>NW_022145598.1:36847557-37149927 GCF_000002235.5 Strongylocentrotus purpuratus | reverse complement strand
AAATATCAATCAAATTAAATTAGAGGTCTCCACTTTTGTTTGTGTGTATTCTGTTTTCGATTTCTGAATGCAATTATATATTCTACTTGTTGAAGAAAATCTAGTTCTTTTGTAAAACGTAAAAACGAAAGATTTTTTTCTTCATACTTTGTTTTATAAATAAAATATTTTGCATAAAATACAATTGTATTTATAAGATGGTGAGTTTTTTCGCCAAAACCAAAACAAATATCTAGGTATGAAAATTTTGAGTGTATACATTTTTTCTTAATAACCAAGCATTTATATCAGACCAAAATTGCTGAATTTTAGAACATGTACAAAACAAATGCAATAAACTTTGTGGTTCTTTTTTACAGAAATTACAGACTGGAGAGTTGTGTATGCCGATTTTATACAAATAATCATTCGTCGCCAAACGACGGTGGATAAATTTAATTGAAATACACGAATCTTCTTGTGTCTAGCGTTACCCAGTATACAATTTCAAATCTATTCTGCCATTGAATTAAGTCTCTCAAATTTACATTCAAATCATATGACCATTTTTCACATTGATTCGTATTCAATAATTTAAACAAAATGTAGACACTAATTTTTCATAACAAGGTTTGGTTACTTTTTTAAATGTAATAAATTTCATATATCCATCTTCTTCTCGTTCTTGTTCTAAATCACCTATTTTCAATATTCTTTTCCATTCTTTTTTCATACAAAATAGCAATGCAAATATTTCTAAGTAGCATCCTTGATTCAACTGTAAAATTTCCTGTAACTCCAAAAAAGTTTTAAATGATCCATCTATTTTCATTATATCTTTTACAAACAAAATTCCTTTATCAAACCATTTTTTATACTAATTGTTTTTCCATCTATTTTGATATGAGAGTATTCCATAGCGATTGATTCATAATATCTTTAAATTTCACGGGGTTGTAGTACCTATAGTGTGACCAAGCAAAAAGAATATCTTTCCAAAATCCATTTATGCCGCTACAGTTTCAAGTCGCTTCCTACAAAATTACACAAGAATATATACACTCCACCTATTTGTTTAGTATTGGCATAAAAACAACTTTTTCCAATGACCGTCATTTTGTTCGTCCAAAACTCTTTTACCCATGCAATTTTAGGGCTTTACAAAAACTCTCTATATGCGTCATTTTTAATCCACCATCCGTTCAAATTATTTATACATTATATACTTCTCTTTATTCGGTCACCTTTATTGTTCCAAATAAATTTAAATAATCTTTTTTGAAGAGTGTCAAAGAACTTTTTGGGTGGGCTAGAGTGTTACTAAATAAATATACAAACTTTGGAATCACAAGTGTTTTGATTACTGCAATTTTTCCAACTAATGACAAACTCCTATTACTCCAAACATTTAGCAAATTATCAGTTTCTCTTAATTTTGTCTTCAAAATTTAAATTATATAGATCAAGTTCATCTGAGACAGGTATTTTTATACCTAAATAAATTAATGAATCAGAAACCCATTTAAATTTCTTATCTAAACATAAAGTACCCTGAAATTACCTAAACGAACGATATTGCTCTTTTCTATGTTTATTTTCAAACTGATATACTTGCAAATAGTGAAAACATATTACAACATTTTTCTAAATTATCCTCGGGCGCTGATAAATAAATAACAGTATCATCTGCATATTGACTAAGTTTCACTTCCGAGTCGTTTACACGGATCCCTATAATATCATTTGATTGTCTAATCATCACCCCTAAATTTCAGCACCAATAAAAAATAAATATGGGTGAAAGAGGGCAACCTTGTCTTACACCCCTCTTTATATTGAATGACGGTGAGGAATATCCATTATTAAGTACACAACCTTCAATGTTATTATAAAGTGTTTTTATCCATTGAATACAATTTTCCTTAAAACCAAATTTCTTTAAGCATATGTACAAAAAATTCCATTCTAAAGAGTCGAATGCTTTTTCGAAATCAATAGAAAAAGCAAGACCATCTACAAAATGTGATTTACAAAATTCTATCATGTCTAAAAACAAACGAATATTTTCTCCAATATATCTATTTTTCATAAAACCAGTTTGATCAGAACATATTAAGAGTGGAAGTACCTTTTTTATTCTATTTGCTATTATTTTAGCTAATATTTTATAGTCTGTGTTTAATAAAGAAATTGGACGCCACTTGGACATTAATTTTGGTAACACGCATGGTATCAGGAATTTATAGGTGACGATGTGGCATATAGTAGGAGACCAGCCTGTAGGTCCCGGGACCAATCTCTGGGAACAAAGGTTTGAAAGTGTTTTTGTGTTCCCTGATAAATACCGAACAATTTTGACTTGGGCTGCCCCCTTAAAAATCCCAGGCATTTTCATAAGGGGTTAACAAAGGTCAAACAGGGGTAGAAATTAAATATATTCCAATCGTGTCAATATGCATATCAAATTACTCGTCTGGTCATGAGGATTCCAAAAATGTATAGTTTGCTATACCTCCGACCTTTAATGAGGGCGCCATGGTCAAAAAGGTCAATGCACTTTAGAAATTCACCAACACAGTTAACATCGTCCGGTTCTAATGATTTTAGTGTCTAATAATATGTTTTTGACATAACAAATTCAACTAAGCAACATTTAAAATAAAAATGGTTGCCATAACCTTGAAATTCCCCCAAACCCATAGATAAGAAGTTGTTAATTGTTTGTCACCGAAACGGCAGCCATTTTGACTGTATATGGTCAAGGTAAGCACTTTTACTTTTAAAAATTGCTAGTTGAATTTGTTATACTAATATGGCTCTCTGTCGTTCTATCTCTCTCTCCTCTCTCTCTCTCTCTCTCTCTCTCTCTAGATAATGCTCTCTCTCCTTCTATCTCTAATGCTCTCTCTCTCTCGGGCTCTCCTTCTGTCTCTCTCTCTGTCTCTCTGTCTCTCTCTCTCTCTCTCCTCTCTCTCTCTAGATAATGCTCTCCCTCCTTCTCTCTCTCTCTCTCTTTCGGGTTCTCCTTCTGCCTCCCTGCCCTCTCCTTGTCTTCCTCACTCTCTCTCTCTCTCTCGCCAAACCTTTCTCTGTGTCTCTCTTTCTGACTCTCATGTTTCTTATCCATCTCCCACTCTTTCTCTCTCTATATTGATTTGTGAAACCCTGAAGACCATTGTTTTTTGCATGAAAAGAGGAAATGATTTTCTGACACAAAACTAGAAATTTGTTTTCCGTGCAAACAAATAACTCCCGTATAATCCAGGGGCGTAAACCCGTACCGAGGAGTGGGGGGGGGGGGGGGGGGATGATCGGCGATAGCCATCACATACTAGCACGAGCACACGCCCACACTAATTTACGCAAGCGCGCACGCACAAACACACAACACACACACACACACACACACGTTACGTTTCATTAAATCATTAGAGAAAGAAGACGATTCGTTGTACCGTTCTCGACTTTTAATCCTCATCTGAATTCAGTTTTTTCCTTCCCCCGCTCGCGCGAAGCGCGGAGGCTTTTACTTTTCATTAAATCATTAGAGAAGAAGACGGTTCGTTGTACCATTCTCAACTTTTTTTTTCTCTCTCTTTTTGGACTCCTGAGAAAAATTGATCAAATCCCGGGATCAAATTCCTGAAATTCCTCCTAGCTTTGAAAGCTCATTCAGGATTATTTCATTTTGAAAAGTAAAAGCATTGGCCCCCAGTCCCCCTCGATCGACTAGAGCTCACCTTAAATTGGGGGGGGGGGGGGTGGTACATTAAGCAGTGTTCCGGATTTCGGGGGGGGGGGGGGGTCTCCAAGGCAGGAAAAGCCAGCAGAAATGCTGGCAGTCCTGAGATAGGTTGGGGGTGCTTTTAAAGGGAGGGAACGAGCATACGCGTACCCTAAATAACACTAATTGTGGGGGGGGGGAGCCGGGCATCTACTGTACATTATTGCACTTTTTAAGCGCTCGCGCGCTCGCGCACTTTACGTCTGGGCTATAATAATACCTTGCAAAATAACGAAAAATTATTCTGAAGTTTATGAAGTGCTTGTTCGCGCACGTCGCGCAACTACTCTTAATGATCGTGACATAATGTATGCGTGTAGGCTATACAGTTATACATACATAACAAAAAAATAACTCATTTCTCATGCATTATGCTGAAATTGAAACAATCACATTTTTTTCTTCTTCTTCTTCTTCCTTTTTTTTCTCTCTTTTTTTTTGTAATATCAGGGGGGATGTTTCTACAGGCCATCCCCCCTACTTCAAGCCAGGGGGGATGCAGCCCCCCCCCCCCATCCCCCGGGATTTACGCCCCTGGTATAATCTAACTATTGCACTCAGTTTTGTTAACTCGACACCTTTTCACATCTTCTCAACATTATGATATTGCTGTCCTAACTGTTTTATCCATTATTTAGTGCCATTCTATTTTATCGTTGGAGCCATTGTAAGCAGGCATGACTATGCGCTTTACAACGATATAGATTTAAAAAATTATACGCTCATACATTATGAAGGTCGGGCAATGGCAAGATCAACTGCAAAAGCAGGCCGTATGGTGTTTTCAAATCGACTCATTCTTGAATTACTTTTTTGATTATCTTTTTCAATTTAAATGTGGAAAGATATCACAGAACATCAGGCTGGAATAATGTAATTGAAATTTTTAATTCAATACTCTATTTTTCACCTAATTTTACATGACCTTGTTCACTAGCGGATACTGCCTTTAAATCAGGGATTGCATACTGCATAGCGTAGTACATTAAAATTAGAGGCGTCGTATTTGTGAAAATCGTGATCGTGAACAGACCGGACAGGTAGCTAAGAGAACAACAACCTCGCCCCCCCCCCCCTTCCTCGCTGTCTAGCGTTTCAATATGCATGTATATTCATGGGTATAAATCATCTATCCAGGTGGCTGACATCTTTTACATAAATATGAACTTTCATTGCTTCTGGTTTGTATTTATGGGATGACCCCTATTTTAAGTATAGAGGGCGTTAATCTTATGGGATATTTCACAGATTTAAGCTAAGACGGCACCGATTTTGTGAGTGGTGTAGCCTGTTTTAAGGTAGTGTATCCTTTGTGCAGCCAACATCAAATTCTGTAGAACTTTGCAGGAAATATGAATATGTCACAGAGGCGGCGCTTCGGGTGGGGGGGGGGCACAGTGCCCCCCAAAAGTGTCCCCTTTTACATAGGAAAAGTGCCCCCTTTTTTACATAGGAAATGTGCCCCTTTTACTTTGACAAGTGCCCCTATTTATTTTAAAAGTGCTCCTTCCCCTTTCCACCTCAGATAAGTACCCCTTTTATGTTGACACGTACCCCTTTTCTTTTGACAAGTTCCCATTTTCCTTTGCTAAAAGTGTCCATTTTCCATTCTCATAAGTGCCTTTTTTAATTTTTAGTAAGTTCCCTGTTTCAGGTGCGGGAAGCGCTCCTTTTCACTTTTGACAAGCGCCCCCTCCACCTCTGATGATTGCTCTATTCAAATCTGAGAGGTTCCCCTTTTCCTTTGACAAGTTCCCCCTTTTTCCCTTGTAAAAACTGTCCCTTCCCCCTTTTTATAACTAACCCTTTTAACCCTTTATTTTACATGTACCCCCTTTCCTTTTTTACTAAGTGCCTCTTTTCATTATTATAAATGCCCCATTTAAAAAAGAACCCCTTTCCCTTCTCATAAGTGCCCCCTTTCATCTCTTGTAAATGACCCTATTCAATTCTAAGAGATACTCGTTTTACTTTGAAAAGTGCCCCTTCCCTTTCTTATAATTTCCCCTTGCCATCTTTGATAAGTGCCCAGTTTATTTTAACATGTGCCCCTTTTGCTTTTTAATAAGAGGCACTTCCCCCATCTCATGAAAGCCCCCTTTCACCTCCGATAAATGACCCTATTAAAATCTGATCGGTGCCCCTTTTCTTGGCGTGGAATCCACGGGGCTGAGTTTTAGGCATTTAATTATGATCAGATGAACATATTTTTATACCTTATTTGTGAAACTGGCAAGTCACTCATTTGCGTAGGGTCCAGAGGGCTGAGCCACATGAAGCATAGGGGTTTAAGGCATTTAATAATGGCCAGATGAAAATTCTGGGGCACGCCTTAGGGCCTCTGATGGGGTCCAGGGGAGAAAGCCATCGGATGATCAGGGTTTTAGGCATTTAATTACTATCAGATGAGCATCCAGGGCCCATCTTTAATAATTTTCATCGGGGTTTTCTCTGGCCCCGCGCTTTCTTCTATATGAGTGCAGGAGTATAGCCCTACATCCTAAGGCAGTTTTCTGCCCGATCTCATACATTTACCCTGCGGGAGGGGCTCCCTTTTCGAGGAAGATGGAGTGAATCTTAATTAACTTTTTTAGGGTTTTTCAAGCATTTAAATGGAGCGAATCTCGTCTCCAGGCCGCCCTTCTTGCATCCGTTTACTTTTCATCGGGGTTTTCTCTGGCCCTGCACGTTCTTCTATGAGTGTAGGAGTTTACCCCCTACATCCTAAGGCAGTTTTCTGCCCGATCGCATAAGGTTAAGCCTGACGGAGGGGCACCATTTTTCAGGAAGATGGAGTGAATTTCGTTTCCAGGCCGCCCTTTTGGCATCCGTTTACTTTTCATCGGGTTTTTTTCTGGCCCTGGAAATTCTACTATGCTTGATGGGGTATACCCCCCCCCTCCCCCCCCCCCCCCCCCATCTTGGACAACTTTCTGCCCGAACACATACGTTTACGCCTGCGGGAGGGGCTCCCTTTTCGAGGGAGATGGAGTGAATCTCAATTAACTTTTTTAGGATTTTTCATGCATTAAAATGGAGCAAATTTCGTTGTCTTTCCGCTTCTTAGGCATCCGTTTACATTCCATCGGGGTTTCCTTGGGCCCTAGAAATTCTTCTATGAATGCAGGATTTTACCCCCTACATTTTAAGGCAGTTTTCTGCACGATCTCATACGTTTAAGCCTGCGGAAGGGGCTCCCTTTTCGAAGAGGATAGAGTGAATCTCAATTAACCTTTTTAAGGGTTTTTCATGCATTAAAATGGAGCGAATTTCGTTTCCAGACCGCCCTTTTTGCATCCATTTACTTCGGCCCGCACACTGTTGTGTTGACGGGTTCTTCGATGGATGGATAGACGTATGTGTAGTTGTATAGGTGTACGAGTATTGGCATGCTCTGCCTGAAATGACCTTCTCCTCGTAACCGACAAGTCACCGCATTCAAATTAAATTGCAAAAAGTGTTCAACAACACGATGGTGGATGAAACTTTCTAATATTCGAAGATATATGACCCTCAGACCATATTGTTTCATTATTTTTTATTCAATCAATCAACGTCAAAGAATTGATTAATCATCGCTCTTCAATTTTATTATTTCACCTTTCAATGTACTTTCATTCTTATGCATCATGAAAGAACACTGAATTGGATTCTTCAATGTTTTTGTTGATTATTTCCTTCACTTTCCTTCTCCCTGTTTAATACTGATAAAATTTTCGATTTTTCTTAATCAAGGCAAAATATTATTTTTCATATTTTCTTTATGCAAGACAGGGAGAGAGAGAGAGAGAAAGAGAGAGAGAGAGAGAATATGTTATTTGAGAATTATCGAGTACAGCTATGAATTGCATCCTTTTCAATATTATTCAATTCGCTGAAAATATTCAGAATATGAATATGATAAATCCACATAATACACCAACGCTGTTCAACGCATCCAACGTTCCAACCATAGCCCATATGCCAATACAGTGAATGCACCATATTTATCAAATATGGAAAGATTTAAAAATGAAATTTAAAGAAAAATCAAATTTACAATGCACTGATAGGCATCAGTTAAAATCATGAATTCTCTGTGACTGGCTTAGCACTAGTATCTGAGGGACCAGTCACTGACGAGGAGATAAAGGGAAGGAAAATTGAGGAAGAAGTAAAGAAAAGAAGGGGGATATCAGTTGCAATTTTCCCACCAACAAGTTGCGGATCGGGATGGGGGTGGGGCAAAAGGCCTTTGCCTCTCCCCCGCTCCCGCTACAAAAAAGAGAGAAGGAAGGAAAAGGAAAAAAGGAGAGCTAAAAGGGACCAAAAAATAGGAAGAAGAAAAAAAATGGGTGAAAAGAAGTGGAGATAGATCAGTTGCGGTTTATCCCGCCAGCAACGTGTGGAGGAGGGTGGGGGCCAAAAGGACCTTGCCTCCCGCCCCCCCTCCCCCCCCCCCCCCCCCCCCCAGCAAACCTAAAAGAGAGAGAAGGAAGGGAAGGGAAAGGGAAAGAAAAGAGAAAGGGAAATTTTAAAAGAGAGAAAGAAAAAAGGTAGGGGAGATCAGTTGCCAACAAAGTATAAATCAGGGGGGGGGGGGCGGTGGGGCACTGGCGTACTGATTGGGGAGGGGGCTCGGGGGAAATAAAATTTAAACGTGGCTTATTTCTAATCCCATAACGGTGGTTTACACACAGTCCTGAAACGACATAATTTTCCGAGATTTTTAGTAAATAATACTTTTGTATGCGTTTGTTGTAAAATGACAAATTCCTAAATTTACAGCCAGGCATGAAATATGCTTCTTCAGATGCCTAGGGGCCAACATGTCTGGGCCCGCGGAACGGCGGGGATCGGGAGCCTCGAGCTCCCCCCCCCCCTCCACTTTTTTTAAATAGTATATTAAAAAGAAATGGAAAGAAAGAGAGCAAGAAAGAAAAAAAAAGTTAACTGCCAGTGTCACAATAAAATAAGTTATTAACCGTAATTAAACGCCTAAAACCCCTGAGCTTCCGGGGCTCTGGCCCTGGACCCAACCGAGGGCCCTAAGGCGGGCCCCTTAATACTCATCTGACCGTAATTTAGTGCCTAAAACCCTGAGCTTCTGGGGGTCCGCCCGCTGGACCTCACACCAATCAGTGTCCTGCCAGTGTCACAAATAAGTATAAAAATATGTTCATCTATCCGTAATCAAATGCCTAAAACCCCTGAGCTTCCGGGGGCTCCGCACCGTCGACCCAACCAGGGCCCTAAGGCGGGGCCCTGAAGCAAGGGGGCGGTGGGGGCGGCCCCCTAAAAACGCCGGCCAAAAAAAGAGAGGAGAGAAAGTAAAATGACGTAGGAAGAAAAAGGAGCAGACAAAAAACATTTTTGAAATTCAGATAAGGAATTAAGAGTCGAGAACGGTACAACGAATCGTCTTCTTTCTCTAATAATTTAATGAAACGTCAAAGCTTCCGCGCTTCGCGCAAGAGGGGGAGGGGCGGGACTGAATTGAGACAAGGATTAAGAGTCGAGAACATTACAGCGAATCGTCTTCTTTCTTTAATAATTTAAATGAAACGTCAAAGCTTCCGCGCCTCGCGCGGGAGGGATAAACTGAATTTAGACGAGGATTAAGAGTCGAGAACGGTTAAAGATGTATAATCATTTCCTGTTCATAGATGATTTTTAAATAATTAGCAATTTTCTGGGTGTAACCTTTTTTTTTTACTCACACTGTATAGGGAAAAAAGACACTTTGTTGTAGTATGATTTCATTTCGAAACAAACTTAGATACATTTCTTTTTAAAGTTATATTCGGGCTATCGTCATATCAATTTTTATCATCATATGGGATATCCATGGGCCTCGCTGCCTAACACAATTTCAATTTTTGAATTTTGAGAGCAAAAAGACTCTTTAATCTCTAAGAAATGTTATTTTATCATGAAAATACCCAAAACGATTTGAGGCATCGATCTAGTGAATCCATGATACTTCGTTTTTTAATGGAGTTAACGTTATCTCAAAATAAGTTTTAATAATATAACAATAATTATTCTCTGGCAGTTTCCCAGTTGACGTTTATAGATGGTCTAACGTTGAGGGGGGCAGACGGACAAGGCCGATTACACCTTGCCCTATTTCATTTAGACCCGGAAAACTTTGCATTTTGCATGTCTCTTTTCCCTTATGTTATCTTTCACTCCTATCTCCATTTCCTTTTTCTTCTCTGCTGTACGCTGTACGCTACATCAAGGACACAAATCAGATCACCCCAAAGATTTTTGTTTTAATTTCAGCCATTTAAAAATGTACTATCATGTCGTATGTTGTTCCCACTTTACTGATTCACATTTACTTTACTAATAGTTTACATTTTGAAGAGCATTTTAGACCAATCCTACTGCTTATATAAATTATAATCTCACGTCCCCTCGCTCTCACCTTTTTTTTCGTTGGGGGGGGGGGGGGGGATTCGATTCGGGGGTGTACCAGTCGAGCCCATCGTGCATGACCTCCCCCAGCCCCACTCCCCTCTTTATACAACACAAATGTTTTACATGCATTACCAATAATGTGTATTTATATATGGCTGTCTTTTTTAAAATAAATGTTCATATGCTAATGATATAGGGCCTATATAAGAAGATGTATCATTTCATTCAGGTATACTTTGATCAATCTTTATAGTCGTGATCAAAATTATTGTTATTGGTGTATAAAAAGACGCAAACGGCCCCTTTTCCCAACTATATGTCAATTTATGTATTAAAAAATAACATGTTGCCATCTGATTTGCAAGAATTTTTTTTTTTAAATAGCTCAGTCCATAATTAGCCAACAAGACACTCGGAAGATTTTTTATTTACCTCTCTTGCCAAAAACACACTTTTATGTCTATGAAGGTCCAATTATAGAATTCTTTAAGTAATGAAATAAAAAAATGCTCCATCGATTAATATTTTTAAGAAACAAAAAATTGAAATAGTTTTTATTCCTCGTGTTTGTTTTTCTTTCTTTTTAAACTTTTAAAAGTATTTTTTAAACATTGTCATTCTCTCCTCGCTGACTCAAAATGCAATTTGATATATCATATTGGGTCCTCTTCTGCATTTTCCCTCAAATGCGCATATCTCCTGCTTCATCTTCTTCTCAAGCCAACATGCAGCTCATCCTTTTGTATTGTTGTCTTGTTGTCTGTACCAGTGGCGGATCCAGGGGGTGGGGCTTGGGGCCAGGGCCCTCCCCCCCCCTTGAGAAAAAAAAATCATGTACAAACACGTTATTTTTACCTTTTTGGGGGGTTTGGCCCCCCCCCCCCCCTGGCGCTCAAGGGGGGAGTGCAAATTTTTAAATTTTCGAGGGCCAAAAAAAAAAAAAAAAGGTGCTCACTAATCGTTATACAATGTACAAGAGCTCGTTTATTAATGTATTCTATACATAATGGCATAAGTACGTCTCTATGTATTAAATAGCGACCCTCTGCTCCTATTATGAATACGACCCTCATTTCGTATTATGAATAGCGACCCTCTGGTCCTATTATGAATACCGACCCTTATTTAATAATAATAATAGCTCGTTCTTATATAGCGCTTTTCAGGACCGGAGGCCCTCACAAAGCGCTTTACAGATAAGTATATTATTACCCCGGTCATTGGATTCAGGCTTACCCGCACACAATGTATGCACATTCTCCACTCCCTGGGGAGCATTCCAGCCAGGCGTCATTTTTACATGCGCACACTTGCTAATCTATCCACATTAGCTTTCGCATCCTACCGGGTACCCATTTAACACCTGGGTGGAGAGTGGCAAATGTAGATCAATGTCTTGCCAAAGGACATTGGTGCTGCGGCGGGACTTGAACCACGGACCTTGTGATCCACAGTCCGGCGACTTATTTCGTAATATGAGTACTACCCTCATTTCGTATTATAAATTGCGACCCTCTTCTCCTATTAGGAATAGCGACCCTCATTTCATATTGTGAATAGCGACCCTCTCCTCGTTTTATGAACAGCGACCCTCATTTCGTATTATGAATAGCGACCCTCTTCTCCTATTATGAATAGCGACTCTCATTTCGTATTATGAATAGCGACCTTCAATTCTTATTATGAATAGCGCCCCTCTGCTCCTATTATGAATAGCGACCCTCATTTCGTATTAGAATATCGACCCTCTGCTCCTATTATGAATAGCGACCCTCATTTCATATTATGAATAGCGACCCTCATTTAGTTTTATGAATAGCAACCTTCTACAGTCCTATTGTGAATAGTGAACCTAATTTCATATTATGAATATCGACCCTCATTTCGTATTATGAATAGCGACCCTCTTCTCCTATTATGAATAGCGACCCTCATTTCATATCGTGAATAGCGACCTTCTCCGCGTTTTATGAATATTTGTTTTATTTATTTATAACACATCTTTAAAAAGAAGGGTAGTCCAATCAGCAAACAAATACGTTGAGGCCATCCATGACACAAACAAGTATATACATTTCATCAACATATCAAAATATAAATAAATGTAGAAAATTACAAAATACGATTTTAACAAACAAAAAATTGCAAACCAGGTTATAAATAAGGATTTGATTATAAAAAATAACGAAATGAGTAAAATGTATATGATACAAAATATAAAAATATAAATAAATATTGAAAGTTACAAAATACGATTTTAACAAACAAAAATTGCAAACCAGGTTATAAAAAAGGAAATGAGTAAAATGTATATGATACAAATATGTAAATGCCATATATCCCATTGAAGCAAACAGTAACAAGTTATTAAAAAAACAAAAAACAAACAAACAAAAAAACAACAGCAAAATACAACCACAATAACAAACCAACAAGAGAAAACAAGAAGAAGATATGATAAAGAAGAGAGAAAGAAGAGTTATATCAAACCATAATCATATTAAAACGTGGATGTCTTTTGCCATTTTGCCAATTCTTGTTTAAATGGTTTCATATTTTTTATAAATCGAATACGTTCGGGTAATTTATTCCAGTTTGATGGACCTGTGACAAGAAATGACTTCTGATAAAAGGTCGTACGAACATGTGGCATCCTAATTAGCATCTTATTTGTGCTCCTTGTTGTTCGAGATGATATCGCTTCAATATAAATAAACTTATCACCTAGTACTTCAGGTGCAGCTTTATGTAAGCATTTGTGAATCATGCAACAAGATGCTCTAAAAAACAGATGATCTACTTTCGGCCAGGATAGAATTTCAAACACTTGTTCAGATGGGGTCTCCCAGGAAAAACGAGATATCATATAAGCTGCCCTCTTATGTAATCTTTCCAGTTTACTATGGTTTGCTTCAGATCTCCCAGACCAAACGGTACAACAGTACATTAAATGGGTACTACAAAAGCCCAGTACAGTTTGTTCAATTGTGCTTTATCAAAATAATGTTTACATCGACGAATAGTTCCTAATTTCTGTTTCACAGTTAAAGCAATACTTTCGATATGTTTTTTAAAGTCAAGACTGTTATCAATTATAACTCCCAAACATTTATATGTATATACACATTCCAATTGGCATCTATTTAATTCAATCGACAGCATACTGTTATCTAATGATCTAAGCTTTTGCTTTGATCCTAGCAGCATCGTTTTGGTTTTATCACTATTCAAAATCAACTTATTTTCATTCAGCCAAGAATTCAGTTCACCAAGAGCTTTTGTCAGTTTGAGTTCTACCTCTTGCTTAGTTTTTCCACATACAGAAATAGTAGTATCATTCGCATACATATAAACAATGCCATTTGAGATAGAACATGGGAGGTCATTAACAAATAGAGTAAAAAGGAGCGGGGCCAGGATGGACCCTTGTGGAACTCCCATTGTTATATTTCTAAATGTTGATTTTTCTTTCCATAATGAGACAAATTGTTGGCGATTTTTCAAGTATGATTCAAACCATTTAATTACATGCGGGGAGCAACCATATTGATGCAATCTATTTTAGAGGAGAGAGAGTGGTTGACTGTATCGAATGCACGTCGGAGATCTATAAAAGCTACACCATTCAAATACCCTTTGTCTACATTGTCTGACCACTGGTTAACCATGCATAATAGGGCTGTTTCACATGAGTGCTTAGGACGAAATCCAAATTGGTTCTTATAAAATAAATTATGCTGAGACAGATATTCAAAGATATTTAAATAAACTGCCCTTTCGATTATTTTAGATAAAATCGCGGCAGTATAGACACGGGTCTGTAGTTTTTCATTATGGCTGTACCCTCTCCTTTTGGGAATCGGTTGGACTCGGGCTATCTTCCAAGCATCAGGGTACTGAAGAATGCAAAGACAAATTGAGTATATATACTAAACTTTTCATTACATGAGGAATATCACAGATATATCTCAGTATTTTAACGGAGAGTTCATTATACCCAGTTGCTTTTTTGCAAGTATATGATTTTATCTGTTTGATGACGAAATCTATCGAGATATTTGAAAAGTAAAGTAAATCACCGTTTGTTTGTTTTTCAAGATTTTCTTCAAGTGATTCACATCTCTTGAAAGTTTCGGTCTCGAGCTCAAAATCTTTAGTGAGTTCAGAAACGGAGTCAACAAAATACGTATTAAAATATTCAACAACCTCCTTCAAGTCTGATATTTCAACATCGTTTACATTCAATATTATATTTTTAGACTGACTTTTCTTAGTAAGACGTCGCATAACATCATAACATGGGGGGGGGGGGGGGGGGTAAGAGGACACATTTTTTTTTTTTTGGTCTCGAAATTTGAAAATTTGACATTTTGCTCCGTTGGGGGGGGGGGTAAGGTCAGCTTTTTTAGGTCAACCATGGGAATTTTGTTTAAATTTTTTTTTAAATAAAAAATAAAAAACATAAAAAAAAAATCCAAAAGGGGGAGGGGGGGGGGGTTTAGAGAAATTTAGGGGGGGGGGTTTACACACAACAAATTACCAAAGGGGGGGGGGGTTAACCCCCCAAACACCCCCCCCCCCCCTGTGTACGCGCCTGCCGGCAACTTACGTCATCTTTCACGTACAGAGCCACACCCCCTCCATGCCGGTTGCGGTCTTTGCGGAAAATATTGTAATTTCCAATGTCTAATTCAGAATCAGATATGGTAGCATCGCATTTGGTTTCAGAGACAGCAACAACATGGAAAGGATTATTTTGAAGTACAATTTTAAGTTCAGATAACTTTGGTACAATTGAATTTATATTAATGTGACATATTTTTAAACCTGTTTTAGGAAGGCAGCTAAAGAATTTATCTTGAGTTCCGAAGTACTTACAGGTGTGGGCCCAATTTACATCAGTTTGTGAGCCAGTTGGATTTAGACTGTTTTTAGAAGAAAAGGTGATATTGTCAAAAGCAGTGAATAGCGACCCTTATGTCGTATTATGAATATAGCGACCCTCTTCTCGTGTTATGAATAGCGACCCTTATAAGTAATTACCTTCATTTCGTATTATGAATAGCGACCCTCTCGTCGTATTATGAATTGCGACCCTGATTTCATATTCTCTCCTCGCTGACTCAAAATGCAATTTGATCTATATCATATTGGGTCCTCTCATGCACATCTCCTTTCTAATGCGCATTTCTCCTGCCTCATATTCTTCTCAACCATACATACAGCTCATCCTTATGTATTATTTACAGCATCTACTCCCGATCTCTCACTTTGGGGGGGGGGGGGGCATTGATATACTCTATGTATGGTGACCGTGTTCTCTATCCCTATCAATTTTCATTATTCCGTTCTCGTCTCTGGTGGCATTCCCATTTTCCCATTTTCAGTTCCTTTTTGTAGTTACGAATTCGTTAATTCAATTAATCATTATTCTTAACTTTCCCTTCTCCACAACTATTGTGCAATCATTGCTTTTTAGTGGACCCCTCTGTTTCCAATTAAGTTTGATTTGTAATGTTGGAAGCGGCAGAAATAAAATTGAATTGAATTGAATATAATTCCAAATAAGTTTTAATACGTAAGTCTATTTTGTATTGAAAATGCCATTTGATATATTTTATGTAAGCATTTTTTAAAATGTTTTGATTGAGTCATGGAAATAAAACTATATGAATGAATTGAATAATCAAAGATATCCCGGAATATATTCTGCTATTATGAGTCATCGCCATTCTCCTCCTTTTTGTTATCCCTAATATTCGTATTAATCATTATACAATGTACAACTAAGAGCGCGTTTGTTGATGTATTCTATACATAATGACATAAGTACGTATCTGTATTTTTTCCACTTGTTTGCAACTTTTTCCAAATAAAATGATGACAATGTAAGCTGTTTACAGACGCATTGACTAGGCATTGGCTGGAATGCTCCCTAGGGAGTGGAGAATGTGCATACATTGTGTGCGGGTAAGCCTGAATCCGATGACCGGGGTAATAATATACTTATCTGTAAAGCGCTTTGAGAGGGCCTCCGGTCCTGAAAAGCGCTTGGGTTGCAGGAATATTGGTATTAAAAATAATAAAAGAATCCCCGCCCCGCCCCGCCCCGCCCCGCCCCGCCCCGCCCCGCCTCGCCTCATACGTTTTTAAACATGTTTTCTTTTCTTTTTCTCTCCTTCCTTTCTTCTTCTTTTCTTCTTGTTCTCGTTCTTCTTCTTCTTCTTCTTCTTCTTCTTCTTCTTCTTCTTCTTCTTCTTCTCTTCTTCTTCTTCGGTTTTCTTCTTCTTCCAGTGACATACATACAGTCTACTTTGATGTCGTATTTAATTTCAAGCCTACTTTTGCAAGTATTAAAGGACCTTAAACGGGGCCTAAAAATGCACTGCAAGCCAATCTTAATTACAGTGAACACGTTACAAGACTATAATGGGAATCATAATGATATGGTAATTTTAATTGAAAAGGCAACAGGGAACCACGTACTATTGCAAAAGAACGAAATTGATCGTAATTGTCATTTGTGATTTGTACAAAGATTTTGAATAAAATATGATCATTCCATCATCAAATCTTTATTTTTATTACTGGTATCGAAGATTGTTGTCTGGCCGGGCCAGACAACATGCGTGGTGAATGGAAAGGGGGCGTGACGCAATTAAAAAATAGTTCATTGGTGCTGAGTGTATTTTTATACATATAGTTACAGGCTGGGACCAGCAATCAATTGCTAAAGGTACATTATATCTGACTCGCCTTATCAAGAAAGCTTTTCCATGTTTATGTCTAACATTTTATGCATTTGAGAGAGAGAAAAACACATGAACAGTTAAACCAAAACAACATCAGAACGAATTTTTCACTGGTTGTGGTTATCACTAGTGATTTTGCACTATTTATTTCGGTGCATATTTTGCACTTCTACATTGACGTCGCGTACGCGTACGTACGATCGTTCGGGATCGTCAGCGAAATCGGTCTTCTTGGTCAATAACTTGAACCGATAATTCCACATCTTCATGCAGTTTGTTGTTATCCAGTGAAATAGGAAGGGTGCAGAAATCAAAAGATATGCCAGAAGTAAAAGAATCCCCTAAAGGTGGAGCCAGAGGAGGTAAGAAATTGTCTTTTTCATCGTCATTTTAAGAGATTGGGGTTAGTGGTAATGATATGCAGGGAAAACGCCTAGCGAGCGACACCTATCTGTGTAGTGCATCTAGGCAGCGTACATGTCTCCCTGTGGTGCCTGGCCGACGATGAGATGATCGCAGCGGTCCTGTACATTACGTACTGCGTTGGGCAGCCTAACTGAGCTGAGCTGAGCTGAGGTCTACCTTTGCCATTGGGGCAGACTCGGCACCTGGGCTTATTAGAGAGTTATAATTTGAAAAAGGCTCAATAATATGCACATTTACTTACTTTGGTTTACTTTGGTGTCGAGGCTTGAAGCTTCAGCTTATGTGCCCCTCTTTACTGCATTGGATTCGCGTTGGTATGGGTGGTATTTCAGCGGATGGTGCTTCCAATAATTTTTAAGTTCTGACTTGAATTTATTGATTGATGAGGCATTTATGGCAATTTCAGGAAGGTTATTCCAATTATTAATGCTCCGCACTGAAAATAACATCTGCCTCATCTTAGATTTGCAGCGTGGCTTCCTTATTTTGAGCCTGTGTCCCCTTGTTCTGGATTCTTTGATGATTTCAAATATGTCATTCCTCTCTACTGCCTCCAATCCATGCATGATCTTGTATATTTGAAGAAGATCAGCCCTCTTTTTTTAACATTAGTAGATCTAGATCTAGATCTATGCTAATTCAAATCTCTGGAAAATCTACTCATGACAATGAATTAATGAAAGAACTTATTTATTTTCAAACAAGTCTTTGACTTTGATGTCGCTGTACAGACACTTTGGCCTGAATTAACGAAGGAGGTTTGTCAACAAACCTAGGTTTTTGTGCGTCATATGACGCGTTTTGACGCGTTTTTACTAACCAGGTTTGTAAATAACGCCTCGAAAAGTGTCACAGCATTTTTCCAGTATTTGCGGTAAAGGTAAAGGTATAAACCTAGGTTTGTCAACAAACCTTCTTTGTGAATTCGGGCCTGTAAAGTGTAAGTTTAATAATCTTGCACGTAGAACTTTAGCTTACATTTACATGTAGCGCATGTGCATTACATTTATCCGATCTCAGCCTCATTTTTCTAAATTGGAGCCTACAAGGGCCCTTCTTATTGGCTATCGCTAGCTGCCATGCAATCGAGGAGAAAGTTTGCGATTTTTCCTATGATCTGATACCAAAATCATGATATTTCAGTCAAACCCTTTAGGCCTATTTGTTACAATTTTTTCAGCATCCTTAAAAGGTTAAGTATTTCACTATGCTGCATGTGCGTCAGTTATCTGTGAAGTGCCTCACCTATTTAAAGCATGACATGTCAGTGTGTTATGTAATATTACGTATTGGCATTACCATTGCACTTACATGTACATGTAAGTTGCGCTTAAGTTAAGTAGGCCCTCACTTAAATTTGAAGCCACTCGAGCGGATCGGCCATTGGAAGCGTGTTTTCTATATGTACAGCGCTCAATGCGTAAAGTTCCATGTGTCATGTTTATATTAATCAGTAGGGGCGCTGGTCCATGAATAAAGGAACGTCCGCATAAACAAGGATTGTCTTCGTAAACATGGACAGGCGCGTCCGCAAAAATAAGGATCGTCCACATTTTTCGCACACTTTTCATATTTCCAATCTGCGCGTTGGTGATGCGAAAAACAGATTCCACAATGATTTTCTTGATGCATTTTACATTGACTTTGTACAGAGACTATAACAAGTCTGATGTACTCCTCAAGCCCAGTCAATTGATATAATATAAATATTTTTAAATTTTCAACATTTGTTTATGAATCATTTTGTATCAAACTATCAATGTAATTTTTAATCGAGAATGAAATAAATGAAAATTGAATTGAATATATAACAGGGATGCCACATCCCCTGTTTAGCAACATTTGTATCAAGACATTTTGGCTTAACTTTAGAATACCCCACCAATAGGGTAAACATCAAAGACCTAGGGTTAGGGTTTAGGGACCTAGAGTTAGGATTAGGTTTAGTGTTACTTATAAAGCTTAAGTCTCGAGATTTAGCTTCATTGGTGAATTTTTTGGTACCCTACGAACATTTTGTCGATTTTAGTGGTGGGGTATGTAAAGTTGTTCCGATATTTTTAGCAATACTAAAAGTCTAAAACCAAGTTATTACCTGGTTCTGATTTCTTATTCCATTGATACCACATTCCAATTCTTGTGTAAATGATATCTTTCTAAGCCTGTCAGGTCATTTCATTGCGACACTATTCATACCCTTAACAATACAACTTGCTATTATAGACTTTAATGGATTTCATTCTGACCTGTGGCTGTCTGGGATAGGTCGATGTCCAGGCCTATACACAAAACAATGTGGCAACTCAAACCTTTGTATTAGTGTTGTAACATCATAGATATCTCCAATTCCATTTAAAGGTAAAGACCAGTAATGGTCATGCGATTGCATTGTGAAAGAAACGTTGTGGAATCGATCAGAAAAGGTTGATCATCTAGCATCTAGCATCTGCAAGGTTCTGGAATCATCAAAATGATAAGAAATTTGGCCCATTCTTCGTAAAGTTACAAGCACTATACACAGAAAGATGTATATGGGACTACCCTATCTCTCTCACACGACCATGAGAGAGATAAATTTACCAAATATATGAATTAGTAGGCGGTTTCCCGGCAAATTTGTTATCATCATGTATTAGTCAAAACATATTCTTTCACATGATTGGTAATGAGAGCTTCCATTTCATTTTTTGAAATTGGGGCGTTACCAATACTGGTCTTTACCTTTAAAGGGATCGTTTAACAATGTTAAATTTGAGATACACGGCCCTACGTGTTATCAGTGTCTGTGATATGGTGTAATATTGAAGCCCTAAAAAAATTGCGCTTCAAAATGATCAAGAAATGCCTCAAAAAAGTAAAAATCTTTGAGTGACCGGTTTTACCATATCGTTTTCCCCAATAGACTGTAGTGTTATGAAAACCGTCTGGCGAACGTTTTTCAAAATTTGTAATTCCAATCATAAATATCTTGATAATCAGACAGGCGATCGATCGGCTTGTAAAAGTCATGGAGTTCCTGAGTGACCTAAAGGTTTATAATTATCATCGCAGCATGAACTAAATCAAGGATTATTTCTAAAGGATCTAAGACAAAGTTACCGGATCCCTTTAAAATAACTTTTACAAAATATTTTCAAAGATGCTAATTGCTAACCGCTTTCCATAATTTTAAGTCCAAGTTACTTAGAGATAATTTCAACTTAGGATCCTTTGTGAAACACCCCCCAGGATTGTCTATTATGTTGTATGACTTTAAAGCCCCTCTAAAGCGTTGGGAGCCCCTAATTTGCCAACAGTTGGATCGCAAAATTTAAATTCCATTTTATAATGATGTGAAAGAGGATGGCATTAAACACACAAATTTCCCCCCAAATGTATCTGAAGTCGAATATTGATAAAAGACAAAATTTGGGTTTTCTGTTGTACACAGAAAACCCATATTTTGTGTTCTTTCCTCAATGTTTATCTTTTATAACGCTTTTGAATACATGCCAGTATGTACAGTAGTAGGTAATGTAGGCAAATATTTTGAACAACAAACACCAATCGAGAGTGGCATGGACGATAGGGGAACATTAACTACCGGTATGCACTTTGTTTCAAACAGCTAGGCTGTCATTTAAATTAGTGGTCTATTCAAATTTCTTCACATAATTTGGTTTATCATATTTTTAACCTTTGGAAAAAATTTGTTTAAATTACCCCCCCCCCCCCAATGTAAATTACTTACATTTTCAACTCAATATTGTTTTCAACTCAATATTGATGTCCGAGTCAATTTTGGTGGAAAAATTGAAAGAGTCCTAAAGCTACATGTATGCAGTGTGTATTTTATAAGCAAATGCAAATCTTGATTTCTAACCTGATGGATGGAAATTTCACCCGACTCGTAACTGATGATAATTCCACATAGAATTAAAAAAAATTATCAATTCTTTTTGGCAAACCTGAGTGAGTTACATCAGAAGTACATGTATGGTGCATTGAATGTGTTACCAATGCACGCAATTGGCATACCTGCCAACCCTTCCAAATAATTCAGAATATTCTGATTTTCTGGATTTTTAGGACCTAAAAATTCGGAATATTCTGATTTGTCAAAATTTCCAATTTTTTTCTTTTTTCTTTTTTGTTGTTGGCTAAATCCATATTAAGCTTGTTTTATCGTGTGTCGCCATTGGAGAGTTTACATATTAGGCGTTGAATGGCTGCATGATCGAGCAGTGAATTTGTATTCGCTTAATCGCCTTTTAGTACAGTTCTACAGTGTATTGCCGGTTACACTGCCGCTGCATGTGCGAACGCCTGTTAAGGGGAACAGATTTCTTATTTTCGAGGGCATACCGTGCTAGAAATTCCTAAGTCTTATTTTCAAATGTTGGCAGGTATGAATTGGGGGATGCGTACTGGTACAATACTACATGTACGTGTAGCTTTAAAACCCTCTGGTGTACACATACATGTACATGTACATGTACAATGTAAAGGAAAACAAGTGGGGTAGCTACATTTAGGAGGAAGGAATGTAATCCAGAACTGAAATACACTTGAGACAGTATCATACAAGTTCATAGTAATGACTATTTCACTCACGATGGCATACCAGACATTCTCCTTGAGCTTGACCCCTGGAGGTCACAAGTTGACCTCAACAACATGACCTTTCACACTTCATAGGTCCTTGGGATTATATCCCTCTGTCAAACAGAAATTAGGCTACTACTTTATGCCAGATAGCAAGCATTCAGGAAGAAAAAAATAAACTGATAAAGGGGTTTACACATACAGAACATGTACATGGATCAGAAACTCCATTTTGATATGCATTTTGTAAACATTATTTACTTCTCATATGTACAGTGTACCTTCATTATATTTATCTGATTGTGAATTTTGAAATAATTGAGAGAGAAAGAGTGAGAGAAAGAGAGAAAGAAAGGCAAAGAGAGAGGGAGAGGGAGAGGGAGATAAGGGAAATATTTGTTATCATGTATTCCACTATACAGTACGTTGGCCTCCATGTAAACTTTTTTTTATTTAATATGATTGGCCTCCATGTTAACTTTCATGTACTGTACATGTAGGCATGTGTCTGTGAACATTGTATAGTAAAGCGCTTAGAGACATTGTATAAGCGCTACATATAAAAGTGGAATATTATTATTATTATTAAAGGTAACCTAGCTTTTCATGATGCAATATTCATTGCTCAAGGTGATGGTGTGACAACTGTTACACCATCACTGCCACACTGCCAAGCTTGGCAGAGCTCTGCATCTATGTACACATACTATAATGTAAAGAACAATATTCAGTTTGTAAGAGCACTGCACTATTATGAACAGGGGTTTAACCACAAACTGTACTGTAGATGATGGGAGGGGTGTTATTGGACCAAGTTTGCCAACATTTAGCCCTAACTTTTCAACCATGTAAGGGGAAAATGACAGAGAGATTGAGAGAGAGATAGAAGGAGAGAGAAAGAGAGAGAGAGTGTGTGGAAAGGGGGTGGGGGTGGGGTGGGGACGCGGAGGGGATAGGTGAGTAGGAACTCTTGTACAGCAATTTTTAAACTCAATCATATTTAAAAGTAGACCCCTGTACCACAAAGTCCCAAGTATCACATTATCTACAATGTAGGGATAGCTGAAGTAGCTCGACCAGGTGGCAGCTGTTGGAATTTGATGATCGAAGAAATCCATCAATTAAGATTTCCTTGGTTTAGTCAGGTAGAATATAGAATTTAGATTTGCAATGTGAAAGTCCAAGGAACAACACACATACTTTCTTATGTCAGGAACAGGATTTCAAAGACATTTCTTGCTCAGACGAAAGGGCACTGCACATATATTGACTGTTATTTTGTAGCTAAATAGAAACTTGAAACACCTAATTTATTAGTTAAATTTGGTTTCTATTGGATTGAGCTGCCTTGAAGATTACTTTCCTATTGCCAATATAGTTTTAGTATCACAGAAGGGCAAGCCATAAGACAAAGTCCACAGATGGACTCTTAAGGCTTGTCCTCATCAGACCGAAGTTGCAAAATAACCCGCTATTTTCCCGTAGCTCGAAATTGCTTCTTTACCAGACCTATTTGCTCATCAGAAAATAGCTCGGACGGGCGCAAATTAGCGGGCTATTTTGAAAACAAGACCTAGATTTCTCAGGATATTTTCTTGACCAAATATCCCGCTAATTGCAACTGCGGGCTGATGAAGTCGCAATTAGCTGGCTAATTTGAGATGAGGCTATTTAAAATAGCGGGTTATTTTGCAACTTCGGTCTGATGGAAACAGAGTCTACCGTATGCATATTACTCATGAGCATGGACTTTCCTCAAAGCAATGAGCAGTTCAGTCTAAGTCAAGCACACAAAATTGAAAGGTTTTTGTTTTATTAATCATCATGTGGTATATGGTAGGGCTGCGACGTGTAGTCGAATACTCGAGTACCCGCACCAGGCCTTAAATTTCAATATTTTTAGGGCAAGGCCACTTTTCTGTAGGGCACATTCCTACATGTATATTACAGCACAAATAGGAAGAATTGGAAAGGGCACACAAAATCTCCAAGACCAGTGAGATAGGCATTGAGGCCAATCAAAGGGGCATCCACAGCCATGGCCTTGGATTAATTAAAGCCCTGCCGCACTGTTGACAACTACTCGAGTACGAGAAATCGTACTCGAATATTCGGCCTCAAAAAAAAATCCTGGTCACCTGGCACTGTCCAGGCCGACGCTTACCCGTGCCAGTGAGAGCGCCCACCACTGGCATGGTACCGTCGGTAAAAATATTTACCAAGTCAATCACTGTCAAACTCACCACTCAGAAACTGGGACCAAATGCCCAGATTTCTGTTTGGACTCAGAGAAAAATGGATTATTCTGCCATCTTTGGTTTTTAAAACAGCATTGTTTACTGTTATTATTATTATTAAAATCAGCGTCTTCAACTGCAACTCGAAGTAAAATTGCGTGAGTTTTCAGAGACGGACCTGGGATGTTGCTCCTGTGGTATGGTGGTGTAGGGACACTGATTTTCCACGATCACGGAAAATGGACGGAATTCACGGAAATGACCATTTGAAACGGAAAATACAATTTCGAACCAAAAATCGCGGAAAACTCCTTTTACCTCAAAACTTTTCATTTTTCAATAAGAAAATCGTAAAACTTACACTATTTTTGTGACTCGTTATGCAGTGAAAAAATATTGGGCCTAAAATCATGGTTAATAATTCTGAATATTTAGCGATATTCGTCAGATTCTTAGGAGACAGGGCGCTGCCATTTTGTTTCGGTGGACCAATAGAGATCGTTAGGGGCGCTATTACGTAGACGTAATACTAGGCATGCACACACACACGCTAGCAGCGTCGATATTGTACACACGCTGTTGTACAGTTCGTAAAAGGGGCTGGCATGTGCGCCTAAAATCGATCGATCGCAGATCGCTGACATGACAACCAAGACTGAAATGTTTTCGTCGACGTCGGTACTACTGTATCGTTCCGTCAGGAATTATATGTTGTGTTCTGACACATTCCGCTAACTTTAGTCTGCTTGTCTAAGTTCGAATTTGAAGTTGGTAAAGTTGGTAGGTCTAGACGATCTAGCCTACACCCTAGGGGTCTACATGTAGATCTATATTTTCACTAGTATTTTGCATCAAGTTTATCCAGTCCCGTACGTTTGTTTTTGAGTGGTTATCAGCGGCTTTTTTTTTTTTTTTTTTTTTTTTTTGTACCTACAAGTTCATGTTTTAATGAAAATCTTATGTAAACAGAATTTTATTTTTTTCATGTGTACAAAGTCTATGGCAAAACGGAATTTCCGTTTTTCAGCCCATCTGAAAGGGAATTCCAGATTTTCTGAAACGGAAAAGATCTTTTTTTTTAAACGGAAATTCAGTGTCCCTACAGCGGTGGCCAAAAAAAAAATCAACAAAAAAAATCCATAAAAAAAAGAATAAAAAAAAGTATTCGCTTGTAAGCCTGGGAGTGTACTCGGTTAACTATTACATGGTTGTGCACAGCCTTAGTATAGGGTCAAGACCTGTGATGTAAACCATGTTGATTCTTAGTCTCTTTAGCTTAAAAAATATTAATTTCAGATTGATGCTTTGAGTAATGTTACATGTACTGTACATGTACATACTACATGTACATCCCCAGTAATAGCAAATCAATACACCAGTTTACAGTTGTGTGCGCCATTTTAAACAAGGCCAATGACCTAGAGGTCATGTATTTATGCGTAAATTAAGATTGCGCCCATGCAAATTATGATGATATCACTGCCTACGCGCTGCGTTGTGCGCGCAAATCATCATTTATGGGCGCAATCTTAATTTACGCATAAATACCAGAGGTCAGAGGTTATTGGCCCCAATTTTTGGGCCAATAACCTCTGACCTCTGTCTGCGCATGCGCACTGATACAACTGTAAACTGGTGTATTAGAAATGTTCATGTACATCTACATGTAGGCTCAACTATTAGGCCACTGTTTGAGAAATAGATTGTGAAGTTGATAACAGCCTCAACTGTTTTTCATGTAGCTAGGTTGAGCAAGTTTGATGATGTACAAATACATGTACATATGTGATAGAACGTAGATTGAAGGTAGATACGATTCATGACATGTACTGATGCCAGTAGATGTGATCATATTTGCATCATACAAACACAGGTACATGTCAGTGAGGCCTAAACAAAAAGATGTTGTATTGCCCTTTGCGACCCACCGACCCCAAAATCTTGAAATCTATGATCAGTTTTTTAACTGTTTTGGTGAGAAAAAAATGTATTAAATCATTCAAAACTGAGAAATATCAGCCCAAAGAGGGAGTAAAAAGAAAAGATTTCTGACCATGTTTTGACACCTAAAGGGCAATACAACATCTATTTTTTTTTAGGCCTAAGGTTTTGGAGAATAATGCTGTAAAGTAGGATTTCAGGAGGTTGGAGATAAATCATCCAGAGCAATGATTGGTCCATTTGTTTATAGATTGCAGCTCATGTTTATACAATGAGATACAGGACACAGTTCCTCTCTATCTCACCTTCTTCAGATACTCCATATGGCTTTGTTATTTAGGAGGCCTACCTGCGTACTGTACAGAAGGTCTTTGTATTTTAATTCCTACATGTAGATCCAAGTAAAATGAAAATTCAGGTACAACTCTCTGTAGTACATACATGTGTAAAAAGAGAATAAAAACAGCAACAACAAAATATACACACCAGCTTGTAACCTTCTTTCAACAACTGACAAATATAAACGCAAATCTAGACTTATCTACAGGAACATGTTTTACAGTGGCTGATTTGAAAACATTGAACAACCAACTTTCCGTCAGAGAATTAACCCGTCTTGCTTCTTTTAAAAGATCCCTTAAAAACATACTTCTTCCCTCAGTAACTTAATAAATGTTACCTATTTTTAAAAGTCTATGTATTTCATGTTTCTTTTTCCCTTTCTTTAATTTTGAAAGCACTATGGTACTTTTTGTTTTTAGCACTCCTAAATGATAAATATTATTACTGGTATTAGTATCACTAAAAAAACCTCTCATGAATATTAGCATCAAAAGCGATAAATTATTTTAGGTACCTTCTAATAATCATTGCTCTCAAATTCACAGTCTTGAATACATTAGATATTTGTATTGACTAGAAGCAAATATTTACTTTTTGTAAAGCCTACATGTTTATTTGACAATTACAGTAGATTCTACATTTTGTATTTAGTGTATGACATTTTTATGATAAGATAGCCCCTTAATATAACATAACAAAATTACCTCCTTTCACAACTCGGCCATGTTTAGTTGATGCAAATATTCTCCACTGCAAGACGGCAAATCAAATATGACGGACAGTGAGAGTGGCTTGAGGCTGTATGTCATTCCCATCCATTTGTGAGCGTCTCTCTCAGCAGTGGCGTTAGATTTGTCGGCCAGTCAACGCACTCAACGGTTAAAGGGAAAAAATTTTCAAATTATCTAATAATTGTGGTGGTACACAAGTATTAGAAATCGTTATATTTATGGATATTTCAGCTGTCTCTGAACCAATTTTGATCAAACAAAAATGATTTTGTCATTTAAATTGTATTTTCTTTTAAATTTGACACTCTGGTTTTCATTTTCTCCCAAACAATTATTTTGTGTAGCGCCCTCTGCAACATAACTCAACTATCCCTTTAAAGGTACCTCAGTGCAAGCTGTTAAATTGCATTTTGAGAAAAAGTGCCTGTTGATTATTATGTATCAGTGCTCTTTTTTAGTATTTAGCAATATGCATACCAGTTATTTTCATGTTCAGGGTTGTACAGAGTTATTAAAATAGCAAAAGATATCATAGAAAAGCCCGGCTTTTGATTTCCTGTACGGGACTCCTGCAGGTTTGTCGTTCTTCAATAGTTCCAATATGCACTCAATAATAATAATTGGATTTATATACATGTAGCGCCTTTTCCAAAGGATACAAGGCACTGTCTCTTAGACTATCCACAATTCAAGAGGAGTTGTATACAGGTATATTTTAACACATGTTTGTAGAGCATTCATTTACAAAGATTTTCAGAGCAGTAATGTGCATGATGTAATTTGTAAAAGAAGATTTCCAGTGGAAATATAACAAATCTGACACAATATCACATGTACACTAGGGTTGTTGCCAATTACTATTAAAAGCAGATGTTTCCCTTTAAGGCCATGGAATGGTGAATGCATTCAGTGTACATACCTGTGTGTGTTGAACTAATCAAATTAAGACACACTGCAGGGATGTATAGATCAGTGTTGACTGGATGCGTAGATTGAGGTATGTATGGAATCAGTAGCATGCACATCGCTATATTCCTCGTTCTTATACAACCATTTATACACAGATATAGATGCCCTTCGTTAGAAACATTGGAACATGTTAAAGGCCATGCAAGTTAGGGTAAATTTCGTCAACATGGTTAAGAAATGCACATCGATTTCAATTCAATTTCAATTAAGTTTATCCATTTCCATAAAAATCACATTACAAGAACACATACATGCTGATGTTACTGCAGCACAAACCAGAGCACATGTATGACATGTTCCTGTTGATTTTATTTAAAAGTCTAAACAAGCATTTATTAAGAAGAAGTTCTGTGTAGATATTTGACAGGATCACATGTAAATGTTCATGTACGCCTACGTTAATACGAAAATGTAAACTAATCCAAAAAAAGCAGTTTGCTTTTTTGTACATGTACAGTAGGTGCATCTCTATTTGGTATTAATGAACATGAACATGTAAAGGACAACATGTACTGGTACATGCGTTTTATGTGCACCAAGCAGGAAACAGGTGCATGTTAAAAAAAACATATATTTAGGCCTAAAAGCAAAAGATGTTTTATTGCCCTTTAGGTGCCAAAACATGGTTCGGTCTGTCAGAAATCTGTTTTTTTTTTCCTTCCTCTTTGGGCTGATATTTCTCAATTTGAAATGCATAAATATTTTTTTTCTCTCTAAAAAAGGGTTATAATTTTTTAAAATAATTTTTTGTTAAAGCCGACCATAGATATCAAGATTTTTGGGTCGGTCGCAAAGGGCAATACAGCATTTTTTATTTTATTTTCTAGGCCTTATGGATCATCATGACTGGACAGAGCTCTACATGTACATGCACACAGCATACAACATTTAGTTCGTTCATATCTACCGCTGATTACCAGCTCATTTAGATTGACCTATTGACCTATTGTTTCATTCTATTGAAATAAACGAAGCAAAATGCGTTTAACTGAATTTATGTTCACTCTTCCTGTAATTGTGAGGGTTAATTAATCATAGTTTGTACATACTGTACATACATAATATACAACGTACACATTTTGACATCTCAATTGGTTGCTCAAAGTATGAATTCCTGATTTAAAATTAAAAAAAAAAATAATAATAATAAAATCTTATTTTGACAATACACTGTACATGACAATTGATACATGTACATGTACATGTAAATGTTCTGAAAATTGTTTCTCTTTGTTTTACTGGGAGGGGAGGGGAGGGGGTAGGGTTTCTCTTTGTTTTACTGGGAGGGGAGGGGGTAGGGTTTCTCTTTGTTTTACTGGGAGGGAGGGGAGGGGGTAGGGTTTCTCTTTGTTTTACTGGGAGGGAGGGGAGGGGGTAGGGTTTCTCTTTGTTTTACTGGGAGGGAGGGGGTAGGGTTTCTCTTTGTTTTACTGGGAGGGAGGGGGGTAGGGTTTCTCTTTGTTTTACTGGGAGGGAGGGGGTAGGGTTTCTCTTTGTTTTACTGGGAGGGAGGGGGTAGGTTTCTCTTTGTTTTACTGGGAGGGAGGGGGGTAGGGTTTCTCTTTGTTTTACTGGGAGGGGAGGGGGTAGGGTTTCTCTTTGTTTTACTGGGAGGGAGGGGAGGGGTAGGGTTTCTCTTTGTTTTACTGGGAGGGAGGGGGGTAGGGTCTCTCTTTGTTTTACTGGGAGGGAGGGGGTAGGGTTTCTCTTTGTTTTACTGGGAGGGAGGGGGGTAGGGTTTCTCTTTGTTTTACTGGGAGGGAGGGGGTAGGGTTTCTCTTTGTTTTACTGGGAGGGAGGGGGGTAGGGTTTCTCTTTGTTTTACTGGGAGGGAGGGGGTAGGGTTTCTCTTTGTTTTACTGGGAGGGAGGGGGTAGGGTTTCTCTTTGTTTTACTGGGAGGGAGGGGGGTAGGGTTTCTCTTTGTTTTACTGGGAGGGAGGGGGGTAGGGTTTCTCTTTGTTTTACTGGGAGGCAGGGAAAAAATTAATATTTATTTTTCGGGGGCTACTTTTCAAGCTTGCCTGCATGAATATAACATTCTAAAATTTGTTTTGCATTGAACTCTATGCAAATTTATGGGGACTCTTTTCTGATTTTCGGGGGCTCTTTTGGGCATTTCGGGGGCTAATTCGCCCCGAGCCCCCGTGTATTTTTTTCACTGCTGGGAGGGAGGGGAGGGGGTAGGGTTTCTCTTTGTTTTACTGGGAGGGAGGGGGGTAGGGTTTCTCTTTGTTTTACTGGGAGGGAGGGGGGTAGGGTTTCTCTTTGTTTTACTGGGAGGGGAGGGGGTAGGGTTTCTCTTTGTTTTACTGGGAGGGAGGGGAGGGGGTAGGGTTTCTCTTTGTTTTACTGGGAGGGAGGGGAGGGGGTAGGGTTTCTCTTTGTTTTACTGGGAGGGAGGGGAGGGGGTAGGGTTTCTCTTTGTTTTACTGGGAGGGGAGGGGGTAGGGTTTGTTCCTGGTCAGAAAGAGATTCTGAAAATAATTACCCTATTGTTTATCCAGTGGATATTAGATATTAGTGTAAAACATGTTTTCTATTGACCACAAAATGAATTATTTTATGCTTAAATATGGAATAAAGAGACTGAAAAATAAATTATGACATGGACAGACATGTCTAATTTAGTCGGCACTTAAATGATACAAATATTGTCTGCATCATGCATTTCTTAGCACCTAGAAGACACTGATTAATGACCCATTAAAGGTATTACAAAGTTTTGGTAAAAATATTTAATTCATCTGAAACTCTTTGATGTTATAACAAGATGCAATAGGAATATCTTTAACCAATCTCCACCGCTGAAATACTTTTTTTTTTTTTTAGTGAATTAAACAGTAATTAATAAATCAATTATTAGTTCCAAGCTGCCTGTATTTAAACCGGCTCATGATGTTGTGTACTAGCGCCATCTACTGTTGTAAATGGTTCATGGTATAATCGATATTGAAACACTGTGTTACGTTCGCCCCGCATGGACAGAAGACAAACAGCAATTTTGACACCGCGCTGACCCCGCTCCACGGCGGGGAAGCGACTGTATTCGAATGGCTTCGGTCCATGTTCTTTTTTATAGCTCCATGGTACCAGCTTCTGTGTGCGTTTGTGTGAGAGCAAGTACCGTTCAGGATTGTATCGCACAAATCAAGGGAGTTATAATCTCCTTGCAGAGTGAGTTTGACCATAAACCTATGGTTTGACGTACCCGTAAACCCTCCTCCGCAACCGTCTCAATCTAGTCTCTGCTTCGACTGATCAGTCTTTTTGATATACATTTATAACAGACAATTTCAAGTAGGCCTACGGGATACATGAAGTCTTATCATTTTTTTCCAATTGTTATATCCGTGAAATGCATTCAGAAAAGAATATCAGAAAGAAAGCAATTTGAAAATGAATGACCACAATAATCGTTCAGATAAACATGAAAGAAATACAATAAATATGTCTATCCAGATACCGCTCTCTCTCTCTATCTCTCTCTGTCCCCCCCCCCCCACCCCCTCTCTCTTTCCTACAGAAGTTCGATGTAATGTTCATTATACCCTTGGAAGTTTCGAAAAAAATCATTTTCACCACATGGACCCTCTCTCTCTCTCCGAAATATAGACCCAGGCTCTCTCTGTCACTCTCTCTCTCTCTCTTGTTCCCTCTTTCCCTTCCTCTCGCACCCTCTCGATCTCCCTCTCTTCGCCTGTGCTCCTCTGCACTGCATGTTTGACTTGTTTTCTTTCATCCTCATCTACATTATAACCCCATCAAAAAACTATGGTCCTATCACGTGAATGAAAACTTCTATCGTCTTTGTGATTGTTATTATCTTTGTCATTTGATCCTCATTTACATACACCCCAACAATGGTCCTATCGCGTGAATGAGAACTTCTATCGTTTTTACGATTATTATTATCCTTGCCAAACGTACTGTATTATCATATTCATTTACATGAACCACAACCAATTATGGTCCTATTACGCGAATGAGAACTTCTATCGTTTTTGTGATAATTATTATCTTTGTCATATATATCACCCTCATTTACATAACCCCGACAAAAAAAATATGGTCCTATAACGCGAATGAGAACTTCTATCGTCTTTATGATTAGTATTATCCATGTCATAAAATCCAACCAAAAACTACAGTCCTATCACGTGAATGAGAACTTCTATCTTCTTTGTGATTATTATTATTCTTGTCATATCACCCTCATCTACATAACCCCGACAAAAGAAATATGGTCCTATCACATGAATGAGAACTTCTATCGTTTTTGTGATTATTATTATTCTTGTCATATATTTATATCACCCTCATTTACATAACTCCGACAAAAGAAATATGGTCCTATCACGCGAATGAGAACTTCTATCTTCTTTGTGATTATTATTATTCTTGTCATATATTTATATCACCCTCATTTACATAACCCCGACAAAAGAAATATGGTCCTATCACATGAATGAGAACTTCTATCGTTTTTGTGATAATTATTATCTTTGTCATATATATTTATATCACCCTCATTTACATAACCCCGACAAAAAAATATGGTCATATCACGCGAATGAGAACTTCTATCGTCTTTGTGATTATTATTATCCTTGTCATAAAATCCAACCAAAAACTACTGTCCTATCACGTGAATGAGCACTTCTATCGTCTTTGTGATTATTATTATTCTTGTCATATATTTATATCACCCTCATTTACATAACTCCGACAAAAGAAATATGGTCCTATCACGCGAATGAGAACTTCTATCTTCTTTGTGATTATTATTATTCTTGTCATATATTTATATCACCCTCATTTACATAACCCCGACAAAAGAAATATGGTCCTATCACATGAATGAGAACTTCTATCGTTTTTGTGATAATTATTATCTTTGTCATATATATTTATATCACCCTCATTTACATAACCCCGACAAAAAAATATGGTCATATCACGCGAATGAGAACTTCTATCGTCTTTGTGATTATTATTATCCTTGTCATAAAATCCAACCAAAAACTACTGTCCTATCACGTGAATGAGCACTTCTATCGTCTTTGTGATTATTATTATTCTTGTCATATATTTATATCACCCTCATTTACATAACCCCGACAAAAGAAATATGGTCCTATCACGCGAATGAGAACTTCTATCGTCTTTGTGATTATTATTATCCTTGTCATAAAATCCAACCAAAAACTACTGTCCAATCACGTGAATGAGAACTTCTATCTTTTTTGTGATAATTATTATCTTTGTCATATATATTTATATCCCCCTAATTTACATAACTCCGACAAAAAGAAATATGGTCCTATCACACGAATGAGAACTTCTATCGTCTTTGTGATTATTATTATTCTTGTCATATACTCCACCCAAAAACTAGTGTCCTATCACGTGAATAATAAGTTCTCTCGCATTCGTGATAATTATTATCTTTGTAATATTTTTATATCACCCTCATTTACATAACCCCGACAAAAGAAATATGGTCCTATCACGCGAATGAGAACTATATCGTCTTTGTGATTATTATTATCCTTGTCATAAAATCCAACCAAAAACTACTGTCCTATCACGTGAATGAGAACTTCTATCGTCTTTGTGATTATTATTATTCTTGTCATATATTTATATCACCCTCATTTACATAACCCCGACAAAAGAAATATGGTCCTATCACGCGAATGAGAACTTCTATCGTCTTTGTGATTATTATTATCCTTGTCATAAAATCCAACCAAAAACTACTGTCCTATCACGTGAATGAGAACTTCTATCTTCTTTTTGATTATTATTTTTCTTGTCATAATATCACCCTAATTTACATAACGCCGACAAAAAGAAATATGGTGCACTCCTATCACACGAATGAGAACTTCTATCGTCTTTGTGATTATTATTATTCTTGTCATATACTCCACCCAAAAACTAGTGTCCTATCACGTGAATAATAAGTTCTCTCGCATTCGTGATAATTATTATCTTTGTAATATTTTTATATCACCCTCATTTACATAACCCCGACAAAAGAAATATGGTCCTATCACGCGAATGAGAACTATATCGTCTTTGTAATTATTATTATCCTTGTCATAAACTCCAACCAAAAACTATACTGTCCTATTACGTGAATAATAAGTTCCCTCGCATTCGTGATAATTATTATCTTTGTCATATATTTATATCACCCTCATTTACATAACCCCGACAAAAGAAATATGGTACTATCACGCGAATGAGAACTTCTATCGTCTTTGTGATTATTATTATCCTTGTCATAAAATCCAACCAAAAACTACTGTCCTATCACGTGAATGAGAACTTCTATCTTCTTTTTGATTATTATTTTTCTTGTCATAATATCACCCTCATTTACATAACCCCGACAAAAGAAATATGGTCCTATCACATGAATGAGAACTTCTAACGTCTTTATGATTAGTATTATCCTTGTCATAAAATCCAACCAAAAACTACTGTCCAATCACGTGAATGAGAACTTCTATCGTTTTTGTGATAATTATTATCTTTGTCATATATATTTATATCACCCTAATTTACATAACTCCGACAAAAAGAAATATGGTCCTATCACACGAATGAGAACTTCTATCGTCTTTGCGATTATTATTATTCTTGTCATATATTTATATCACCCTCATTTACATAACCCCGACAAAAGAAATATGGTCCTATCACATGAATGAGAACTTCTATCGTTTTTGTGATAATTATTATCTTTGTCATATATATTTATATCACCCTCATTTACATAACCCCGACAAAAAAATATGGTCATATCACGCGAATGAGAACTTCTATCGTCTTTGTGATTATTATTATCCTTGTCATAAAATCCAACCAAAAACTACTGTCCTATCACGTGAATGAGCACTTCTATCGTCTTTGTGATTATTATTATTCTTGTCATATATTTATATCACCCTCATTTACATAACTCCGACAAAAGAAATATGGTCCTATCACGCGAATGAGAACTTCTATCGTTTTTGTGATAATTATTATCTTTGTCATATATATTTATATCACCCTCATTTACATAACCCCGACAAAAAAATATGGTCATATCACGCGAATGAGAACTTCTATCGTCTTTGTGATTATTATTATCCTTGTCATAAAATCCAACCAAAAACTACTGTCCTATCACGTGAATGAGCACTTCTATCGTCTTTGTGATTATTATTATTCTTGTCATATATTTATATCACCCTCATTTACATAACCCCGACAAAAGAAATATGGTCCTATCACGCGAATGAGAACTTCTATCGTCTTTGTGATTATTATTATCCTTGTCATAAAATCCAACCAAAAACTACTGTCCAATCACGTGAATGAGAACTTCTATCTTTTTTGTGATAATTATTATCTTTGTCATATATATTTATATCCCCCTAATTTACATAACTCCGACAAAAAGAAATATGGTCCTATCACACGAATGAGAACTTCTATCGTCTTTGTGATTATTATTATTCTTGTCATATACTCCACCCAAAAACTAGTGTCCTATCACGTGAATAATAAGTTCTCTCGCATTCGTGATAATTATTATCTTTGTAATATTTTTATATCACCCTCATTTACATAACCCCGACAAAAGAAATATGGTCCTATCACGCGAATGAGAACTATATCGTCTTTGTGATTATTATTATCCTTGTCATAAAATCCAACCAAAAACTACTGTCCTATCACGTGAATGAGAACTTCTATCGTCTTTGTGATTATTATTATTCTTGTCATATATTTATATCACCCTCATTTACATAACCCCGACAAAAGAAATATGGTCCTATCACGCGAATGAGAACTTCTATCGTCTTTGTGATTATTATTATCCTTGTCATAAAATCCAACCAAAAACTACTGTCCTATCACGTGAATGAGAACTTCTATCTTCTTTTTGATTATTATTTTTCTTGTCATAATATCACCCTAATTTACATAACGCCGACAAAAAGAAATATGGTGCACTCCTATCACACGAATGAGAACTTCTATCGTCTTTGTGATTATTATTATTCTTGTCATATACTCCACCCAAAAACTAGTGTCCTATCACGTGAATAATAAGTTCTCTCGCATTCGTGATAATTATTATCTTTGTAATATTTTTATATCACCCTCATTTACATAACCCCGACAAAAGAAATATGGTCCTATCACGCGAATGAGAACTATATCGTCTTTGTAATTATTATTATCCTTGTCATAAACTCCAACCAAAAACTATACTGTCCTATTACGTGAATAATAAGTTCCCTCGCATTCGTGATAATTATTATCTTTGTCATATATTTATATCACCCTCATTTACATAACCCCGACAAAAGAAATATGGTACTATCACGCGAATGAGAACTTCTATCGTCTTTGTGATTATTATTATCCTTGTCATAAAATCCAACCAAAAACTACTGTCCTATCACGTGAATGAGAACTTCTATCTTCTTTTTGATTATTATTTTTCTTGTCATAATATCACCCTCATTTACATAACCCCGACAAAAGAAATATGGTCCTATCACATGAATGAGAACTTCTAACGTCTTTATGATTAGTATTATCCTTGTCATAAAATCCAACCAAAAACTACTGTCCAATCACGTGAATGAGAACTTCTATCGTTTTTGTGATAATTATTATCTTTGTCATATATATTTATATCACCCTAATTTACATAACTCCGACAAAAAGAAATATGGTCCTATCACACGAATGAGAACTTCTATCGTCTTTGCGATTATTATTATTCTTGTCATATATTTATATCACCCTCATTTACATAACCCCGACAAAAGAAATATGGTCCTATCACATGAATGAGAACTTCTATCGTTTTTGTGATAATTATTATCTTTGTCATATATATTTATATCACCCTCATTTACATAACCCCGACAAAAAAATATGGTCATATCACGCGAATGAGAACTTCTATCGTCTTTGTGATTATTATTATCCTTGTCATAAAATCCAACCAAAAACTACTGTCCTATCACGTGAATGAGCACTTCTATCGTCTTTGTGATTATTATTATTCTTGTCATATATTTATATCACCCTCATTTACATAACTCCGACAAAAGAAATATGGTCCTATCACGCGAATGAGAACTTCTATCGTTTTTGTGATAATTATTATCTTTGTCATATATATTTATATCACCCTCATTTACATAACCCCGACAAAAAAATATGGTCATATCACGCGAATGAGAACTTCTATCGTCTTTGTGATTATTATTATCCTTGTCATAAAATCCAACCAAAAACTACTGTCCTATCACGTGAATGAGCACTTCTATCGTCTTTGTGATTATTATTATTCTTGTCATATATTTATATCACCCTCATTTACATAACCCCGACAAAAGAAATATGGTCCTATCACGCGAATGAGAACTTCTATCGTCTTTGTGATTATTATTATCCTTGTCATAAAATCCAACCAAAAACTACTGTCCAATCACGTGAATGAGAACTTCTATCTTTTTTGTGATAATTATTATCTTTGTCATATATATTTATATCCCCCTAATTTACATAACTCCGACAAAAAGAAATATGGTCCTATCACACGAATGAGAACTTCTATCGTCTTTGTGATTATTATTATTCTTGTCATATACTCCACCCAAAAACTAGTGTCCTATCACGTGAATAATAAGTTCTCTCGCATTCGTGATAATTATTATCTTTGTAATATTTTATATCACCCTCATTTACATAACCCCGACAAAAGAAATATGGTCCTATCACGCGAATGAGAACTATATCGTCTTTGTGATTATTATTATCCTTGTCATAAAATCCAACCAAAAACTACTGTCCTATCACGTGAATGAGAACTTCTATCGTCTTTGTGATTATTATTATTCTTGTCATATATTTATATCACCCTCATTTACATAACCCCGACAAAAGAAATATGGTCCTATCACGCGAATGAGAACTTCTATCGTCTTTGTGATTATTATTATCCTTGTCATAAAATCCAACCAAAAACTACTGTCCTATCACGTGAATGAGAACTTCTATCTTCTTTTTGATTATTATTTTTCTTGTCATAATATCACCCTAATTTACATAACGCCGACAAAAAGAAATATGGTGCACTCCTATCACACGAATGAGAACTTCTATCGTCTTTGTGATTATTATTATTCTTGTCATATACTCCACCCAAAAACTAGTGTCCTATCACGTGAATAATAAGTTCTCTCGCATTCGTGATAATTATTATCTTTGTAATATTTTTATATCACCCTCATTTACATAACCCCGACAAAAGAAATATGGTCCTATCACGCGAATGAGAACTATATCGTCTTTGTAATTATTATTATCCTTGTCATAAACTCCAACCAAAAACTATACTGTCCTATCACGTGAATAATAAGTTCCCTCGCATTCGTGATAATTATTATCTTTGTCATATATTTATATCACCCTCATTTACATAACCCCGACAAAAGAAATATGGTCCTATCACGCGAATGAGAACTTCTATCGTCTTTGTGATTATTATTATCCTTGTCATAAAATCCAACCAAAAACTACTGTCCTATCACGTGAATGAGAACTTCTATCTTCTTTTTGATTATTATTTTTCTTGTCATAATATCACCCTCATTTACATAACCCCGACAAAAGAAATATGGTCCTATCACATGAATGAGAACTTCTAACGTCTTTATGATTAGTATTATCCTTGTCATAAAATCCAACCAAAAACTATACTGTCCTATCACGCGAATGAGAACTTCTATCGTCTTTGTGATTATTATTATTCTTGTCATAAACTCCACCCACAAACTACTGTCCTATAACGTGAATAACAAGTTCTCTCGCATTGGTGATAATTATTATCTTTGTAATATATTTATATCACCCTCATTTACGTAACCCCGGCCGGCAAAAGAAATATGGTCCTATCACACGAATCAAAAACTACTGTCCAATCACGTGAATGAGAACTTCTATCGTTTTTGTGATAATTATTATCTTTGTCATATATATTTATATCACCCTAATTTACATAACTCCGACAAAAAGAAATATGGTCCTATCACACGAATGAGAACTTCTATCGTCTTTGCGATTATTATTATTCTTGTCATATACTCCACCCCAAAACTACTGTCCTATCACGTGAATAATAAGTTCTCTCGCATTCGTGATAATTATTATCTTTGTAATATTTTTACATCACCCTCATTTACATAACCCCGACAAAAGAAATATGGTCCTATCACGCGAATGAGAACTTCTATCGTCTTTGTGATTATTATTATCCTTGTCATAAACTCCAACCAAAAACTATACTATCCTACATGTATCACGCGAATGAGAACTTCTATCGTCTTTGTGATTATTATTATTCTTGTCATATACTCCACCCAAAAACTAGTGTCCTATCACGTGAATAATAAGTTCTCTCGCATTCGTGATAATTATTATCTTTGTAAGATATTTATATCACCCTCATTTACATAACCCCGACAAAAGAAATATGGTCCTATCACGCGAATGAGAACTTCTATCGTCTTTGTGATTATTATTATCCTTGTCATAAACTCCAACCAAAAACTATACTGTCCTATCACGCGAATGAGAACTTCTATCGTCTTTGTGATTATTATTATTCTTGTCATAAACTCCACCCACAAACTACTGTCCTATAACGTGAATAACAAGTTCTCTCGCATTGGTGATAATTATTATCTTTGTAATATATTTATATCACCCTCATTTACGTAACCCCGGCCGGCAAAAGAAATATGGTCCTATCACACGAATGAGAACTTCTATCGTCTTTGTGATTATTATTATTCTTGTCATAAACTCCAACCAAAAACTACTGTCCTATCACTCACGTGAATGAGAATTTCTCTCGTTTTTGTGATGATTATTATCTTTGTCATATATTTATATCACCCTCATTTACATAACCCCGACAAAAGAAATATGGTCCTATCACGCAAATGAGAACTCTTATCGTCTTTGTGATTATTATTATTCTTGTCATATACTCCACCCAAAAACTACTGTCCTATCACGTGAATAATAAGTTCTCTCGCATTCGTGATAATTATTATTCTTGTCATATATTTATATCACCCTCATTTACATAACCCCGACAAAAGAAATATGGTCCTATCACATGAATGAGAACTTCTATCGTCTTTATGATTAGTATTATCCTTGTCATAAAATCCAACCAAAAACTACTGTCCTATCACGTGAATAATAAGTTCTCTCGCATTTGTGATAATTATTATATTTGTAATATATTTATATCACCCTCATTTACATAACCCCGACAAAAGAAATATGATCCTATCGATCGAATGAGAACTTCTATCGTCTTTGTGATTATTATTATCCTTGTCATAAACTCCAACCAAAAACTATACTGTCCTATCACGCGAATGAGAACTTCTATCGTCTTTATGATTAGTATTATTCTTGTCATAAAATCCAACCAAAAACTATTGTCCTATCACGTGAATAAGAAGTTCTCTCGCATTTGTGATAATTATTATCTTTGTCATATATTTATATCACCCTCATTTACATAACCCCGGCAAAAGAAATATGGTCCTATCACGCGAATGAGGACTTCTATCGTCTTTGTGATTATTATTATTCTTGTCATATATTTATATCACCCTCATTTACATAACCCCGTCAAAAGAAATATGGTCCTATCACGCAAATGAGAACTCTTATCGTCTTTGTGATTATTATTATTGTTGTCATAAACTCCAACCAAAAATTACTGTCCTATCACGTGAATGAGAACTTCTCTCGTTATTGTGATTATTATTATCTTTGTCATATATTTATATCATCCTCATAACCCTAAACAAAAATAATATGGTCCTATATCACGCGAATGAGAACTTCTAGAGAGAGAGAGAGAGAGAGAGAGAGAGAAAGTTGGAGCGAAAGAAAGATGAAGGGTTGATATCATTGACCTACTATGGTGATAGTAAGTGAGAGAGAGACAGTCATCAGACAGACGGACACAGACCGACAGAGAGAGAGACTAACAAGTGATATGGATATAGAAATATGATACAGAAGGGGATGAACGAGGTGATGCGATGAGAGGGAGAGAGAGAGACAGATATATATATATATATATATATATACAGTATACATCAAAAGAGAATTGTATGGGGTAGAGAAATAAAGAGAGAGGAAAAGAAAATGGGAGAAATAAAGATAGCGAGAGAGAGAAGAGAGAGAGAGAGAGAGAGAGAGAGAAAGGAGAGAAGGGATAGAGAGGGATACAAAAGAGAGATACAAAAGAGAGAGGGGGGAGATGAGAGTGATATAGAAGCGACAGAGAGAGTGAGAGAGAGAATTTCAAGGGAGAGTGTTATAACATGGACCGTGGTTATGAGACGGGAGGCGAAGGATATAATTCAATTATACGGAAAGAGAGAGATTAGCCCAAACCATAGCCCAAACACGTGTAGCAATTACTGACCTCTACCAGAGGTCATTTAGCAGGATAAACAAAACGTACTCGTAAACTTACTAAGGGATGATCTAAAAATAAGAATGTGCAGTATACACATGATCGACTGTTCGGGAAAACGTCAAGTCAACCTTATTATTGATTAATCTTCGTTTGTAAGATTAAACGTATCTTCCTTATTTTTAATAAAGAAATGCAAAATAAATAATGTTACGTTCTCTCTATAAATGATTACCCAAACTGTCCCTGTACAACGACTTTGGGGAGTATTTTGAGATCATCCCTAAAAAAAAATGTGCTAGGAAATTCTTCGGGCCAATCCGGCACATAGACTAATACACGTACACACGTAACATGTACTATACGTAGGCCTAATACATGCACAGGGATGCCAGATCATTGCAGTTCGCACGACCACTTGACTGACTTGACCAAAATACAGGCAATGTGTGCGTTCGTTCACAGAGCTGACGAACAACAATATTATCAAAGTCGAGCCATAACAAATGCATTTCAAAGTTGAAAACACAGAAACGATTAAGAGAGGGAAATGGAAGAATGAGTTGAAGAGAACAACACAGAATATTCCGGCCCGCACAGGAAATACATAGACTAACGTACGTAAGTACAATAAGATGGCGGCGGTCCGATCGATTATAAAAATTTATATAGCGATTACAGTGTACAGACAAGTGTTTTTTTTCTTCAAATTTGGGAGACAGTATAAAAATCTTACACTAAGGCAACTCGACTTTAAAATAATTATCTTTATGATTATATATATTGTTTAAGTCTGGTAATATGATTTGGTGTCAAAACATGTTAATTACTACACTTTGACAATAGTGCTATATATGTGTTATGCTGTTCAGATGACATGTAAATTTTCGAACTGAGAGGGAGCTATACCAAATTTACCGGGAGTACCGGTAATTTTTTTTATTTTTTAAAATTTTAATTACTCCAAATCAAAAGCTTTTTAGAGCCCAATTTTTTTAGAGTTGGGTGTTCTAACACTATGTTTCACAATAGTAATGCAAATTTTAAATTTCATGATCCAATCCTGATGAAATATTCCCAAAACTTTGTAATACCTTTAATGCAAGTAATCCAAGAATAAGTGATATTTGGATTATTTGTGTAGTCCCGCGTGGCTGATATTGTGGAGTGTTGGCATTCAGAGCTTTCATGACAATGCATTGACCTTTTGATGCATATCATTTTAATTCTGAAGATATACTGTACAAAGATTTACCGGGTTTCAGCATTAAAGTGAACCTGTAACATTGTTGAAGGTTGATGAAAAAACTGTGTAATTTTTGTATGAAATGTTACTTATTATATTCCTTCTACCGTACTAACCCTGTAACATGCCATAAATCCTGAAAAAAATTGTCAAACCACAGAGATATTTATGTTTTTCTTTGATGGCATCACTGTGCGACACCCTTTAACAGTAAATTCTCCCAACCATTTTTGAATTTTCCCCAACTGTTTTTCCATGAAAATAAGACATACTGTACACCTGTAAGACAGGCTTTTAAAAATATTTCAACACTTAAATGTCTGGAATGATATCTAGAGCTAATTCATTGCTTTGTGTTGATTTACATTCACCTAAATTGTAATTAAATTGTAATAATATACATGTAGTTGGGAGAATTAAGTAATGGATCAGATCAGTTTTACCCAATTTGTATCATTAAAGAGAAGGTTGAGTTCTGGGAAGAGGTGAAAAATAATTTGTGAGCATTACTCATTCTTATTATGCAAGTGTGGAAGAACATCAGTTAAGACATGTTCCCTGAAAAGCATGGCTCTTCAAATGCCTTCATATTCTAAATATGCATGTAACATCGTAAAAATCGGGGGCCGGCTTTTTACGCCACGTGTTCGTGTAGTCCCATATACATCTTTCTGTGCAAGTGTTTGTAACTTTACCAAGACTTGGCCACATTTCTTATCATTTTGATGATTCCAGAACCTTGCAATACACACAAATTCTTATATGCTAGATGATCAACCTTTTCTGGTCGGCTCCACACCGTTTCTTTCACAGTGCAATCGCATGACCAGAACTCAACTTCATCTTTAATAATGGTCTGTTTTCACTCAAACTTTCAGATTATCTTTAATTGTACATCTAGCATTGAAGTCACTACCTTGGCACCATTTGCTCTCATCTAAACAATGTTACAAAGTCCCTTTAAGAGGCATTGGGTATTTTGTTGGGTGACCATACAAGTATCATGGAGATATCTCCATGCAAGTATAAACAGCTCTACTACACACATTTTAATTAAGTCTCTTACTCACAGGGCTTTATCGATTGCAACTATCTATACAGTACATGGCATTGGGAAACCATAAAAATCAATAGTACATGTATGCAACACTCACAAACTACATTTATACATTGTACATTGCAATGCAATAATGCATCTGTGCTGTGGATGAGTTGCTGTGCTTTGTTTAGGTACAAAGACTGTACATGTACATTGTTTGCATGCATGTTAATGTGGTTAATGCCCTCCCTCCCAGTCCTTTCTTCACAGTCCTTCTTCTCAATGATTGATGTAAAGGTTGTTATTCACTGAATAAGAGTTTAAAAACCTTTTTTTGATGTTGTCGAAATCGATTCTGTTGTCAAAATACATTTTATTGTCCAGCTGTCCTTGATACTGTTCACAAAATAGCATATTTTACATTCCAGTGTGTGCTCCATTATACCCCATACAAATCAGCATGTACTGTACATGTGATTCCTATAGGGGGGGGGGGGGGGGGGAGCTTGACACCGATATGTATGGTGCTTATGGGCCCCAATTTTAAGTTCGGACCACCAAAGTTTCACAGCTTAAACAGGGGCCCTGTGCATAAAATCAACATACTTTTGAAATAAGGACCCTTTTAGAGCCCAGCCATGTTTACCTTAGATGTTATGTGCAGTCACATTATCTACATGGTAAAGAAAACAAAAATGGCAGCAAGGCAGAGAGTGGGTTAAGACATGACAACCTGCATGAAAGCTTGGCTCTTATCCAATCATTATCATTGTGAACCTAAGCATGCCATGTTGTCCTAAACACAACACAAGCAGTAACCAAAACTAGATTATCGTAATATCAAACATGCACACTTCCCTAATAAATTGTCTTGTTTGTACAGCCTTTTACTTTAGCTAGTTTGGGTCTGCATGAAGTTTTTGGTGCATGCTATGTCCATTATGATTGATATTGGTTACATGTTCTATGTATTATCGGTATATCAGGAAAAAGATATCATAGTGTATAATAATGATGATGCTGATGATGCTGATGATTTTGATGATTTTAATGATTTTGATGGCGATGATGGTCATCATAGTTTCTTGTGTAGCTGTGGTATAGATCTGTTTGTAAATTTTTCTCTTCCAGAATTCAAGATTTATAGTCAGTGGATGATAAAGAATGTGATGGTTAAGTGTTATTTCCTCTACGCAGATGTGAACTTCATAAATGACAGAATTATTCTGCATGATGGCTGATGAAAACAATCCTGTCCCCGGAAAATACGGTTATTTGCTACCTGCATGCTTGTCCAGACCATAGTGTTATCCCAGACTTTCAAAAGATTAAACAATATCTACTGCTTTGTAAAATTAGGTTTGTGCTGCAGAGAGAAATCACAACATAAAGTTTTGTAGTTTGTGAAAGTTGATTACTGTCTTTCCCTAAAAATGCCACCATCAGCTACATGTACATGTAATAATAGTATTCTGCGTCTACCGGTATATAGCGCTTAATACAATGTCTCTTAGCGCTTTTAACTATTACCCCCGTCATTGGATTCAGTGCTTGCCCGCACACAACGTGTGCACAATCTCTACTCCCTGGGGAGCATTCCAGCCAGGCGTTACATGACGCTCAAAAACTGTTTGACCAACAATGACATGTAATCGTAAATGTTTCATTTCAAAAAGGTTTCTTGCTTTTCAATACACATTCTTTTAGCAAAGAACCTGCTCAGCAGCAAGACCATTATATCAGGAAACCAAAGATACAGAAGCAACGAAAAAAATACACGGTGGCGACGGGCGATTCGCCCCCTAAACCTCTGAAATCGCCACGGTAAAAATCAAGACGAGGGCGAAAAAAAATCAATATATCTTGAAAAATCGCCCCCGCCATAAATTGATATTCCCTATGAATTAATAAACCGATTTATTGATGTGTCTGAGTGAAATCTCCGTTCCAACTACCAACTCCAAAACTAGAAACTTCCATCAACATTTTAAAAGTTTTGTGAGTTGCAGCGGATCGGCGGTCGTACCTACTGTACGTAGCTAGATCTACAGCGGTATCCGCCTGCCTGCGCCTAAGCTCCCGGCGGCCGGACAGGCCACCGGCCCCGATGTAGTTTCGTGCACAGCATGAATGCATACGCAGTTCGCACACGTTCACAGAAACGTACTAGCTCAGCTCCAGCGCGCGCCCGCACGCTCCTTGTATGAAGCAAATAAGTATTTGCGAGTGACGAGAGCTCAACTGCTAGCGACCAAATTGGTACGTAATATGTTTATTTAGTCTTTTTTCTGGCCCTAATTTTTATCATGGACAATCCAATCCAATTAAAAAAAATGTTATTCCGTCTAAAATTGTGTTATTTATAGAAGGTCTAAGTTAAAACCATTAAATGCGAGTATATTTTTACTGTTGTCCCACATACTGATATATTTGTAATAACGAAACGTGCAAAATCAATGCCGGATTTTTTCCTGTAAAATCGGTATAAAGCAAGTTTCGTACACAGAAATTGAATTTTGTTATAAAAAAACCGTAAATAAATATATAAAGGATGTTCCTACTCCTCGGAATCTTTCTTACAACTGTTTAATTAAATTAAATTATTTATATACGATCGATGCCAGGCCAATTGTCATGAGTGATGATGACATCAATTTCTGTCTACGAAATGAAACTAGCTTTGGCTTGGCTTTTAGAATTAGAGTCTATACAAAAAAAATAAGGCCATGACTTTGCATGTTTCGGCATAACAAATAGACCCTACATCGGTATGTGGGACAACAGTAAAAATATTTACTCACATTTAATGGTTATAAATGGTCTAAATAACACAATTTTAAAGGGAGTTGGTCTACATTTTTTTTTAATGGGATAGCATTGTCCATGATAACAATTAAATTTGGGACTGAAAAAAAGACTAAATAACATATTACCTACCAATTTGGTTGCTAGTAGTATGATGGCTAAGGAAAAACACAACTTATTGTTACAGCTTACAATATTATGGCTTTAAGGAAGTAGCCCCTTGGTTTTTTTTAGGCAATGGGGAAAAGTAGCCCCCATAAACAAATTAATTCCTAGCCCGCGTGTCAGTGATAATATTTTCTTAGGATATGAAAAACGAACAGTTAAACAAAACACTCCTTTTGACAAGTTTTAGTTATATGTATATGTAAATCATAAAGCCACACGTTTAACACAAAGTGAATAAATCGTGGGTATCTGAATGTCTGCAATACTCTACATGACATATGTACGCTACAATTGTATCTATATTTGCCTTTGCTTGGAATTTAATTAGGTAAAACCGCGTTTAAAAAAAATACAACCTTTAAAAAAAAAAAGCCCCCCTGAGCTCCAAAATAGCCACCGCAAAATAATTAAGGGGGGCTATTTTTTTAAGGGAAAATCTGAAAAGAGCCCTCGTAAAAAAAAAAGTAATTTTTTGGTTGTACAGAAGCTTAGAAAAAGAATAAAGAAATATAAAAAGCATCCATTTGGATAGATCCCTTTTTTTATACACCGTATATATTGCAATAGTGCAGTCTAGAGCCATACACTGTACTGGGAAGGGTTAATGACATGCTAGTAGTAGAGTGATGTAAACTATTCATATCGACCCATCAGCTAATTCTTCTCATCTCCTAATGGAAATGATGATTAATGGCGGTGGGTGGGGGCTCGCTGAAAAATGGTGACAATCCTAACCACACACTACTCATACATGTACAGGTACAATATACATGTATATTAAGAGTTTAATTCCAAAAGGAGCTAAGTCCATTTGTGTAACTTCAGAGCAAAAATAATTTTTTAAACAGATTTTGTACAGGCGTCTGTGGAAAAGTGATATGAGAAGGTGCTTTTTTTTTATAATTGCTCCCAAAATTTAGGTAAATAATTTTGTTGAAAGACAGGTACTTAAATGAACAATGTTCTGATATCAATAACTCAATTTTCATCAAAAGTGGATTTAGCTCCTTTTGGAATTAAGCTCTTCATATATCCATCAATTCCACTCACAATAATCCATGGCAATGGATGAGGATATGTGTTCTGTAAACGAATCTATAATTCTGTATTTATTTGATAAGGTGACAATTTGTGTTTTAAAGTCAACTACTGTCCAAACATGTACAGTGTATATAGCGCTTAATAATACAAAGTTTCTAAGCGCTTGACAAAAATAAAATTAAAGTAATGTTAACCTACAAATTACAACAATATAATACATGATACATAATTATAATAACCAATTCCTAATAACAATCATACACTAATAATTATATAATATTGACTGGCCTTGAGGGGTATATCAGAAATATTGACCAAGCTCAGATCATATTGCCCCGAGTCGAAAGACGAGGGCAATATGGTCTTAGCGCGGTCAATATTTCTGATATCCCCCGAAAGTAAAGCCAGTCAATATTTTTATTGTTATCCAAATCAGACATCTAGAGCAAATAGAGACATCCACCATGACAATCTCAAGAACTGAACAAACTTTGTCAAACCAACACTGTGCATCCAGTGCTTGACAAAATTTTCGATACACTACAAACAGTGTGTATTTGGTGTGATTATTACGTCACAATAGATTGCGCGCAAAGTGCGCAGGTTCTCGTACGCATAATATTAATAGATGCGCAATGAAAATGTGAGACCGTGGAAAATACCAAGGTATATTTTCACTCGTCTCTACACGCAAAGTCAATACGCGCAGGGAGACCAAGGAAAATACAAAGAATATACCCCTCCGTTCCCACTGCTAGTGAAAACTAGGGCAATACGGTTTTGTAAATGACCAGCTCAGATGTCTGATACGGGTAATAATTAAGTAATATTGACTGCCTTCTGGGCAATACGACATATATCGCCCGAACCGAAGGTGAGGGTGATATATGACAAGTCGTATTGCCCTGAATTAGGCAGTCAATATTACTATTATTAACCACATCAGACATCTAGAGCAAACAAGAAACTCTTACTATCTTATACTCTTAAATTATGTAGGCTATACAGGGTTTCCTAACATTAGAAGTTGCAAAAACATTGTCAAACCAGCACTGTTCATCCAGTGTTTGACAGATTTTCGATACACTGCAAACAGTTTGCCTAGGGTGTGATTGTTACGTCACAATGGAGTTGGCGCAAAGTGCGCATTTTCTTATACGCGATGCGCGATGTAAATTACAGTAGCTGATGCGCGATGTAAATTACAACTGGATCTACATTATTGCTCACTAGTTTAACACGCATTTTGCCATTGACTTTTCTGAGCGGGCTAAAATATTTGTCCATTGGTTTACTGTATAACCTATATCACCCGCCAAATTACACACAAATCCCATTGACTCTTCTGAGCGGGCTAAAATATTTGCGCATTGGTTTACTGTATAACCTATATTGCCCGCCAGATTACACACAAAATCCCATTGACTTTTCTGAGCGGACTAATTTATTGTAATTTTGTTGGTTTATCCATCAAACCTTGAGGGCAATAACATTTAAAAATTGACCTGCTCAGATGTCTGATACGGTTAATAATAGTTAATATTTACATACAGTAACGCTTTATAGTTTAACAAAAAAAATATGATTACATTACACTACATATTGAACAGATAAGTCTTAAGTTTACTCTTGAATGTTTCTAACGTTGGGGACTCACGAATTTCATGGGGAAGATTGTTCCAAAGTGAAAGGACCTTGAAGTTGATAAACTGGTAGTGATTACATATATATATTGCATATGTGAAAGGCCCTAATGTATGTGTTCAGTGGTATTTGATCAGATAATGTTAGATGAAAAGGGATGTATTGTTGGTAAGAGGATACCTCTTTAAGAAAGGAGCCACTTATAACTTACAGTACATGTACTATATATGATATACTGTACATGTGTGTAAATGTGTTATTTTTGTTGGAGTATGAAAGAATCTAATGGTATAATAAGAAAGTGTCATTGTATTGTTACAGTTAATAAATAGGTTATACATGTGTACAGTGTAGATGTGAATAAGTGGATGTAAAGGGGATATCTTGTTTGACATTAAAGGACCTTTGTGGATTTAAGTGATATCTTTGTTAGATGTGGAAGGACCTATTGATGTAATAGGTTTAGTGTTCTGTGCGAAGGGCTCTATTGGTGTGAATGTAATGTGATGACAGGGTGTCTTACCACCTGCCCCAAGGGGCTTACATGATTAGATAGGAAGCATTCAAGATGGCCTACTCCATGACCCAGTTCAAGATTCAGGTCCTGACTGGATGGATGCAAACAAAAAGTTTTCCAGTACCTTTCCTTACTGTTTGTGAATATAGTCTGGGTTCGTTTTGACGTAAATTTGTTCCTGAAATGAATATAAGGCCAGCATGATTTGTAGGTTGCCATTACATGTCATTCAGAAACCTGCTATTTCTGATTTGGGAAATAATCCAGAAGTTACAAATCGTGTCGTCATCAGCTCAAGATTATACCTCAAAACTTGAAACTCTACCTTGAGAAATTAGCTCGAGATATTTTGCTAAGCGTTCACGCATAGTGCGAGTCTTCGGGCTGGTGAAGACGCACTAGACAAATAGCGGGATATTTTGCAAACTATCCCAGGATATCTTGGGATGATTATCCCGACCAAATGTCCTGCTAATTGCACCTTCGGGCTGATGAAGACGCAAACTAACTGGATAATTTGCGATCGGGATAGTTGAAATAGCTGGATATTTGGCAATCTTGAGCTGATGAAGACATGCCTAATGAGGGTAGAGGGCATGTGTTCTAAGAAATGATGCCCTATGGGACAGTTTCCTCTTGTTCACTTCTTATTATTTCAGTGGAAAAAAGAAGAATAAAACTGATAACACATGTACTTGCACTGTACATTTTGCATGAAAATGCAAACGTTCTACACTAGCATGATGTACATGTACTTCTGTGGTGTATTCTTAGGGGATTTTTATGCTTAACTTTTTCTGGCCAGAATCAGGCATCTGTTACACGTTTAGTTTAAAACACGGTTGCGTCCTTTCTCATTTTTGTAGAATCACTGAAAAACGGCGATCATGATCACCGATCGTAAACTCACAAAAAGATGCGTTTACAATTTGTAAACGCGTTTAAATGGGGTCAACGCACCGACCTCTAGTGGGTCTACGCATGGACCATGGTCTACATAGCATGCGCAATTCAAGGTTGCGAATCCAGCTGCAAGGCCAATTAAGGCCTCCCAGGGAGAATTGCCTGGAGGAGCCAGAGAAGTGAGCATAAACAGTACCCCGTGGAACTGCGATTACGATGAGCGTTTACGATGAGCGTTACAAATCGCTCATTCTGCCTTCAAAATTTAAGCTTAAACGCACCCTTAGAGAGCGACATGTACATACAGTGTTATATACATGTAGCACAGTGGGTACATTGCCCTGTACTGTCCTGTATGTAAGCATGAGTGACTCCTATTTAAGATCTACATTTACCTTCTCTCTCATTGCCCTAGCTCTTTTGATTATTCTCCCTGATATAATTTCCGCCATCTCCCCGGATAATAAATGTCATCTGGACCGCGGTTGAGGCTTCATAAGGTCACCATAGCGATCAACATCTTCCTGCAGGGAGCAGTCTCATCCATGTTATGGAGTGATAACAGGTTGAAACCAAAGAGGGAATCAAAAAGTGATCTGAAAGAGTAGCAAAGAAAGGATGAATGATAGAGAGAGAGAGAGAGCGAGAGAGAGAGAGAGAGAGAGAGAGAGAGAGAGAGAGGGAAAGAGAGGGGGGGGGGGGGGGGAGGGGGGTAAATTTACCCTTTTTATGTGGACAATAGCATCTGTTCTATAATTTTCAACGTCCATTTATTTGTTTTTTCAAAGGCAAACAGAGAAATTAATTGAGTTTTTAATTCTAAAGTGTTCTATTTTTTTTTTACGATCTACACATTCCTATAGGATATCATCTTGATTTACTCTGTTTCTTGAATAAATGTTGTGGATCCATACAAAGAGCTTACTCAGTGCCAAATCTGTCTGGACCTGTATGCTGATGGACCAGTGAGTCTTCTCGCTCCATTGTGATGCTAAAATCTGTCACCTAAATTTGTGTTGAAAGAGGGTCAAACAAACATTTGTCCGCTCTTCTAAGATTTGCAAAGTAGTGTGAAATAATATGTTGAACCATGTTCACACATAACAGCCAGAAAATAGACATTTTTGACAAATAAGAGGCACATTCAAGTAGGAGGAATGGAATGTAAATAAACATTTGTAATGGAATGAATAGAACAGTTAGAGATTGTTTAAGTGGAAAAGTGTTTGTAGCACTGTGAAGTGAAATAAAGGATGTTGCACGTTTTTGATTAAATTGCTACACAACATTGTACATACAGTACTATTCATGCCAAGGGCCCTTTGTACCATGGTAGGGAGTTAAGACGATGCGCATTATGATGACATCTTGTAGACTACAGTTCCTCCTGTGTGCATGGATGATCTGTGCTGATGAGTTGTTCTTGGAGGTGTGCTGATCTGATCAGCACATTGCACATGCAGGTGTTTTAATCAACTTCTATTTCCAAGAAATCTTTTATGGTTACAATCTGTCATGAATGTGAATGCAGCATACTCTGCTAGTATACTGTATGCTAAAATGGGAATCCATATTTGTGCAATTCCAGAAAGCTGTATTTAAGTAAGCAGGCTGCTGGATCACTTCTACATGTACTTTACTACTTGTTCTACCTCTACTTCTTTTATTTTGTATTTTCACAATCTGATCTTATATTTTGTGGCATTTTTACAAACTTCATTGAAGAATAGATCTATATTAACCTACCTGTCGTTTGTTAGGAGCCAGAAGGGCATTCAATTATATACATATGAAGAGCTCAATTCCAAAAGGTACTCCATCCATTTTTTTAATCAACATTGATAATCTTTTTTTCTTCCCCCCATTAATAGAACAACATATTGTTCTATTGGATTTAATTGTACCATTGATGTGGGCTTACGATGGTTTCAGTTTAAAGTCTTGCAACGCATATTTTATACGAACGATCTACTGTTTAAAATGAATTTAGTCCCAAGAAAAGAATGTACATTTTGTAATGAACAGATTGAAACAGTTATACATCTGCTATGTGATTGTACGCATGTTAAAAATATTTGGGGTAGGTTAGAACACTGGATTAATACTGGAACCGGAAATAAATTAACATTTTCATTACAAGATAAATTATTTGGTTTAAAAGGTTCAAATAATTATGCATTGAATTGTATACTGATTGTGGTGCGACAGATGGTGTATACTTCCAAAATAAAGAAACAATTGCCCGACTTTGATAGTATTAGAGTTTCGATTATAAATTACTTCAAAAACGAAAAGTATATTGCAAATTTGAATTGTATAATTAATAAATTCACCAGAAAATGGTTTCAATTCAGGAATTTGTTTACTTAAAATGATATTTTTTCTGTATTTGTTTTTCTTTCCATGAGTGTTAGAAATGAATTATTTATCTGTTAGTTTTCTGTTAACTCAACAGCTCAACAATACTTGTATCTTGAAAAGCCAATTTTATTTTATTTATGTTATTATGTAAATTACCTTGAATATATATTTTTGTATGTGTTTCAAATGAAAATCAATAAAATCCCTGTGGAGGGAAAACTATGAAAAAAAATAAAAATTAATGTACACATTTTCAGTAAAAAAAGAATTTCCACAAAAAAGTTTTAAAAAATTTAAAAATCAGTTTGGTTCCAAAAGGTACCGGCACTATAACACAGAGTTAATGCCCTTCTAGCTCTGAACAGACCATACAATATAAATACATGTTATTAGAATGTTCTCCATTATTCAGCCTCATGACTTTTATAAGGCCCTTATAACTCAATATATAACTAAATGTTTTTTTAAGGGTTTTCATGAATTTCATGAAGATATTATTTCTCCTTCTCCTCCTCCAGGTACATGCATGTAATGTACACTGAAATACATGGATGCCTATGTGAAATACTTTACCTGTCAAGTACACCAATGTACAGCAGTGATATTAAAAGCAGAGCTTCATGTAAATATAAATATAGATTATTCCATGTAAAATTCCACTTACATATACATGTACCTACGGTATTCAGAAATGATTGGTATAAAAAAAGCAATTCATGTAATGATCCTGGAGCTACATGTAGAGCAATGTTCATGTCAAATAGAAATACAGATCAATAAAAACATACCTGAGTACATGTATGTCCATCAACCTAAATTCATGAAGAAGAAAAAAAGTGATAGAAATTGAGAACAGGAAATTGATTTAGAAATTAATTAAATTGCATCGTATCTACTTGTTCATTTTTAGTAAGGTCTTTTGTCATGTTCAGATTGAAGGACAAATTAGAGTTGGCCATTATGCCCCAGTCTAATGAATTATGTGACGGTACAATGAATTCATTAGGTCATACAAACTATAAGTGCAGACACATGTACATGTATATGTTTATATATAGATAGACCCATAGAAAAATCATTTTAGTCATGAAGATGGGAAGTCATAGATGAATTGGTTCTTTTTACATACCTGAGCTCTAATTGGTTGTAGCATAATATCCTGTAGTTGCATAAAATAGGGAACAATTTTGAAAAAGTCAATTGGATTTGGTCTGTGCATGGATATCAACAAAATTTAAGTTAGTGATGAGCAAAATATGTTGCAGGAAAGACAGAGAGAGGGTGAGAGAGAGAGAGAGAGAGAGAGAAAGAGAAAGAGGGAGAGAGAGAAAGAAAGAAAGAAAGAAAGAGAGGGAGAGAGAGAAAGAAAGAAAGAAAAAGAAAGAAAGAAAAAGAAAGAAAGACAGAAAGAAAGAAAGAGAGAGAGAGAGAGAGAGATGTACAATATACATTTTCAAGTCATTTGTACTGTAACATACTAGTGTTACTGTTTAAAACAGAACTTACATGTACATGTACACTGTAAGTAGGACTTTTGAGTACATTTTAACGAGTTGATGAAAGACGGATGACACACTAAGCTGAGTGTGTTAGGACAATCATCATTTGTCTACAGTCTAATTTGATTACTTCTCCATCACGTCATTGTCCCTGCTCCTGCTGCATTGCAATTTGCAGCACTACATATTGTCAGCTTTAAGATTGTGAACGTTAAGCTACTATGAAAGCTAAGTTTGACCTACAGTACATATAAATATTCAGGTATTCATGTAAATATTACATATTTACACATAATTTCATGAAATTCAGGTTTGTGAAATCAAAGTGGGGAAAATAAAGTATAAAATCCTATCAACACTATTTGATTATTTGTACAGTTTATTTCAATAAATGCACAAATATTAAAAGAAAAACAACCTAAGTTTAATTCTCAGCTACTAGTAATAGTAATACTAGATGTTTTGTTATCAAAATGTAAATTCATATATGTACCTGTTCGATTAATTGTCCACAGGAGGAGAAATGTACATAGAGAATCTACAAAGGACTTTCTAAACCCAATCTTCTTGGGGTAGCCTTTGCTTTTCATAATTTGGCAGTTTGGCATGGTCTGACCAACGCACAACCTTCTAAGGGTCATGTATACATGTACATGCATTATGTATGCAGACTAGCTTGAGAGGGTAATTGAATATGGTCATCAATTTACTCATCAATGCTTTGGACAGTGTAGGTAGGTTTGCATGGATACTGGGTTACATACTTGTACCTGTATGCAAGGACCTTAGCCTTGGTGTGCTTCATTGCCATCATTATTTCCAGGGGGTGTTTCACAAAGATCCTAAGTCGAACTTAACTGTAACAAGTAGGACTTAACAATTATGGAAAGCCGTTAAAATTCTTGAAAATATTTTGTAAAATTTATTTTAATGACATAATATGTTGATTCAAATCATCCATATTTTCTATTATCTTGGGAGATTTCATATTCTTGATGTGGAATTTTATGAAAAGTCTAAAATACTTTAATTTTTGCTTTTGAATATATTTTATTTAAGGCTACAAATGGCTCTCCATAATTTTTAAGTCCAACTTAGAGTTAAGTTCGACTTAGAATCTTTGTGAAACACCCCCAGGTAAACTAGAGACCTGTAGGGTTTTATATCTGAGCTTTACCTCACAATGATTTGATGTGAGGGTATATCATCCTGGTTTTCATCTGACAAAATGTCTCTTTTATGCAATCAGCAATATTGATCAAAGTGTGTTCTGCATTCTTCATATAATCATGCTTGTATGATTTAAGTTTTAAATTAGTGTCACTGTGGAATAGATGACAGATTGATGACTTATAAACCTTACAAACATGCATTTAAGAATGTACTATCCATATAGTTTAGAGAGAGAGAGAGAGGGAAAGAGGGAGGGAGGAGATGGAGAGAGAGGGGAGGGGTGGGAACCAATGAATGATGTATGTACATGTTGAAATTCAGAAATGACAACAGCTAGGGAGTCCAACGTAAACTTTAGTCTTGCATTTATTCACCAAAGAAAACACAGCCCCGGCCAATACTATAACGACGAAGCAACACTAACGCTATATGCTGTCGTCCGACCCCTGATCATAAACAAAGCTTCCACCTTATTGTAGAAAGTGTAGTTCATCAAATAAGGAGATTTCACCACATGCAGCCATGAATTGTGATCTGCCAGAAGTAAATAACAATCTCCATTAGCAGGCACAAATTAGTGCTTCTCTCCTCTCTCTCCAATCTACAATGTCTCTCTGTCCCTGCTATAGCAGCTCTGGGTGCACAGACCCCGAACAAAAGAAAATCACTCATCCACTAAAACTTACAATAGGATCCCCAATCATGCCTATAGGGTATCAGTACATTGGGCAATACAGGTACCCCCAAAAAGGCGGGAAAGTAAGGCTATTGTCTGATGAGGAAGGGGGGGGGGGTAGCTTACATTGTAGACTGCTCCACCTACAATTCCTTATACACTAATGCACCAATACACTATAATACATTATGGCATAATTACCTCAACATTTCATATTACAACATATTCCCCGCAATTAATGTCATAATGTTTGATAAAAATGATACATTATTACGAGCGAAATTCCAAATCGTCACCTTTCCCCGCAATTAATGTCATACTGTTTGACCGAGATTTTAGCGATACATGAAAATATAAGCAATGAAAATCTTTCTATAATACACTTCCCCGCAATTAATGTCATAATGTTTGACCAAAATGTTTTTCAGTAGTATATGAAAATACAAAACAATGTTCTTTAAAACATTATGCATAGCATTAATAACACATCACATCTTAATCTGACAAGTAAATATTTAATTCTTGTCTTCAAATTCAAAACTCTCTTCTTTTTTTTTTTTTACTCTTGTAACGCCGATATTGGAAGCCGCAGTGGATTTCTATGCTGGCCTTTAGTTACTCGATTAGACCTCCTACGCGGTACCTCGGGACTGGGGTTCTCAAGTTGAGAGTTGTCTATCTCATCAGGTACTATATCTCCGCTCAGATTGAGAACGTCATCCGTACCATTTTCTTCATTCTCAACATTTGCTCCGTCGTGGTCATTTCCCTCATCTGGAATATATTCATCGTCACGAATGTCTACTCGCAGGTTGTTCTGATCCCCTGGAATATTCATCGGTCGATCCCACAAGAAAGTGAAAGAGGGGGTGTTCTCTTCTATAGAACGAGTCGAGGGGTGTTGTGACGTGGTATGGTCACTTCTGCTTTCCTGAACAATATGAACTGGCATCTCTTCACGTGGGTCTGGAATCAGCAACCTTCTGTTCACTACTTTGGTTGGTCCTCCTAACATTGGTCGAATTTTGTAAACGTCACCCGTGTCATTTACCGCCGTGATTATGAAGGGATCTCTCAACACTTTGTCGTCAAGCTTGTGTCGACCCTCAAACGCGCACTTCTTGATCAGTACCCGGGTGCCAATGCTTAGTGTGGAACTCATTGGTAGAGCATCATGTCTGATCTTTTCACTTCTCAAGATCGCTTCCATGTTTTGCTTAGCAACCGTATGAGCATGTTGTAGCGACTTCGAATGCTCTGTAAGAAAGTCCTCATTCCAGTCTGCTTCGCTATTCCCAATTAGCTGGTCGATTGGTGTGTGCGGCTCTCTCCCATACAGGAGACGGTATGGCGATAGCCCTGTTGTTCCATGAGGGGTGCAGTTGTATAGGAAAACCAGCTGGTGGATCAGCCCAGGCCACTTTCTCCGACGATCTGGCTCAAGGGAACGAATCATGCTGCATAACGTTCGGTTGAACCTTTCCGTTTGTCCATTGCCTTGTGGATAGTACGGTGTGGTGTGTGTCTTCTCAATAGGCCTGTTTACTAATGATATGCGAGTGACGTCATAATCCCTCGCACCCTAGCGATTGTTACTACGTAGGGCAAGCTTTGCGTGGTGCGGCACGGTCGCCACATTGTTTTTCCATGCCCGCTACGCTATACACATACAAAGCCATTGCTAGCGACCGCGACGTTTTTTCACCCTAATTTCTACAATGGCATCGCCTTCGACATCGAGTTGTAGTTCCAGCAAGCCGTTTTCGCAGTGGACAGTGAAGGAGCTCACCGATTATTTAAGAAAGAGAGGAGTTACGACATCAGGGTACAACAAACAGAAACTAGTTCAACTTGCGACTGCTGTGGCCGATATCGCTTTGCCCCAAGACCCGGACCTTGCGAGCTTCGACTCCGCACGGTCGCTGCGGGAGAAGTTGGAGCGTGCGGGGTGCTCGTTCGACGACCCAATGAAAATCACCGGCTACACCGAGAACTTTGAAAGTATACCAGATTTCGGATTATACGACATTTTCAACTACCTGATAGTAAATAGAACTGACTACGACAGAAAGAAACTCAAAGCATATAATATGTCGATTCCAAAGTCCTTTCTTCCACAATTCTTAATCCATATTTTACACTTCTCCAGGTTCGTCTTTGGTTTGGGGAACGGGATGAAAAACACACCATTCATATGGGGTCTGTCTGCGTACCGTGAATCGCTGTTACACGTGCCGTAACAGCAATGCTTACCTCCCATTTTTGCGATATTTCGTCGGATTTCGGAAAATAAAATCGAAGATTTGTCATGTACAACTGAGAAAAACTATATTTATTTTAATTATATACCCTAAGGTTGGAAAACAAACAGTTTTAAACGAAGTTTATTAGGACGATGATCAGCCTTTTTTTCCTCGCATTCCCCACATCGCCGTATACAAAGTGTGTGTAGCAGGGCCGTAGCAGACACTGCGCTCGGTTTGTTTGCCAGAGCTTACAACCGTGTGCAAATTTAAAGGTCCGTGAATACATTAGTAAACAGGCCTATTCCGTACAGTTTGCATAATTCTCGGACAAGAGAGCTCTCGAAATTTCGTCCTTGATCGGAGTGGATACGTAGTGGAGCACCGTAGTGGACTATCCAACCATCGATTAAGGCACGTGCAACAACTGCTGCAGTCTGGTTCTTGCAGGGGATTGCTCGTGCAAACTTGGTGAATGCATCAGTGATTACCAAGACATCCTCGTATCCACCTTGACCCTTATCCAATTTCAGAAAATCGATTGCGATCAGTTCTAGGGGCTTGAATGCCAGCAAGTGTCGTCTTGGAGTTCGTATTGTCGGTGTTGGCGTCTTAGCTGCAATGCAGGCAAAGCACTTCTTGATGTGTGCTCTCACATCATTACACATTCCTGGCCAGAAACATCTTTCTCGCAGGATTGCTATGGTTCTGTTTATCCCTTGATGGCCCCATTGGTCATGAGCCATCTGTAGCATCTTCTCTTGGAGGCCTTTGGGAACTAACAACTGTCTTCTCTGTGGATGTTTGGAATCTGGTGGTCGTCTGTACAATACCCCTCCACAGTCTTTGAGGTACATGCGTTCTTTCATCCAGGACTTTGTCTCTCTGTTCTCGCTTTTCATTTCATCCTCTGGCTTCCATCCATCTCTTATGTATTGTCTGCAAGCTGACAGTGCATCATCTTGCTGCTGCAGAATCTCAAGTTTCTCTGTGGAATATGATGGGTATACTTCAGGAGCTGCCCGAGGTGCTTCTTCTGGCCCCTGATCACTGTTTACTGTAACTTCCACTGGTAAGACAGTAGTTACTGTCAGAGCACCGATCATCTCTCTCACCTCTTGTTCATCATTGCCAGGACAGCGGCTGAGAGCATCAGCACATTTATTGAGCTTGCCAGGGCGAAATCTGATGTCTAGCTGAAAGGGTGCTAGCTGGGCTACCCATCGTTGTTCAGTTGCCCCCAGTTGGGCGGTTTGAAGATGGGCCAACGGGTTGTTGTCTGTGTAGACGGTACACTTTGAACCTATCAGATATCCTTTGAACTTCTCTACCACCGCCCATTTCAGTGCTAACAGTTCAATCTTGAAGCTGGAGAAGTCCGGGTAGTTATTTTCAGCTCCACGTAGACTGCGGCTTGCGAATGAGATCGGGTGAAGGTGACCGTTTTCATCTGCCTGTGATAGACAGGCACCTAGTCCTTTGAGAGAAGCATCGACCTCGAGAACAAACTCTTTTCCAAACTTCGGATAGGTTAGCACTGGAGTTGCGGACAGTCTTTCTTTCAGTTTTTGAAAGGATTCTTCTGCTTTGTCTGTCCACACAAACTTTGGATCCAGCATAGTCTTCTCAGGCTTCCTCTTTCTCTTCTTTTGCGACTTCTGTCCGATTAGTGCATGAAGAGGAGCTGTCAGTCTTGTGAAGTCAGGGACAAACCTCCGATAGTACGACGCAAGGCCAAGGAAAGACCTCAACTCTGATCCATTCTGGGGTGTTGGCCAACTCTTGATTCTCTCCACCTTGCTTGGATCGACCATCACGCCCTTCTCGCTGACGATGTGTCCTAAGTGGGCAACTTCTCCCCTGAACAAGTGACATTTCTCTCCTTTCAACTTTAGACCATGCTTCGTCAACCGGGCAAAAACTTCTCCAAGTCTTTCCAAATGTTCCTCAAAAGTTCTAGAAAATACCAACACATCATCGAGGTACAGAATTAGTTTTGTGAAGTTCATATCACTGAAGATCACCTCCATCACCCTCTGGAAGGTGCTTGGACTGTTGCAAAGACCTTGCGGCATTCTCTCAAATTCGAAGAGTCCCCATGGAACACGAAAAGCGGTCAAGGGCACAGAGTCAGGATGCATGGTGATTTGAAAGTACCCATGAGACAGATCCAGAGAAGAGAAGTATCTAGCCCCATCCATGACTTCCAGGGATTCATCAATTCTGGGTAACGGGAAAGAGTCTTTCACTGTAATCTTGTTCAATTGTCGGTAGTCGATACATAGGCGTAGGGCTCCTGATCGTTTTCTAACTAAAACGACTGGGCTTGCATATGGGCTAGCAGACCCCCTGATGATCTTTCATTCAAGCATGTCTTGCAGAAGTTCACGAACTTCTGATGTCTCGTTGGGGTTAATTCTTCGATATGGCAGGCGTATTGTCTTGTCAGAGGTCACCTTTATCTCATGAGGGATAAGATCACACTGTCCCAAATCAAACTCATCTCTGGAAAAAGCTGCTTCATGATCTGCTAGAAGTTTAGCAATCCTAGATGCCTCATGATAGTCCATCCCACATAAGCTGAGGCCATGAGGAAGCAATACTTCTGTTCCATCAGTGAAGGTAAACGTTTCCTGTGTAGTGATATCATTTGTTGGTTGGGTTTCTCCTCTGTGTTCGAACTGGCCAACATTGTCGTTGTCATCTTGAACCGATTCTGTTGTGGCAATCATTACATTACAAACATCCACCTCAAGTTGGTCCTCTCTGTTTTGAAGATGAACTTCACTTCGTTCTTCTACTTGCACAGCAGATGCCACAATTGAGTGAGGTGGTAGGATGAACTCATTTTCTCCAGCATTAATAAGGAGTAAACGTAACTCTCTATTCCCGGTAGCACAACCTTCAATCACATGAACTTGAGAACTCTCCAGCTTAGTCAGATCCTGGATGAACCAGACACTTGACTCATTGGCAGCTTCACCACCTTGAGAGGACTTCATCGCACATTCTACATGTTGTATGGTCCTGGCTGGCAACACTACCTCCAAGGCACCCGTGACAACCTCTCGTATTTGTGCATTGTCCACTCCTTTAAATTTCAAGCAGTCCTTTACTAACTGGAATTCTTCTTGAGTTTCCTCTGGTGGAAAAAAAGCTCGTAGTGCATTACATCCCAATAAAATTGGGAAGTCTTTTTGTCTAGCTCCACAAGACTCTCGGTTCACGATAAGGAACCCGACGGAAGCTTCTTTGCCGTTCAGCAAAACTCGAGTGCGGATAAAGCCTTCTACAGGAACCTTTGTTGGACCCACCCCAACAATTTTTACCAGTTTTTTCAATGGGCTGACATCTCCTGCTGCTTCCTGAAGCTGCGAGTGAAATACGTCTGAGGGTATTATCGAAGCCTCTGCTCCAGTGTCTAAGACGCAACCAATTTTCACGCCGGCAACTTCTGCTATTGCGGTCGGACTTTCTGAAACCAATTCTGTTTCGCTGTCACACATTATTTCATCTATTGTCAGCGCAGCTTCTTCCAAAGTGGTCTGTCTGGAATGTGCAAATCTCGTTTCTGTGTCAATCTCCCTCTTGTCTGTTATAGGCGTGTCGGCTTGTAGCTTATGGGAGCTTTGTCCCATGGGCTCTTCTGTCTTGTCCTGTTGTTCATTGTCCCCTGCTGTTTTGCCCTTAACAGCAGAGGAAGCTAGTTTTCCGCCTGCGGGGTGACATCCTGGTGAGGAAGGTGACGTTGGGTGGCATGTGGCGGGGATGGAGCCTGATAACGTGTTGCAGGCAAATTGAAGTTATCCTGGTTCCTGGTACCCGACTCCTGACTCCAAGCAGGAAAATCATAATTCCTCTGGATGGCATGTGGCTGGGATGGAGCCTGATAACGCGTTGCAGGCAAATTGAAGTTATCCTGGTTCCTGGTACCCGACTCCTGACTCCAAGCAGGAAAGTCGTAATTCCTCTGGCTTCTGGGTCCATCCGAGAAGTTGTAATTAGAAGCAGCAGCGGGGAATATGTTGGTAGGCATATGTGTCATGTTGGGACACTCCCTTATAAAGTGTCCCTTCTGACCACAATGAAAACATCCACTACTCACCCTCCTTCTCTGAGGTTTGGCATTTTTCAATCGTGTAACCTCCCCTCTCAGCTGTTCTAGTTCAGTCATAATAGTTGTCTGTTGGTCTACCATCTGTTGCAGAAGATGTGCAGAATCTGATGTGACCACCCGTCCGACCTCGACGTCCGCTTCTCTGATTCTGGTACGCTGAGCTGTTGGAGACTCCTGGAAAAGCTGGAGCGCCTCTGCTCTCATCCTATTGAACCCACTGGGCCCATGAGTTAATTGGATGCGTCTCAACTCCCTCCTGACCCAAGCCTCACGTGCGCCATTTACAAATTGGTCACTCAAAGCTTTGTCTTTTAATTGTGCCAAAGCTTCACCTTGGGCTTGGGTGATTGCTGCCTTCTCCAGCTTTATGTATAGGCGTATCAAGGCCCGGCTGAAGTCACAAAGCGATTCCCCTTCTCTCTGTACGCGGTTATGGAACTTGCTGCTCAACGACTGTGTATTTTCCTCGTAGCCAAAACATAGTTTAAGACATGCTACAACTTCATCAAAATCACGTCTTCGGGATTCACTAAGGCACATAATTTCCTCCCTTGCCGGTCCTGCAAGGTGATCTACAAGAAGTCTGGCCTTACTGCCCATTTCCATGTTGTGTTGAGCAGTGATCTCATAGAACTCCTCAAGCCATTCCGATAGTGCAATGTCGTTTGCGTGTTGTGGTATTCCCCTAAACTTGGGCAGGTTGCTCTGGAGAATGCTCTGTAGCCCAATGGAACGACGAAAGAACTGTGACAGCATGTCCATGTCTGAAGGTTGCTCCCTTGGTGTCATAGTAGGTCGTGTGGATGATGCTGTCGACGTGGTAGTTGTTGTTGTTGTTGTCACAGTTGTTGTCGTAGATGTAGGGGCCATTTTCCTGCACTTAAATGTGTTAATTATGAAATTCAACAGGAACAATAATATTTCACAACAAGCAAACTTAAACGAACAAATCATCAATCATGTGTATCATTACATGAACATGTTCTTCAAATTCATTAATGGTCACAATGTATCTGACCGAGGCTGTTGAATGTTCACTGTCTGTCCAATGTTCACTTTTGCCTCCGGACGTTGCTGACACCAAATATCGCCAGCCGACGACGTCACGGCCGCAAGAAGTTGGAGGTTGGTCAGTATCCGTGCAGATGATCTCAGTCCAGTTGTCCCTCGCCGTCAGTCATCCCACTTCTGACACCATTGTTGAGATTCAGAAATGACAACAGCTAGGGAGTCCAACGTAAACTTTAGTCTTGCATTTATTCACCAAAGAAAACACAGCCCCGGCCAATACTATAACGACGAAGCAACACTAACGCTATATGCTGTCGTCCGACCCCTGATCATAAACAAAGCTTCCACCTTATTGTAGAAAGTGTAGTTCATCAAATAAGGAGATTTCACCACATGCAGCCATGAATTGTGATCTGCCAGAAGTAAATAACAATCTCCATTAGCAGGCACAAATTAGTGCTTCTCTCCTCTCTCTCCAATCTACAATGTCTCTCTGTCCCTGCTATAGCAGCTCTGGGTGCACAGACCCCGAACAAAAGAAAATCACTCATCCACTAAAACTTACAATAGGATCCCCAATCATGCCTATAGGGTATCAGTACATTGGGCAATACAGGTACCCCCAAAAAGGCGGGAAAGTAAGGCTATTGTCTGATGAGGAAGGGGGGGGGGGTAGCTTACATTGTAGACTGCTCCACCTACAATTCCTTATACACTAATGCACCAATACACTATAATACATTATGGCATAATTACCTCAACATTTCATATTACAACATACAGAAGGGAGGAATACATGAGCCATAAACTGTTGAGAGATCTAAATAAGGAGATGAATGAGGAAGACAAGAGAAAGAAGAGGAGAAAGGAGAGAGAGAGAGAGACAGAGAGAGATAAAAATGATAGAGGAAAGAAATAGAATTAAACTGAGAGCTCAAAAGAAGGGATAAAGGTGAGAAAAAGAGAAAGACAGACAGACAAAAAGAGAAAGAGAGAGAGAGAGAGAGAGAGGTAGAGAGAGAAAGAGAGAGAGAGAGGTAGAGAGCAAGCTGCAATGAACAGGGGTAAGATAAGGGGAGCCAGTGAAGACCTTATTGTAATACGGGTAGCATGCTAATCAACATCCATGCCTCAATCCATCATAGCATGACATGAGCTTGTGCCTGTCGATTGTGTTGGCATCTTGTAAACAACGGTCGATGAGCAATAATATTGGACGGGTGCAGGAAATTGGGTGCATGCATGCTCTGTTACTAGAATAGCAGACTGTACTTTGTTTACGTTTTCATAATTTGTGCATTGACTTATTTTTCTTTTGTTTTAGGATGTCCGAAACATTTTCCTTTCAAGGATTTTGAACAGAGTACAGGGATTAGTCTTTAATGTATTTTTAGAATGTTCGTAGTACTGTAAATTGGATTTCTAGCCTGACCTGCATTAAGTGTTAAATGTTACTAGAGCCATGGACTATGTAAATGCTAGATGGTATTCTCTGACTATGTGCCATTGAATTAGAATAGGGGCTCATGCACAATAGTTTTCAAGCATTTTCTTTGACTATTGCTTCCCCATGTACCGTTACATATACTTGTTTACCAAGTCTCAGACCGTATTAGGCAATTAAAAAAGAAGAAATCATGTTAAGCGTCCTGCCCGCTTCCTTTTTGGGGGCCGCCTCCTTTTTTTAATTTTAAAAATAAATAAATTATTAATTAAAAACAAAATTTTGGTGGCCATCTTGAAAAATAGCCGACTGTCAGGGAAAATGTACCGAGCAGCAATTTTGAAGAAAAAAAGGGCCTCCTCTTTTTAAAAAGAGTTTATAGTTTAATGTGAAGGTTAGTCATATATGTTTCCATTCATTGCACTAACGATTAAAAAAAAAAATTTAAAAAAAATCATGCTTCCTGGTAATTACCGGATGCATTACTAAGGCAAAATCATGTGTCCGGTAATTACCGGAAAGCATGATTTTGCCATGTACCCGGTAAATCTGTAAAATAACTATTATCATTATTATTACTATTACAATAATTTCATTATCAGTATTAATACTATTATTATTATTAATATCATGATTATTATCATTATTATTATTATGATTATTTTTATTTTTCTCTCTTTGTAGGCATGAGTGGCTCAATGGATGGAAGTCTTGATGATGGTCTCTCTCAGAAGAGTGGTGGGGAGAGAAGACAACTCATAGCAGAAATGAGTAAGTTTGTAATGGTCCTCTTTAAAGATATAGACCGGTAGTGGTAAAATTGCGGTTCAAGGGTTTTGGGTGCAAAATATCAATTCAATGTTGTTTAAATATTGCCTTTAGAGGTTTAGATGGCAATACTTTAACCTATATTCGCAAAAAAACAGAAATATAAGCCCAAATGTTGAATGTTGAAGTGCATTCGCGATATCTATCCAGGCCGGATCGATATTATAATTTACCAAATATATCAATTCGTTCCTATTTTCACGAAGTGAGGGTAGTGAGGAAAATCCGCATGCAAATTGTATGCGATTTTCATTCACTACCGTCACTTCGTGAAAATAGGGACGAATTAGTACGCGGTTTCCCAGCAAAATTTGTATCATCACGTACATGTATTAGTCAAAAAAAATTTCACGTGATTGTCTAAGAGCTTCCATTTCATTTTTTGAGAGGGGGGCGTTTCCAAAACTGGTCTATGCCTTTAACCTTTCTCTTACTTTATTTCTAGCCTCTTACATTGATGATGGGATCAGTTTCCAATTATCTTGTAATTTCTTTGCCCTTGTTGTACTGTGCATTCTCCATCTACATGTAGTCTAGTCTGCCATTAAATTGTTATTGCTCTCTCATAGTCGGCATAGTTTGTGTTCACTCATTTTCATCCCTTTGAAGGTTTTTTGGGAGTATGATTTTTAAAATGTACATAAAATATATGTGTATACATCTCATCATGTTTTGTTAAAAGCTTGCTGTACTCTCAAGCGCAATCTTTGTCTCTTTTATGAGCCCACTCTATATTGTGTTTTGGAACTGTTCTGATATCCATGAATCCAATCCAACCCAAAATGCACTACAAGGTTTACTATCCGTAGAGGATATGAACACACAGTATTCTCTAGTTTAATGTAACACTCATCTATCTTGTAGCCAGGTAGAATGGCTGTGTCTTTTTGTTCAAAACATTTTAAATATCATGACGTTTCCATGGCATGAGTAGGCACTCTTCTCATCCCTCCCTCCCAAGCTGTGTCCCTTTTCTCTCCTTCCACTCTCTTCTTGTGTTCCCGTTGTTCCATCAAAGAGCCTGCTTACTCATCCTTTGACCCACTCTTGTGTCACCTCACAAAATATAACTTAAACTTAACTTGATTTTATCTTTTATTGCCTTAGTCATATTGGTTATGAATTTAGTTATTAACTGTATATTATACTTTGTGCAAATATCAAACCACATTCGTATGTATTATTGCCGATGTAAATTGTACATAATTCAGCCATTTGACTGCGAAGTGCAATCATAAAAAGTCTTTTTCAATCAAATCTTTATTCTCTCATTCCAAACATACATCCCACCCCTCCCTCGCATTCTTCCCCACTACCCTCATCCTTCTCTTCCCTCTATCCTCTTCTTTTGTCCTTGACCTTCTTCTCCTCTGCCTCCTCTCTCTCTCTCCTGGCTCCTTCCTCTTCCCCTCCTCTTTCCCTCCCCTTCCTCCTCCTCCTTCCTCCCCTCCCCCTACATGTACAGTACATGTATTCTTCAGACCCCCCCCCCCCAAAAAAAAAAGAAGCACTGAAACCTCTTTTCCCTTCTGTCGTTGTTTTCCTGCTCCTCTTCCTTGGTGTGTTAAGGACACTACTTTCATTCAGTATGTTTTCACATGAAGTCAGTCTCAAGCACCATCTGAAAGCCCTACACACGTCAGCTCAATGTGATCTGTATGCCAGCTCACAACCCTCTTAGTAGTCTTTCAACTGAACTCTTCATTGGTGGAAATTTTGAAACGGAATAATCAAAAGCGTTGAAACTGTACAGGTTACAAGCACATATCTACGTATTTTTAAACAAATTTTCATCAGGAGCTTCTTTGTTTGATTGATTTTTAATGTGTTTTTTTTTTAATTGATATCTATTTCATTGAAGGATCTACATGTACATACATGTGCAGGTACATGTACATGTACAGTACATGTCCACATTATACAAGGCACATACTATGCATTAAGATGCATTTTGAAATTTTTAGAACAATATTTTGTAAAACTTCGAAGGGAGACAGTTTCTTTATTTTACATTTACACACAAATATTTTAAAATACATGTACATTTGTATGTCTGTAGTTTAGGTAAATAAAGAATCAATGTTTACATTTGTTTACTACTCATATCAGCATGCCCTTGTAAATACAATTTTTAATTTTTATTTCCACATTTATCTTAAACCTTAAGTCCCTTTAAGTTTGTAGTGTTGTTTTGACCACGTAGCATCTTAGGATGTTATTCTTAAAGACTAACGAGGTCTTTCATTTTTTTCGTTCATATTTATTTCCACATTTATCTTAAACCTGAAGTCCCTTTAAGTCTGTAGTGTTGTTTCGACCACGTAGCTAGCGTCTTAGGATGTTGTTCTTAACAGGGTCTGTCGTTCGTTCGGCCGGCCGGCAGTGCTCAAAGATGAAAATATCTTGCACCCCGCAGGATACATGGAGATCCCACATTGTACTCACATTACACAAATTGCTTCGGCAGCGGTGGTGTGGCAATGGGGGCTGGCTGGCTGGGAAGATGGATAGATGGGGAGAGAAAAATTGAAAGTTGAGATGGGGTGAGAAGAATAGGGGATGAATTTAGATGCATGTAAATGAATGGGAGAGACAAACATCCCTGTGTACATGTATGTATGAGGTGTCTGCTAATGGAGGGAAAATGGGTTTTGCTTTGTATGTTATCACTGTCTGTACATTGGTGCACTTGACAGGTAAAGAATTTCAATAGGCATCCGTGTATTTCAGGATAAATTCAATACCGTAGGCATCCATGTATTTCAGTGTACACCTGTACATTACATGCATGTACCTGGAGGAGGAGAAGGAGAGACAACATCTTCATCAAATTCATGAAAACCCATGAAAATATAGTCCTAGTCTGTTGAGATTTTGTTATCTTTCTTAGCAACACCTTTTACAGTCTTGAATGAGATTAAATGAGAATGCAGAATGATCAGAATTAGTAATACATTCAATAATGGTTAGAATAAGAAACAGAGATATTCATGGTTCAAGATATGATGATTTGGAAGATTAGAGAGTAAAGAGTTGGATTGATTGTACCATGTAGCTAGGAATCAGATTGTAATGAGTTCCTGGGTGGAATCTCAGGCTGTACGTGATTGAGTAACAAATCAAGCGTATCTTGAAAGATTATCTGTGATAATTGGTCTGAGACGAGAATCTTTCCATCTCATTACCTCCTGTTACAGAGCAAAACTAACAGCCCCAAAGGACTTGTCATCAGATGTTATCATAATATGACAACATTGTGAAAGATTTATGAATTACCATACATCTATATCATGCTAGTATGTGTACATGCACTGAATGTTTCTTTTGTTTTGTTACTAGTACTTTCATTTTGAAAATGTTCTTGTGTCCACTGTTTGGAAACTTCTGATAAATAATATTAAACTAAAAGAGTATGTATTTCTATTATTTCACCCCCCCCCCTTGTGGTATTTCACTGTTAACATTTGAATGTCTCTTACACTGTATGTTCTTTTTTCCTTTATTTTTTCTTTCTTCAAATCTTTCTTTTCAGAGATGATAGGTCCAATCATTACGTATCTTACATGTATATTTAATAAACCACTTCTTCAATAGTGTTTTAAAATCACAATTTTCTGTATATTTTCTTCCTTGCAGGGAGCCAGAACTTTGACGTGATTCGTTTTGCCACCTACCGATGCAGCTGTAAGCTGCGCTTCGTTCAAAAGAGATGCAGTTGTAAGTAAACAAAAAATCTTTCTCACTTTGTTTTTTTCTCTTTTACCGGTACTCTGTTTTTCTCTCATACTCATGATAATGATTACATTGTGTCCTTCTATATATGGCTAGTTTGAAAATTAAATAAATACATTACCGTAATTAACGGTGTATAAACCGCCCTCGTGTATTAACCGCACCCCTTTTTTTCGCCCTAAATTTTTTTTTTTTTTTTTGGCCGACTCTGTCGGCAGCAAGCCAGGTCCGTGTTAAAAAGCCCACGCGGGAAGGCCTTTCATTTAACTGCGAGGTGCAGCTGAATGTGTAAGATCATTAATGTAAATTAAAAAAACAGTAGAGGACCTAGGATAGAACCTTGTGGAACCCATGTAATAGAAGAAAAATTGGAGGAATTATTATTATAAACTACATATTGAGATCTATCAGAAAGATTACTTTCAAACCAAGATGACAGACAAATTTGAGTGTTGTTCTAGTTAACGAGTGGTGAGTCAACACACCGATTAATGAGCTGGGAGACATTGCCAGGCATAGCGCCAGGTGGAAGGACATAAATTGAAACTTAAATTATTATTATTTTTTTTTGTTTTTTTTGTTGGTGTTCCGTGTATAAACCGCATCCCCGACTTTGAATTCTTTTCCGCGGCAAAATAATCCGGTTTATACACCGTTAATTACGGTAGATCATAAGCATTAATTAGACTCCTGTATTAGATAAACACCTCTTGAATAAAACAGAAAAATCAATACAAATAACGATCTTGAATCCCCACCCTTCATGAATATCCAAAGCAATTTATTTGCATATTCATAACAGTTAGTAAATAACATGTAGTGGTGACTATACTCTCTAGTCTTTGTTTATAAATTATGTAGACCTACAATATATTCCTGTTACAAAGCAACATGTGTTGTCTGTATAGATGCTGCTCAAAGCCTCATGTAGCATTAAAAATCGATGCTGTGTTTGTAATTTACTCCAGACTAGTGGTATGTCCTGGCTGGTTGCATGTAGATGGGATGATGTTTCACTAGGATCATTGATTGATCCAGCTGTAATATGAAGGGTTGGTAAAGCCATGGATCTATAGTGTCTCTGCAGGCTGTTGATACTAGTCTCTGTTCCCCGAGGGTCTATAGAGCGCTTTTGCAAACACGACGGAAGGCAAAGACGACGGTAACGCAAGCGAAAAAAAACAATCTGCACACGCGCAAACCAAAATTATCTCTGTCCTGTTGATTTTCGCGACTGCACGCGGACATTATAGCGTTTGTTCCCTAAACACGACGGAAGAGCTGTATCCCCGTAATTCTCCCGTTGTCTTTGCTTCCGTCGTGTTTAGGAAAGCGCTCTTATGCAAGCCAGAAGGGCGTTAATTCATGCCCTTATTAAACAGATGATGCTATTTGTAGTGTCAGAGCTATAACAGTATTAGAACTCTGTATGAAGCAATTTTCCCAAACATTGTCAGGCCTCGTATGTGGCACCATATATTGATCATGCTACATAGCCCTTGGGCCTCTACTACATGTAGCTTGAATTCCTCGTGATAAATGGCGTCACCAAAAATTAAACGCAATTTGACTTTCAACAGATGAGGATTTAGGATTGATTTTTTTTTTAGCTTCACTAGGTACATGTGCTGGGTATTTTTTAATGCAAGAGGCCCCCGGTCTCCACATCAGCGTGCATCGTAGAAAAGCTGAATGAAAAATAATTAGAAGTATGATCAACATGTAAATCTACCTGTGTATATGTTGTGTACATGTACATAGGTACATTTGCATCGTGCATGAGTAAAATTGGTATGCATGTCTTGTTGATTGAAATGTTGGAGAATGCGAGAAAAAAAATTACATTTTATATTTGTTTAGTTTGAGTTCAGAATTTTTAAAATTAATATCATCTTAATCTCCCAGTCACCTTGCATACACGTGCATTCAACATACAGTACATGTACATTAATACATGTAGACTCTACATGTTTAGTAATAGTATCAAACCTACCATTCATATAACATTTAAAAAAGCAGATCAGAATGAATGACTTTCCATGCACTAACCTCACTGCCTTCAGTCAGAGTCACAAATTGATGTATGTTTGCTGAATTCATTACCTCAAAATGATAAATTGATGGAATGCAAACTTGATGATCTTTGATTTGAGACTCTTGTTTATATAGCTCTAGCATGTATACCCAAGCAATGAGATGGATGAGATGAATAAACAGCTTTATTGGAACAATCTATTCCACAGTTGTCATTCATTCATTCAAACTCTGTAAATAGCATCTTGATACATCTTAAGGTATTGTGTATTCCACATCAGGGGGTATTTCACAAAGATCCTAAGTCAAACTTAAATCTAAGTTGGACTTAAAATTTATGGAGTGCCATTTGTAGCCTTAAAATGAAATATATTCAAAAGCAAAAATTCAAGAATTCTAGACTTTTCATGAATTCCACATCAAGAACATGAAATCTCCTTCACAATAAAAAATATGAATGATTTGAATAAACATTTTATACCTTGTAAAATAACTTTTACAAAATATTTTCAAAGATGCTAACGGCTTTCCATAACTGTTATGCCCAAATTAGAGATTAGTTCAACTTAAGATCTTTGTGAAACACCCCCCTGGATGTGTATAGAATTTAAAGTTTTAGTTTATGTAGATTATTTGTCTAATTGATTAGGCAACACTGTCCTAAATGCCACCAAAATTAGCCTGTAGGTCTTGATACATGTACATAGTCACAATTATTTCTGTAATAATTTCATTTTTCAAGGAATTTTGTAAAATAGTCCACATGTGAAGAAGCACAATATTTTTACTTAGCATACATGTACATCGTATGCTAGGTTACATTTACATGTTCATTAAACCTGTACAAATTTAATCGGAACAAAATTTGATTGTGGATAAAGAAAAATAAATCATAATATATACAGATAATATATGACAATTTATTATGTACATTGAATAAACATAGGACATGTACTCTATACCCTTTACTGTATTTTAAGTATTTTAAGAATAAGCAGCCTATACGGGCCTAATAATTAACCGCTTTAAATTGGTTTCCAGATTTTTTCCAGATTTTTTTTTTCCCCCATTTTTTTTTTCTTCCTGATTTTTCCCTGATTTTTCCCAATTTTCTTACTCAAAAGGGGGGAGGGGTTGTTTGAGATGCCAATTTTTTCCCTGAATTCTTTTTTCTTTTACTCGAGGGGGGGGGGGGGGAGCTGTTGAGGAAAAAACACTATTTTTAAGAGCTCACTATCCCCCCTGCCTATCATTCATGAGGAATAAGATAAGAAGACTGGAGTAATGAAGAGGAAAGCTGTTTGACCTTTAGTATGTGTGATGTATTAGAAATGACACATGTGTGTTTTCTCTTAGATCAAAGACAACTTTACAAGCAGGTATGGATTGTTAATTAAAGCTAGCCCCTCCACCTAACACACTGATGTGTTAAGACATCCAGACCTCTTTCACACTAGCGAGATAAGAGCGTTGTAAGTAGGATGAGTTCAGAACCCACTTTACATATATATACATGTAGATCCCGATGGTTATTAGAGCTAGCCCCTCCACCTATAAACACACGCTGATGTGATATCAAGACCTCTTTCACACTAGCGAGATAAGAGCGTTCTAAGTGGGATGAGTTCAGAACCAACTTTACATATATATACATGTAGATCCCGATGGTTATTTAGAGCTGGCCACGCTGATGTGTTAAGACATCCAGATTATTAAACCCTGTAAGTCGCACCTTTGATTGGGGTAGCGGCAAAAAGTATTGGTTCAATTTTTTTTTTTTTTTTACTGTTGTACTTGAAATTTTGAGCACTCTAATACCTAAAATTACTCATACCTTAGATAATTCTCTCATTTGAAGTTGTTGTAGTACATGTGTAAAACTATTTTCATCAAATTCATGCCGTTACATGTCAAAAATTGAAGAAGAACACATGTATACAAAATATTTAAAAAATTGAAGAAGAAAAAAAAACACCAAGTTTAAAAAAAAAAAAATGTTGATAATAAGTGCCTTTTCATGACTTTGAAATTAATGAAATCGGTCAAGGAGAAGAGGCAAAACATGCGAGCCGCCATCTTGGATTAAATGGTTAATGTATGGCAGATACCGGTACCTGAAAATAAGCATTAGTACAGAGATGTTTGAAAATTCTTCAAGCTTATCAGGTGCACTTTATAAAACATACAAAATTCACATGTACATGAAGTCCGTTCAATGTTAACTTTGAAGTGTGAATGAGTTACATGTGTAGGTGTATAGTGACAGAGTAACAGAAAGGGTGGTAGAACTTCTGTGCAGTTACTCACAAGAAATATAAAGTGTAAAAGGTGCAATGTCGTCAGGCTAATAGAAATTGATAGGAGAGAGAGAGAGAGAGAGGGAGAGAGAGAGACAGAGAGAGAAAGAGAGAGAGAGAGAGAGAGAGAGAGAGAGGATGGTTCAGTGCATGTACATACATGTAAATGGAGATGAATGAATGAACTGACATCTTTGGAAAAGGTTAAATATTAGAGCCATATTTGTAGTTTATGCATGCATGAATTTATAGTGCTTAATGTATCCATATCTACCTTAGATTACTGTTCTGTGTTTTGGGGTTTGTTTTTTTTTAAATTTGATTTATTGGTTTCTGCATCTTTTTCTTTTTTTCATCATACATTTTCATGAACATAATATGGTTTGATACAATATTTTAAGTGTATATAATTTAAAAAAAATAATAAACAAAATTAAACAAATATATTGAATGCATAATTAAATACATTAGATGCAGGAGGCCCACAGAAATAAGCAAAGTAGATTGACGTGCCCGCAGCCCTCACTTAGATACAACAATAAAAATTAAAATAGAAAAGAGTGACTTGCTTAGAAGAAAAGGAAAGGGGAGAGAAGGAGCGTTGGTAAAATTACAATAAATGTCATACATCTGCTGATTGAATGTGGGTTCATTCTTGAATGGATGGATGTTTAGACTGAATATCTGAACGACATCTAATCAACATCTAATCAACATTCTGGAATGTGATCAAAGCTGAAGTCTGAACAACATTATCCAACCAGTATATATATGATGAGATATAAATAAAAAACTATCCAATAAAGTATACATGTATGTAGAAACTGGGACCCGGTACGATGATGAAAGCATTTGTGTAGTAATTGCCTATGCCCTCATTGCCGGTGACCATATTGTAAGGATACTCCCAGGGAGTGGAGATGGTGCACATGGTGCATGAATGATTCTGATGAACGGGGTAATAATATTTTGTAAAGCGCTTTAGAGACGATATACCTTATTAAATCCTGTCTGTACTAGTGAACAGGAGGGATTAGACCACCCTGTAAGGTCACCGGCAGGTGGTTATCTCATCAACTCAGCTCTCAATTAATATAAGAAAAAATGGTCACCGCTTAGGCATTGTTTGCTATATAGAGGGCGCTAGTAGTTACAAGTAGTGCAGTGAGGCTTTAAGTGCTATATAAATCCAAATTATTAATTGTTATTATCATGTGTGTATTTTTTTTGTTTTTTTTGTTCTTTCAGTGCATCTGGTTGACATATGGAACATGATAGAAGCGTTCAGAGAGAACGGTCTGAACACCATGAGTTTATCAGATGAACTCTCAATGAGCCGGGTGGAGACCATTCTATCCAGTATCTATTACCAGCTCAACAAGAGACTACCAGCCGTACATCAGATCAATGTCGACCAGTTTCTAAGCTTGCTCTGTAACTTCCTGCAGACAGCTTATGATGAGTAAGTCTCCATCAATTCTTCTTCTTCAAGGGAGGAGGATGACATGTAGAGATCTGTCTTGAATCTAGACGGATCAATATCTTTTATTCAGTTCCTAATCTCTAGAGTGTGCATGCATCATTCTGAGTCTCGACAAAACATTATCATTTATTCAGTAACCAATCTTTCATTCATTATTCAATTCAAACTATTGTTTGCTTTGTTTTTTGAAACGACATTAAAGATAATGCTGTAGAAGGTTTTAAGATTTTACCAGATTTCATTTGTTTTAATCATTTGTGTTTGATTTCTCACATGAGATCATGTGCAGTTGTAAGATAAATGTATCAATATATGTTACTGTAATCAAAATTTGTCACTTAAAGCATCTATCTAAACTTGAATGGCTTACCATGCATTGTTTTAAATGCCAAGATTAATCACATACAAAGTACTGTTTTTTATTCATGTAATATGTCAGGATATTTGATTTAAATGGGATTATTTTCTATATCAATTACTGAACTCAAGTAGTGACCTGTATTAAGCTAATGAGCATTTGAGGATGTAGTGTATGAACTTATCCATGATTAGATGACTTAAATTATGCACATTTATGTCACTTTAAGTAGCAATAATGAATAGCGATAGCAACACAGGGCTTGGAGCAATTAGGCATAGTAGATGCTGTGACCCACTTGTATGAAATATTGATGGATGCCGTGGTCTAGTTTCCTCTTTTTCTTCCTTCCCTGGTCAATACAGCGGAGCCACAGGCAAGATGACAGTCTTTGCCCTCAAGGTGGCGCTTTCTACATTGTGTGCCGGCAAGCTGTCTGACAAACTGAGATGTGAGTATTATGATAATGGGTTTAGATAGGTTGATCCATATTGTAGAGATGGCACTGATGGAGGAGTGAGAGAAGGAGAGAGAGTATTATGATAATGGGTGCAGATAGGTTGATCCATATTGTAGAGATGGCACTGATGGAGGAGTGAGAGAAGGAGAGAGAGTATTATGATAATGGGTGCAGATAGGTTGATCCATATTGTAGAGAGGGCACTGATGGGGGAGTGAGAGACAGAGAGACAGAGAGAGAGAGAGAGAGAGGGGGTGAGAGAGAGAATGTGTCAAATGGGAAGGGGGGGGGGGGAGATGAAGAATGATGGAGAAAGCAAGAGGGAGAGTGGAATGGGAGACAGAGAGAGGTGGTTGGGTGGAAAGAAAGATGTGAAGAAAGAGAGAGACAGAGAGCCAGAGAGAGGGGAGAGAAAGAGATGAAGAGAGAGAAGGACAGAGAGAGGGAAAGAGAAAGAGATGAAGAAAAAGAGAGAGAGAGAGAGAGAGCGAAGGGGGGGGGGGGGGTTGTGTTTTAGCAGTATCGGGAAAGAGAGATAGAATACAATAACAAGAGAGGGAAGTGCAGAATGCACTATATATTTTGTTTAATTCAGGTAAAAGCATCTCATGTTCTTTGTTTTGATAATCAAATGCCAAGGTTACATTTAAGTGTGTCGTAAATGGAAAATGTAATATTGTATGAAAAATATCTTTTATGTCTCTCGATGTCATAATGTCGTAAATGTCTTTTGTATAGTATGTCAAGGTTAGAAGGTATCACTGTTATTTTCTCTAACTCTAAAAACTCCTGTATATTGAGGAAGCCTGTCTAGAGCACTAAATTGATTTTATTACTTGTAGTGAAACATTTATTTTAAGTTTGACATTGTTGTCTTTGCTTTCCTTATATCGTTGCCCTTTTATGAAATAATAAAGCAAAGATCTACATGTATGTGAAATGCAGTTAGGATATCTAGGTTGTTTTGTAAAAATAAAAAGGGGAATTGAGATGCTTGGTATTTGTCTTCAAGATGGTCATTGGTCAGGCATGTTGACTTGTAATTGTGCTCTCAATTATTAATTATAAAATATTTTAATCACCAGACAGTCAAGTTTGCTTCTCATGTGAATGATCATAACTGAATGATTAGTTGGAGGACTTGGAATAATGTATCCAGATCTCATTGTAACATAATGATGTTTATTTACTCCTGTTACATGTAGCTCTTTCCATCCATTTTTCTTGTTTTCCCCCTTATTTTTCTGATATCAAACTTGTTAGCTCTTTCTATCTGTTTTTCCTGTTTCTGACATACATTTTTACTGATCTCTGTATCTCAATTTTCTAACTTTCAGACATCTTTTCTCAGATATCTGATGGTAATGGAATCTTGATACATTCCAAGTTTGATGAATATCTTAAGCTGGTTCTCCAGCTCCCTACAGCGGTATTTGAGGGTCCTTCATTCGGTTATGATGAAAACACTGCTAAGGCTTGCTTTGGGCAAGGACCAGTAAGTCAGATTACTTTATTTTTACCTTGTAACATGCTCTTTTAAAGCTCGTCTGCACTAGTTTGGCCAGGAGGGATAAGACCACCCTGCTGGTCACTGACAGGTGGCTATCTCATCAAATCAGCTCTCAATCAACATAAGAAAAAGAGGATCATGGGGGACCAACGGGCACCGCTTAGGCATTGTTTTCTATAAAGAGGAAGCAAGTAGCTACAAGTAGTGCAGTGGGGCTTTGAACATATAGATAATTTCATTTTGTCTCCTGTTAGGGTATATTTTTACTTGATATTTTGCATAGAGACATGTGGGATAGAATAGCCTTAAATCCAATATCCATTTCTACCACAGGGGATGGTCTAATAAAATGAAAGTATAATTGAAAAGTAATTTGGCCAATGTTAAATATTCTCCATTGTGTAAGCCTCAATACCTTCTACTCCACACTACAAACATATTTGTAGTACCGTACATGCACTTAGTAACCTTTCATTTCAACAGGTTGGGTTCAATTTGGGTTCAAAATGGGAGGGACTTCAACTAGTTATAAACCCTCACTCCAAATCGTAGATATCTTTAACTTTAAAGGTAAAGACCAGTTTTGGAAATGCCCCCCTCTCAAAAAATGAAATGGAGCTCTTATTACCAATCATGTGAAAGAATATGTTTGGACTAATACGTGATCATACAAACTTTGCAGGGAAACCGCCTACTAATTTTGCAGGGAAACCGCCTAGTAATTGATATATTAGGTAAATTATTATATCTATCCGGACTGGATAGATATAGGGTAGTCCCATATACATCTTTCTGTGTACAGTACTTGTAACTGTACCAAGACTAGGCCTAATTTCTTTTAATATTGATGATTCCACAACGTTTCTTTCACAATGCAATCGCATGACCAGAACTGGTCTATACCTTTTAACATAAAGGGAACTTCAACAAAGAGATTTAATTTGTTGAGTGAACAAATGTTCAAATTTGTATTCATCCTGGATTACCACATTTGCATGTACGTATATCATTCTTTGATATTTGTCAAAGATTAATTAATTTTGTTTGTTCTCTGTACAGAGTGCGAATCGTCGAGTAACCCTGAATGACTTCCTAGATACTGTGTTAGCTGAGCCAGGACCACAGTGTCTCATGTGGCTCTCTCTCATGCATAGAATGTCTAATGTGGAGAATGGTGAGTTGACTTCTGTCTATGAATGTAGTTCTGCATGTTAAAGAGAAGGTTGAATAAGGTCCAAGACCTAAAGGTAGACCAGGTCCACAGTGTCTCATGTGGCTCTCTCTCATGCATAGAATGTCTAATGTGGAGAACGGTGAGTTGACTTCTGTCTATGAATGTAGTACTGCATGTTAAAGAGAAGGTTGAATAAGGTCCAAGACCTAAAGGTAGACCAGGTCCACAGTGTCTCATGTGGCTCTCTCTCATGCATAGAATGTCTAATGTGGAGAACGGTGAGTTGACTTCTGTCTATGAATGTAGTACTGCATGTTAAAGAGAAGGTTGAATAAGGTCCAAGACCTAAAGGTAGACCAGGTCCACAGTGTCTCATGTGGCTCTCTCTCATGCATAGAATGTCTAATGTGGAGAACGGTGAGTTGACTTCTGTCTATGAATGTAGTACTGCATGTTAAAGAGAAGGTTGAATAAGGTCCAAGACCTAAAGGTAGACCAGGTCCACAGTGTCTCATGTGGCTCTCTCTCATGCATAGAATGTCTAATGTGGAGAACGGTGAGTTGACTTCTGTCTATGAATGTAGTACTGCATGTTAAAGAGAAGGTTGAATAAGGTCCAAGACCTAAAGGTAGACCAGGTCCACAGTGTCTCAGGCATAGAATGTCTAATGTGGAGAACGGTGAGTTAATTTCTGTTGCTACTGCTTGTTAAATGTAAGAAGTAGGTCCAAGACCAAAAGGTAGACCAGGGTACAAAGACCAGGGCCATATTAATTTCATTACACAGATTGAAATAAGTACTTTACTTAGCATTTGACTTGACTTAGTAAATTGTCTTAACTTGTAAATTGTCTGAACTTGTATTTGTTCACATTTTACGCAGTTGACTTTAAGTTCACTTTTACTTGTCTGTTACATTTTTTTTTTTTTAATAGTTTTTCTATTTACATGTATATTTGATGATCTGTGGATTTTGTTCTCACTACATTGATTTGATTTGATTTGATTTGATATGTTTCTACCCTGTTTCCAACTCTTCATGATTATGTGGTTGTTTTTATCTGAATTGTTGCAGTATTTCATCCTGTGGAGTGCAGTCACTGTCACAGTGATAGTATGATGGGCTTCAGATATAAATGCCAGCGCTGTTCAAATTATCAGCTGTGTCAGAACTGTTTCTGGAGAGGATATACCTCAGGAAACCACTCCACTGATCATGAAATGAAAGAATATTCATCCTATGTACAGGTAAGCTAGCTCATGCAATATTCATATATTATCTATAAAGGCTTCCAAGTGGTACAATAAATCAGTGTATTCAATATCTTTAGCGAAGTACCCGGATGACTGACCAATATTGTTTTCGTATTGCTCAGTCATCCGGGAACTTTACCTTTCAAAATTACACACACAAACAAAGCCATATTCACTGAGGTAAGTCAAATTTTGTTATTTCGCTAGTCAGCCTGATAAAGATAATAATAATAATAGTATATGTCTTTGTTTTTGTGTAATACAAGAATATATTGCTGTCACTATGACAATATTAGACTCGTCACTGACTCGTTCAATATTGTCATAGCTCGAGCAATATATTCTTGTATCACACAAAAACAAAGCCATACAATACTATTATTATTATCTAATAATAATAATATTGTTCTCAGAGGGGACACCAGCGAAAGTGTTGTTGATTTCCGATAATCAAGCAATATTGTATCGACAGTTGGAGTTCCCAGATGACAGAGCAATACGAAAACAATATTGATCTGTCCTCCGGGGACTGCGCTAAAGATATCAAATACACTGATTTATTGTACCACTTGGAAGACTTATATAGATAATATTGTTAGATAGCATGGGATGGCAACAAAGATTTCTGTAAATTATATTGTACAAGTTTCAAAGCATATCTTGCCATATCATTCTGATGTTGCTTACTTGTTTGATACACAACCTTGTATGAGTGCATGTACACGTAGGTCATGTAGGACATATTACGTAAAGTAGTCGGTAATCAAGCAAAATTTATGTTTAAATTATTTTTCATACTTATATTTGTACGATTCATATATGTGTGACAGGATACCTCATGTAATTTTGAAAATCGGTCACACCTTATGATTCAAATGATTTTATTTCTCATGCAGAACATAATACAAATCAATAATTATATTACAAAAATATGCAATGAAAAAAAAAAATATATAATAGAAAAAGCACAAGAAAAGAGGAATTAACTAGAAGCAGAGCTTGTTGAAGTTTTAGTTCTACCAAACTTCATTAAAACTTGATTTGAATTTCAGAAATCTCCGGCAAAGAAGATGGGTAAAGCTCTGAAGAAGCCGTTCAAATCACCGTTAAAACAACCAAGAGTTCAACACTATCCAGAAGAACCTGAAAGACCTCTCGACCTATCTCACATTGTGTAAGTCAGTCCATCAACTTTTCAAATTAAAGGATTGGGTAACTTTGCTTCAGATTCTGAAACAAAATCCTGGATTTTGCTCATGTTGCAATCATAATTATAAACCTTTTAGGTTAGTCAAGAACCCCATGACTTTTACAAGCTGATAGCCTGTCTGGTTATCAAGATATTTATGATTGGAATTCAAAATCAAATTTTGCGTTTTCCTAACGGTTTTTATAACACTACCGTCTATTGGGGAAAATGAGTATGTTAAAACTGGTCACTCAAAGTTTTTTACTTTTTGAAGCACTTCTTGATCATTTTGAAGCGCAATTTGTTTAGGGCTTCAATATTACACCATATCACAGACACTGATAACACGGAGGGCCTCGCATCTCAGATTTAACATTGTTAAATGATGCCTTTAAAGTCTGCAACTCTAATATTTTTATATTATCTCTACATTGTACAAACACGTTGAACTGGAAGAATTGAGGGGAGGAAGAGTAGGGGTAGAAGGAGGATTCTGTGGATGAGTAGCTTAAAGAGTGGGATTTCTGAAAGTGGAATTGATCTCGGGGAGAATGAATTACTTCATAGAATATGGGACAGAGAGTTGTGGCATTCCATGGTCGCCTACGTCACAGGATATGGCACTTAAAGAAGAAGAAGAAGAATTGTACCAAAAAAAATCATGGATCTGAAATGGAGATACATGGACAGAAACTATAATTCAATTTTTTTCAATTGAATTCAAATGAACATTTATTTTATCTGTTCAATCAATACAATTTATACGTAGGAATATAAATATAATTGTTATTTCATCTGTAGGCCGCCTTCCCCCATCACCATATTGACGTATGATAGTCCAGACAGTACTAGGATACTACGCACAGAGGAGGACTTCAAGAAGTAAGTTATACGTCATCTCTATCATCCCTTTAGAATATGAACCTGCCTATAGTGCATACAGGTCTGCCAAATGTTCCTCCGATTTAATTGGAATATTCAAATTTTTCAAAATTCTGAATGAAGCCAAATTTGTCTTGTTTTACCATCTGCCGGTCAGGCCGTTAGATCGCCTATTCAATACACATGTACATGTATGCCTGCTAAGGGTACAGATTTCTTGTTTTCAAATGTTGGCAGGTATGATAGACTTGGTCACTGCTATAGAATCGTCTTGTGTGTTTTTTCCCCTCTTGAGTTGAAATGTTTTCTGTTGAGAATCAGAAGGTATTAAATCATAAGGCCTTTTAAATTCAGCTCATGTAAGGACCAAGAAACAAGACCTAGAATATCTTGCTTACTATGGCCACTTTCTTGTTTTCATCAAAAAAGCCTGACCCATTTTCAGGTAGTAACAAAAGAAATGGTAAGTCTTCAATGGCTTCCTATTAGTGGTGCAGTCCTGATAATTTCCTGATTTTTTCTCCAAAAATGGATAGTCCCTGAGATCGATGTCAATCCGGATTAAAATTGGGGGGGGGGGGGGGGGGGTTGAGGTGCTGTTTTTGCATGACTTGCTTGAATGCCTTGAGCAAACGCTCAGATTTTTCTTTTTTGTATTGAAATTGTCTTCTTTTTTTTTTAGTCACTTCAAGGTACATTGATATATTGGACAAATCATTTACATACCAGTGAAAATGAACATTTGATTACATAATGCATTGAACATATAATTGTTGTGCACTGGCAGATGACTGAACATCTACCATCTTAATTCCTCCCTTTGACAAATCTTGGATCATTATATTCCTTCAAATTTTATCAGGTCCATTCCAAATAAATTTGAAAAACATATTCTCCATTTTCGTTAAGAACCAGTATGGTAATAACAAAGATAAAAACATGTAATAATAATAATAGGCATTTGTATAGCGCCGTCTATCTAGACAATGCTATTCCGAGGCGCACAAGAAAAATAGAAAGAATGAGAAAGTTTGATATTCCAAAGGATTTGATAATCTAAATTTTTCAGAATAAAGTTAAATTTCTCATTTTCCACATGTTCGAAGTGACTTGTATTGATGATAATATTTCTTCTGCTTTTTTAACCTGCACAGAATATGAGCTGATACCAACATAAATACCAAGTATTTTAATAATATTAACAAAATTCAGGCTGTGTCGGAAACCAGTGTATTTCTGTCTTACTTAGGTTTATAGTTAGACTGGAACATTTCTCAAATTGTTGGATAATATCAAATAATGAGTTTAGAGATTTTACATCTGAACAAAAATAGCAAAAATCGTCTGCATACATAGACAGCTTTAATTCACTCGTACCTGCTACTATATCTACTCAATTTCTAATCCGTAATGCAAGTGTTTCTAGACAAATTATAAACATATAGGGAGAAAGGGGATCTCCCTGTCTTACTCCTCTTGTAATCGAAAAACATCCTGTAGATTTACCATTTTTTAAAACACAACCTTATATATTTTTATACAAAGATTTTACCCATTTCATTAAAGATGCTCCAAAACCAAACGAATGTAAACATTGAAACATGTAATCATGGTCTAAAGAATCAAACGCTTTCTTAAAATCTACTGAAGCAATGAATCCTGTTTTTTGTTCGGTACAAAGAAAATGGAAAACATCATTTACATTTTGGATAGCTTCTCCTATTGCCCTCCCACGTATAAAAGCATACTGATCGGTGTCAATTATTTCATCTAAAACTTGTATTATTCTATTCGCCAACACCTTTTAATATACTTTTGCATCCACATTCATTAACGATATTGGCCTGTAGCTCTCCAAAAAAACGTTTGTCTTTATTTGGCTTTCAAATTAAAGAGATAACACTTTGTTTGTGACTTTAATATAGAGAGCTCGACCTCCTGGTAAAAATAATTCAAACAAATAAGTAAGGGTTTCCTTACAATATCTCAGAGATAATATAGAATTCTTTTGACAGTCCGTCGTTCCCCGGTGACTTTCCGGAATGCATTTCCATTAGTACATGTACTTTCGTACATTCATGTTCAGTGAGAAGCCCTTCGCATGAAATGGACGATGTCTCGGAGAGTTTCCTCCGTCCTGTTTTCAAAAACAAATCTGCATTTTCATCTGTTGTGTTTACCTTTGTTTTGTATAAAGCTATCGATAGAAATTTTTAATACTTAGTAAAATTTCTTGTTCATCTTCAAAGATATCAGTTTCTTTTGAAAGTTTTCTGATAGTAGAATTTCCTTTTCGCTGTTTTTCCAGTGTAAGAAAATATTAATTACTTTTCCCCCCATATTCAATCAAATTTCCCTTGGATCGAATGATAATGCTTTCAATTACATGATCATAATATTTTTCAAGAGCCTTTTTAGCTTCTTGGTAGTTTCTAATTAGTTCAGAATTCATATGTAACTTTGATTCCAAAATTTGTACCTGTTTTTCTAACTTTATTCTTTCTGCTTTTAGCTCTCTAGCTTTGTGCTTACTATACTTCTGTGTGTATCTTCGGATTTTGTATTTCAGGTAATCCCACCTGACTCTGGGGTCAGAAATATTATTGTTTGTTTCAACCATAATTGGAATTCTTTACAGAGACTTGTACAATAGTTATCATCTTGATATAAATATGTATTGAATTTCCTGTATCTTTTCCCTGGAATTAAGTCAGTAAATTTCAAAACTAATATCAACACTGAACAGTTGCAACAGAAGGTACATAAGTTATATTTGATACATTATCTTGAGAATCCTAAGGAATAAACCAGTAGTCTAGTCTACTTTGAATAGAACAATCCGTTTTTCTTCAAGAATATTGTTTCTTTTGAGGGTTAAGAAAACGCCATGTATCACATAGGTTGAAATCATTCAGTAACATAACAAGGTTGTCTCTACTAACATGTGAGTAGGACGTACTGCTTGAACTATTCATTCTATCTACCTTTGGATCTATAGCCACATTGAAATCTCCTCCTGTTTAATATGATGTCCTAGGGCTCTTTAATATTTTCCCATATATGTCTCAATTCAGACCAAAACTTTACCTGCTCCTGGTAATTGTTTGGAGCATTAATATTCCTTTAAGAACATCTTTCCCATTATTCCTACACTCATTACAATATATCTTCCTTCTTTATCTATGATTGTATTTGAATCTTGTAATCTAACCCTCTCTAAAACTGATTATGACCCCACGGCTATTATTCATCCCATGACTAAAATAAACATTACCTTTTATTTGGTGCTTTCAAAAAACTTCTTTATCTACCGTACTACCGGTATGTGTTTCTTTCAAGTACGGTATGTTATATCGACATTTTTATCATATAAAAACTTGAAAATCTTTTTCCTTTTTGTATACTTTCTCATTCCACGTACATTTATGCTTAATAATCGAATGTTCCTAGTCATGTATTAAGGTAAAGTTCTGCAACATCCAGTCCAAAGTATCATTGTTCTTTTTCTTTTTATGTTTGTTGTTGGCCTTTCGTTTCCTTTTTCTGCTTTCTCTTTCGTTGGTTGAGGATTTCGCAAATTCCGGAGATTCCGGCATTACTTCTGATTCACTATTGCTGGTATCTATCTCTTCTGAACCATCTTCCTCTACTCTTTTCTTGAAGAAATCCGTGATTTTGGTTGCGATTTGGTAGAAGCTCTGGTATAGGCCTGCTCTATGTCGGGTGCTTTGTGACAATTTTCTGCTATACTCTTACTAGGCGCTTGGAGGGTGGGCGTGACGGGGGGGCGTTTCGTAAGGTGTATGAAATCGTCATCGTATTGCTTGTTTTCACTGAACTTCAATTCGAGTGACATTGCTCGCTTTTCTCCTGGGCCCTGTGATTGAGCTGTAACATTCCTGTCTTTGCGTTGTACAGCTGATTCACTCGGCGTGCTCGGTAACCTAGCTACCTCGCTTCCAGCTGTGGAGGGGCATGCGTATTGCATATGCCCTACTTGTCAACAAACCCGGCATACCTTTTCATTCGTGCAATGCGACTTGTGATAGCCATCCTGAAAGCATTATGAGCAAATGGGGACCTGTGACGCATTCTCTTGCCCAAAATGAAAAACTCTTAACTCTGAAGGTATGGAACCTCATAAATCTTGGGAGGGGTCGATTTGGGAGATCTACAAACACCACTCTTTCCCCTGCCATACACTGTGTTAGTTTACCATCGACTCTCAGCTTCTGAACCTACAATGGCCCGTGTACAGGGTGTACCTTGCATTTCTTGTTTTCCAACTCCCCAAGAATGATACTTTCATGTACCGATAGTGGAATGTCTTTGATTAGTATCCGAGTCGCATTCTCATTATCGTATGTTACAAACTAAGGGATTTCTATCAAAAACTTGCACCACAGAGCCCCGAATTTCAAGGCCTTGAGTTATAAGTTTGATCCTATTAGCTTTGGTATCTAGCCCTCCGATCTGTTGAATGCCGGCTATATCCTTATAACGCACAGCTGTACCTAAGGCCTTGAACATAACTTCGGGTTTGAGGCGCCCCGCCCATTTAATATCGTCATGCTTTATGAACATGGGCTTACCTCGATTGGTATCTGCTACTGGCGCCGCAGCTCTGGCGTAAGCATCTTGCTTTCCGTGATCTCTTGTTGCCATCTTTCTCACCGCTTTACAACGGTTGTAAATTCTCCTTTCCTAGAGTTTCTCCTTCATTAACGTCCAAAATATGGTGTCAACATCACTGATGATCCCCAACTGATATATCCAATGTAAAGTTAATTCTTTATCTAATTTATAAACTGTAGAATTTCTTCTGTTTTCTGAGAGCTACTAATAAGTAAATTGTAACACTTGAAGTGACGTGTTCTATACTCGGATTTCTAAAACTTTTCTTTTGTAAACTCTCACTATGACCCCTGGGGGGTGTTTCACAAAGATCCTAAGTGGAACTTATCACTAAGTTGGACTCAAAAATTATGGACAGCCATTGGAGCCTTTAAATTAAATATATTCAATAGCAGAAATTCAAGTATTTTAGACTTTTTATAAATTCCACATCCAGAACATGAAATCTCCTTGATGATAGAAAATATGAATGATTTGAATGAACATTTTATGCCTTTCAAAATAACTTATTCAAAATATTTTCAAAGATGCAAACGGCTTTCCATAATTTTTAAGTCCAACTTAGTGATAAGTTCCACTTAGGATCTTTGTGAAACACCCCCCAGATGGTGGAAAGCACTACTAATGGGTGAGCTACTCGAAGAAAGCTACTTTATATAGACTTCCATATGGTGATGTTGTCATGTTCATTGTGATATTTAAGTGGAACGAAATGAAATTGTCTTTTATTATGTAAAATGTAACATTCAAGCTGTAACTTCCTTCTTCTTATCTTCTCTCTCTTCTTCTCTTCCTGTAACTGTCTTAACCTTGTGCTATCTTGTTCTTTCCTCTGTCCTCTGTTGTTGTAAATGTATGTACTATGTTTTGTATATAAAATAAGTTTGTACCGGGGTATCTTGTTTATGCTAAGTATTTATTTGGGGATCATTCTCATCAAGCCAATTTTGGCTTTCATGATTCCCCACTTGCTTATATCTTATGTTGATAATGAACGAACATGCATGTACTTTTGATGTTTTTTAAAAGAGAGTGAAATAAAGAAAAGAAATAAATAAATGAAATAAATTATGTCTTTTTGTTTACAGGATGAACAACAGTCTTGACAGCGCCAGGTTAGATGATGAACATAGACTCATAGCAAGGTATGCTGCAAGGCTTGCCAACGCCTCAGCTAATCCGGTAAGTTGATCATAACAAATGGTGGGGGGGGGGGGGGGGGGGAACAAGAATTCAAGGGAAGCAAGTATACATGTATACATGTAACCTGCACAAATGTAACAAACATACATGTAACCGGTACAAATGTAACGAACATACATATAACTGGTACAAATGTAACAAACATACATGTAACCTGTACAAATGTAACGAACATACATGTAACATGTACAAATGTAACAAACATACATGTACAAATGTAACGAACATATATGTAACATGCACAAATGTAACATAAACACATGCAATGTGTATACTTGTCCAGGAAAGTAAGCATCAAGGAGTGCCTTAAAGCCCCACTGCACTACTTATCACTATTTGCGCCCTCTATATAGCAAACAATGCCTAATCGGTGCCTGTTGGTCCCCCATGATCCCCTTTTTCTTATGTTAATTGAGAGCTGATTTGATGAGATAACCACCTGTCAGTGACCTTGCAAGGAGGTCTAATCCCCCTGGCCAAACTAGTGCAGATAGGCTTTAAACTCTGTTATTAAGGATTGGTGTCTATCCTTACCACACTTGTTCAGTTTCAAACTTTGACTTCCCAGTTTTAAAACAATAGCTCTATCCACCCTGCCTCACGATTTAAATATCCCATTCACTGAACACATGTAGGTTGTTATGGTTTAAATGCTAATTTTTTTACATTACCTCCATGTAGATATGAAATAGTATTTTCATGGCACAGTCAAACCTGTCTATAGCCACCACCCAAGGGAAACACAAAAGTGGCCTTTGTAGACAGGTTCCTTAATTACATGTTTCAATGAGAAACCGTTTTCAAGGGAAACAAAAATTGTGGACTTTGTAGACAGGTGGTTACTTAAGCAGGTTTGACTGTATAAACCCTTTACAATACCATCATGCTTATCATTACTTTTTTTGAAAGGCCCTATACAATATCAAAGTACCGAATAGTCCATTTTAGATGCTGCTTGTAAGTGTCGACTTGCATGGTGATGTACATATACAGTAGGCTTGCGGGTGCACCATGTGAGAGAGAGATTATGATATACCTTGTTTATTACAAACATGCTGATAAATATATATATTTTCTGATATACCCTGTAGAACTCTGGTCCTGAACTTCCTCCTGGCTTGGATGCTAACAGAGAACAGAGAGAGCTCATCATGCAGCTAGAATCCAAGAACAGGTTAGTAGTCCCATCTACTCAAATACATGTAGTCCTTTATGATGCCATTAGAGAACAGAGAGAGCTCATCATGCAGCTAGAATCCAAGAACAGGTTAGTAGTCCCATCTGCTCAAATACATGTAGTCCTTTATGATGCCAATAGAGAACAGAGAGAGCTCATCATGCAGCTAGAATCCAAGAACAGGTTAGTAGTCCCATCTACTCAAATACATGTAGTCCTTTATGATGCTCATAGAGAACAGAGAGAGCTCATCATGCAGCTAGAATCCAAGAACAGGTTAGTAGTCCCATCTACTCAAATACATGTAGTCCTTTATGATGCCAATAGAGAACAGAGAGAGCTCATCATGCAGCTAGAATCCAAGAACAGGTTAGTAGTCCCATCTGCTCAAATACATGTAGTCCTTTATGATGCTCATAGAGAACAGAGAGAGCTCATCATGCAGCTAGAATCCAAGAACAGGTTAGTAGTCCCATCTACTCAAATACATGTAGTCCTTTATGATGCCAATAGAGAACAGAGAGAGCTCATCATGCAGCTAGAATCCAAGAACAGGTTAGTAGTCCCATCTAGTCAAATACATGTAGTCCTTTATGATGCTAAGAACAATGTGGTCCCATCTATTCAAATGCATGTAATCAATTCCAATGATAAAATATTGACCTCATATATATAAGCCTTGGGTCTTATCATGTATACTGAATCTTAAACTTGTGTAAGATCTTGGCCCCGTCTTACAAAGAATTGATATCAATTGCAACTTATTTGCAATTGATATCAATTGCAAGTATGTAGGAATTGCAAGTATGTAGGCCTACTTAAGAGATAGGAGATCGCAAAGTTGCGATTGATCGGAGGACTTACGATTGATTTGGATCAATGGTAACTCTTTGTAAGACGGGGCCCTGGTCAAAGACTCAATCTTATTGAAGTTGATATTAGATGGGTTTAAGCACAGTTGTTCAACACACGTACCAATAAGAAATTTGCTTGATCATACATTTAATCATCTCAATATCTGTGATCACAAATTTTCATTTTCTGCAGAGAGATAATGCGAGAAATCCAGCGATTACGACAGGAGCACGATGAAGCTGTGAGGTCGTCGCACTCTCAACGTAACCCAACTCTCCTTGCTGAGCTACGACTCCTGAGACAACGCAAAGATGAACTAGAACTCAGAATGGCAGCTCTACAGGAGAGTAGGAGAGAGCTTATGGTACAGCTAGAAGGACTCATGAAACTACTTAAGGTAAAGATAATGTATGTAATAACATTAGAAACACTCAGAACTATAGAACTCAGAATGGCAGCTCTACAGGAGAGTAGGAGAGAGCTTATGGTACAACTAGAAGGACTTATGAAACTACTTAAGGTGAAGATAATGTATGCAATAACATTAGAAGGACTTATGAAACTACTTAAGGTAAAGATCATGTATGTAATAATATAATCCAATCCAAAAGATATTTGATATAGCGCCTTTTCCTTGCAGTTACAAAGCACTGCACACATGCTCCACAATGTTTGGGCCACTTAAAAACAAAAGTTAGACACTTCTCATATATCAGTCAAGTATATGTAGGCTGGTAATAAAGTAATTTCTAGCAGAATAGATGTGACTTGAGTAGTTTCTTGACAATAACATCAGAAACATTCAACCAATCTTGTAGCCCTGATGTAGGAATGGAAGATGGGAGTGGTAATGTACAGAGAAAGTGCTTGTGTTTTGTTCCTATTTCCATCCCATTTTCCAGCATTGGGAGGGTAACTTTGTAGTTCTTTCTTAACCAAAACACTGTATCGTCCACTTTGATTTAAAAATATTTTTTTAAAGACAACCTCATGTTACAACTAGAACAGACTATCAGACTTCTTCATGATGTTGCCTTCTATATAATAATAATAATAATAATAGGTTCTTGTATAGTGCTCACGTCAGTCAGATTTGACCCTCCTGGAGCTCCTGATTATTACCCTGGCTTTAGCACGGCTGCCATACGGCGCTCTAGCATTTCAGGAATAGATTCCTACCAGGTACCATATGGGTGGAGTGTGGAAAATGTAGATCAAAAGGACATTAGTGTGGCAGCTGGACTGAATTTCTATTATTATTCACGTAAGAATGTAGATGGTTACCTATGTATTTGTATCGTTGCATTGTATCTTAGAACCATGGCTCTCCTAGGAACAGCCCCAACCACAGCCCCAGGCCTAACCAGCCTCTTACCCCAGGCTCTTCCACACAGCCTTCCAGGGCAGCTACCACTACAGACACTGTAAGGAATGGTGAGCAAACTGGAGGAACAACTGGATCAAGGAGTCTACGGAATGATTTACTTGTAGCAGCAGACTCAGTTACTAATGCTATGTCATCACTGGTCAGAGAACTCAATTCAGGTATGACAATCAGGTTTATTTATCATCCTCTCCTTATGAATATCATAATAAAAACAATGTATCATCCGCTGAGAGCTAATAATAATAATAATTATGATACTCAGCTTTTATAAAGCGTGAATTACAATTAAGTCTCTAAGCGCTATTTCTTATGTTATTTGAGAGCTGATTTGATGAGATAACCACCTGTCAGTGACCATGCTGGGTGGTCTAATACCTCCTGGCCAAACTAGTACAGATGGGCTTTAATTAATGATACTACTTCTCTGCATGCAGTAATTGTGAGAATGTATTATTATATGATTGATTCTATTCTTTCCTTTCCTAGAGGATGACCAGAACGATGATGATGATGAAGAGGAAGGAAACCCTTTGAATACAAGCAATGGTAAGTAACCTCCAATGAGCTGCACAATCCGACCTTATCACGGCATGCTTTGTTTACGTTATTGGTTGTGCGTGTGTTTGTAAAACAGGCTCTCATTTATTTAGGAGCCTAGAATTTAAAACAAAGATTCTTTTCTGAATCACCAGACAATTGTCAATTACTGTAATTTGCGAAAGATTAGTTGTTTTCTCTTCAAATATGTATTTTTTTTTATGTAGAGCTATGTTTTCCACTGGAAGTCACAAATTTCAATTTGAGATTTTCTTCTGATTTCATAATTAAGCAAAACTTTTCTTTTGGAATTGATGCACATTGTGGTCAACTATTGATAGCAAAGACAACTCTTCACCTTGTATTGTGGTTCTTTATTTTCCCAGATGGTGCAATCCTTGTAGTAGAGGGGAAGAATGCTTCGGGTGAGCCCATTCTGATCAGAGGGAGAAAACCGAACGGTAGAAACAGAGGGATGTCTGATCAAGATTTTATTGCTGAGCTGACTGCCAGGAAAGAAGGAAGAGCAAGAACTCATCCTGATGGGTAGGAATATAAATGCATGGGGTTGACAGGCGTGATAATTGCCCGATTTAAATTGGTTTCCAAATTAAAAAAAAAAAAAACAGATTTTTTTTCCCAGATTTTTTTTTTTTCTTCCCGTTTTTTTTTTATCCCTGATTTTTTTGTGTGGATACGATTTGATTTTCAGTTGTACTCAATGGATGAACATGTTATGCTGCGCATGTAATTAAGACATTAGAGTACATGTGTTCAGTATGAGGGACTAGGCAAAGTATTCCTTGCACCTGTCTGTTCTTTACTTGCTGTATTGTTCATTGTAATTAGTATTCTAGCTCGTATTTGACCATTAATTAGGGTGTGGACGAAGTTGAGATTACTAAAGTTCCCAAATTCTAAGGTTACTTTTAGAGAAAGAAATGCTTGTCTTTCTTGAAAGGGTTCATGAATAGTAAAGTCAGGTATCATATAGTACACGTGAGAATTGTGCCAAGATAAGATAATGTATGATTGAACATTTGTCTCTCAAAATCTCTTTGTGAAATTTATTTTGTAAACTTAGTGGAACTATAAGGGTTAAACATATAGTTGTTCGCCATATGATATTATCACCTAAACTCATATCCTTTAGGTTGACAAGCAATTTAGCATCGAATGATCTTAAGAATCTGGGAGGATTATAAGGCATCATCAAATTAATGTTGTACTCTGGGGCAGATCCATGTACACAGTAAAAAACAAGCAATACAAATTTAAATACAATACGAGATACAACAGGTAACCAATGTAGTGAAGACAAAACAGGAGTAATGAACTGACTATACACGCTTGTATGTTTGTTGTTCCTGTGTTAGATATGGTCATACTGACTATACACACTTGTATGTTTGTTGTTCCTGTGTTAGATATGGTCATACGGATGAAGGTGAATCCTACGGAAGAACTGATGATGAGAGTTATGTAGCCACCACAGACGATGCCGACTCCTATGTGAGGACAGATGAAGAGCTTAATATGAGAACCGATGATGAGTTCCAACGATCGGTAACAGATGATGAACTCAGGGAATCAACAAGGGTATGTACATATACAGGAAAGCACCAGCAATATAGATATTAGTTTCCATATTGTTTGTTCTTGGTGGAACAACTTAAAATATTATAATCATGCAACGTTTTTTTAACGAAGCAAAACAAAACAATCAAACCATTCTTTTATTGCGTGATTCTACAAAAGTAATGTTTACATGTAACATCAGGCCTTAAATTAATCGACGGCCATCGACGGCCAGGCCGTCGATGCCCCTATGACTGGCCGCGGTGCCCTCCCCAAAAAAGATATATTCACGACCAAAAAGGCCGTGCCCTTTTTTTCAAACTGGCCGACGTGCCTTTTTTTCCAACTGGACGTGCCCTTTTTATTTTAAATTTGCGCACATAAAACCACCAATTGCGCCCATAATCATCTAAAACTAGACGGCAAGGCGCAAGTGTTTTCCGTGAAAATGCGCCCATAAATTATTAGAACAGTAAAAATACACGAATCACGAACAGTTTGCCGCCCACGAGCTCTCTTCTAGCTTCGTATTTAGTGCTTTAATAAGGCGCAAGTGCCGTGAAAATGCGCCCTTTGTTATTATATAGGCAATGCGCTAGCGCACGTACGTACGTTCATATTATGCGATCGCATGATATGCATATGGTGCATGCTGTTGACGCACGTACGTACAAATCGAAGGCCAGGATCAAGAAAACAAATCGTCAAATGGAGAAATAAACAAGCATTCAAATAGTCATTAGAGATCTGTCGAGGTTTGTTTGTAGGCCTAGTTTATTATTTTATCTCAAATAGAATTTAGAATTATCTTATTAATAAGTTAAGAACACCTACGATGTTCTCGATCGTAGTTAGACTACTCTCATTTTGCCACCAGCCGACCTCGCTTCAAAAAGCTACCCCGCCAGCTTCCCAAGACGAACGTTTCGAGTCCCGGTAAAATTCCGAGGGTGCATCGGTTTCGCTGGCAAACTTCCAGTCCGACAGCTTCCCACCAAAAGTGGCGAGAGTGTGTGTGCGAGGAACGATTTTGGTTTCGTGAATGCACGTTACGCAACTGAGCTGAGCGTGTCACTTTCAGCTGTCGAATGTCTATAAGGACATTTTTACATCTTATTTCATTAGTTAGGCCTATGTAGACCTTTCTATACAACAGTTAAAAAGATAATTTCTTCAAATTTGCTCCTACTACCGAGAGAGTGGCGGAAGGTTTGTGTATGAGGTGCGATTTTGATTTGGAATACCCGGCCCAGTAAACTTGCCAATTAAGTCCTTCTGACTTTCGATGTTTGTGAAATTGACAATTTATTTATTCATTTGCTCATCAATATTTTTAGTTACTTTAAAATACTGTTTAATGTGCAAGTTTGATGTTCTTAATCAATCTTTCCTGTTCATATTGTTAAGATTAAAAAGTTATTAAATTGATCGTTCGATCTATTCACATTATGAAATTAACATTTGTAGACTCTCTTTGAACTTATGATTAGATAAGCGGCCTATCTGTTTTTGGAAAATTGCCCCTTGCTCTGGTAAATTCCCGTGGCAAAGGGCAACTTAAAAAAAAAATTGCCCCTCGCTCCTGGCTGCTAAATCTAAGGCTTGCGGGCCGCCGCCTTGTTTGCAGGCGCGTAGCCAGAGTTTGGTGTTTGGGGGGGCACATACATGTAATCGATCGAGGTCAAAAAAAGGGGTCTACAAAATTTCAACCCCCCGTGGCTACGCGCCTGCTTGTTTGTATGTACCGTAGACCTCTATACATTCTGTGAAGAAGCTGGTGCTAAAAGTCATGGGAAATTGATCCTGCACAAGTTTCATAAAATACACATGACATCTAACAAAAATAGAATCAATTTTTTTGGCCTCATACTCGATGCCCTTTTTGTAAAATATTTTGGCCTCGATGCCCTTTTTGTAAAAATATTTTGGCCTTGGTGCCCTTAAAAATATGAGTTACTCGAGGCCAAACTGGCCTTGCCCTAAAAATGACGAAATTTAAGGCCTGCATGTACCTCTGCTAGTACCATACATCTACGTGAAATTGGATGCACAATTCCAGTAAGATTTCCACTTTTAGATCAGGGGGTGTTTCACAAAGACCCTAAGTTGAACTTAGACCCTAAGTTGAACTTATCTCTAAGTTGGACTTAAAAATTATGGAAAGCCATTAGCATCTATGAAAATGTTTTGTACAAATTATTTTAAAAGGCATAAAATGTTGATTCAAATCATTCATATCTTCTATTATCAAGGAGATTTCATGTTCTTGATGTGGAGTTTATAAAAAGTCTAAAACACTTGAATTTTCGCTTTTGAATATATTTTATTTTAAGGCTACAAATGGCTCTCCATAATTTTTAAGTCCAAGTTAGAGTTCAGTTCGACTTAAGATCTTTGTGAAACACCCCCCAGTTGTAGCTTTGTGGAACTGCTACTATTTGTTTCTCTCTTCTCTCCAGCTAGATGTAAGCCAAGGACCCCCTGACCGTAATAGTTTGACCAGGACCACGACAGATGAGGAGGGTAAGAGAGGAACAGATGAGGAGAACAGCCATAAGGACAATGTGCGCCGCTGGATCAACAGATAAATCGAGATTCAAGGTGTGCTTATGTACATGTATGCTCCCTTGCTCTATTAATTTAATACCAAACAAACTCATCAACTTGTGATTAGTGACCAACAGAGGAGAGTGAACCTTGAAACCAGTTGAAACCTGTTGAAACCTGTTGAAGACCTGTGGAACCCGATCAAAAGCCAGCGATGAGTTGGAACCAGTGGATTCCAGTGGCAAAATGTTTATACCAATGGAAATCGGATGAAAGCAGTTTGCAACCAGCTGAAACGAGCAGAAACCAGTTGAAACCAGTTATAAGGAGTATGGTGATGGGATAAGGTCAAAAGTAAACTGCAGAAGTAAGAAGCAGGACATTAAAGTCTTCTTGTCATTCAGCCGATGCAACAAGTAAACCATCATTAGCAACATTTAATAGCTAAAAATCACAAGCTGGTGGAACAATTTGCGTGTCTGTAGTGTAATAAGACATACTTTACCAATCCGATGCACATTTTCATTTTTATATATGAATAATGATGTACATGTACTGTATACTGCTTTTGGCTGATAAAAAGATCTTTAAATTCCATTACCCGGTACTTGGGATATGTATGGACATTCATAGAAGAGGTTAAAAATTGTGTCCTGTAATTTGATTGATAATAGAATTCAACAGAGTATTCATCATGATATCGTTGTAGAGAGACAAAGAGAGAGAGAGAGAGAGAGAGAGAGAGAGAGAGACAGAGAGAAAGAGAGAGAGAGAGAGAGAGAGAGAGAGAGAGAGAGAATGGAAGAGAGATAGAGACCAACAAACTAAAGAATGCGACCATAAAAAAAAATTAACCTGTCTAACTTACCTTCAAGAGATATTTTTCTATCCTTCAATTATTTAAAATCAAGTTTTAATTGTATTCAGCATTAACTCTGCAAGATACTTCTCTGAAAGACATAACTTATAATCATAAGAAACTCTGTAGATACTTGACTAGAAGATCATATTTTGTATTACATGTATTAGAATTACATTATATCTGTATCATTATGTTTATGTAATTGTTCCATTTTTTCTATGTTAGTTTTCAGAGTGTGCTTTTTCTGTGGGTCAAGAGGAAGCTACTCATTGTTTATAGATGTGTGTTTGTATGTAGTATAGTATACATAGATTAGGAAAAATATCATGTCCTTTTCTCCCTGGCATTATCAGCTATTTATATTCTGTACATGTATCATTGTTTACACTTATTTCTGCTCTGCTGTGCTTTCTTACTTTGTATTTCAGTCACTTCCAGGGCCAAAAGGGATGGATGATTTTTTTTTCAACGGAATTGGTACAAACAAATATTTCCTTTACAATTTAAATATTTGAGATATGTGTACAGATGCTTTAGCCTCTTGGACAGAAATTTAGTAAACTGTATTTCTACTTTTCTGGTGCAAGTATCACCAACTTAAGATTAAATTTCTTGTGTTGATAAAGTACTACCAACTAGAGATTAATTGTCCTGTGTTGATAAAGTATCACCAACTTGAGATTAAATGTCCTGTTTTTGGAAAGTATCACAGACTATAGATTAGGTTGTGTCATCTTGATTATGTTAATGTGCCAAATATATAATCAGTCCATGAGACTTTAAGACCAATGTACTACTTAATTTACCGTAGAGCAGGGTATATATAACCAGCTGCTGGCAAGTACTCCTCCACTGCCTCTTTCTATCTACATGTATAGTAGTCAAAAGAAGCATTTACATCATAATCTAAGTTGGCTTGAAAGTGGGGGAAAAATGCACAAGAATTGAGAGACAATTATGAGTTTTAGAAATCCTTTCCGGCACTTTCCATCCACATGATCGCAGCTGCCATTGAAAGCATTATTTATTTCATCCCTCGTACTAACTTATTGTATCAAAATAAATTTTTAGCTTATATTCATGGATGTACATGCACATGTATGTAGTGTTTGTACAGTTAGGTCAAGAATGTACCCGTAATCATTGTTTGTTTTTTTAATTAGGTTTTTAAGTATTAAAAGCAGATTGTTTGTAATGTGAGTGAAGTTAGTCTGCAATGTTTATCATGTATTGTGTAGCTAATGAGGATCCTTATATACCCAAAATGTTGTTTGACCCATTATTAAAACCAGAAAACTCCTGCAACCTAGAACATTTATGGATTGTGTAAGACGATTATTAACTGCAGCAAGAAACATTTGAGAATTGCAAAAGTTCACTGTTGTATAAAGACAAAGGATTCATGAATACAAAAAGAAAATCTGTCTTTCCAGTGGACCAATAGAAAGAATCTTTATTGAAAAACACAAATATGTTTACACACATACAGGAATGGGAATTACTCTTGGCTTACCGGTATATAAGTAGAAAAATTAAAACCAGTGGACTTATTTTTAAATAAATTATATATATATATATAATAATAATAATAATAGGCATTTCTATAGCGCTGTCTATCTAGATATTCTATTCCGAGTCGCATTTATTATTACTCCAGCTTTAGCCTAGCTGCCATTACAGCGCTCCATCATTTCAAAGAATTCCTGCCAGGTACCCATTTACATCACCTGGGTTGAGTGTGGCAAATGTAGATCAATGTCTTGCCAAAGGACATTAGTGCCGTGGCGGGACTCGAACCGCTGACCTTGTGATCCACAGTCCGGGGACGTATCCACTCGACCACGACACCTCTATCTATCAATCCTTCCCTTGTGACAATACAACCATGGGCTGTCTTGTTTGTTTGTTATGGGTCTTTTTTTCTTGGAATAAAAATAAATGATTAAATTAGAAGGGATTTTTTGGAAAGTACTTTGCTCCTTTGAAGCAGACCTAACTAATTGACTTCTTGTTCAATTGCATCCGTTTTCAATGTTTTTATGAGACTGATGCATGTGTCAAGCATTGTTTTAGAAATGTAATTATTTGTTGTTGCAGAAATTATCAGTATTTTAAAGGAGGAACCGTTCATTACATGTTTTTAACAACTTGTGTTTGTTTGTCTACATGTATAACTACAGAGCAAGTGATTTTTGATATTTTTCATGAGCATAGTACTACATAATTATATGTACATCTCTTTATGGTATGTTTGTATTTACATTGGTTTGAAGAAATTGGCTGCCATATTACTTTTCCTTTTTTGTGGTGTGGAATTTGACAGTGAGTAATCATTTTGAAGTCTTTTCTTTTATCATAAATTACATGAATCTGCTTCATGTTCTGTTTAAATACGGTTGTACAGTATGCATTTTGAATTGTACAGGGTCCTGTTTATTTTTAAAAACGACAACTACTTAAATGCACTTTAAGAAGTCTTAAGATTGGCAGAGGCTGCAAGAACCACAAGCAAATTCAGTTAATTTTAACAGCCAGTATTTCAGTATGTTTTCATCTGTAATTAAGTGAGAGTTATTTTAGTACCGGTAGTCATTTGTATTGGTGTATCTTGCTACTTAAATTCATTTGAGGGGTTTACTATAAAGGTGGACAATTATGTGAATAAAGTTAGGTTTAACGTCAAGTAAATCACCACATATGAGGGGGAAAATTAACATTACACTGTCTTTAGTCGGTTGATGTAAATCCCATAGCAACAGTCAGGAATTGATGTATCATGTCGGAGAGAATTGTACAGCTTAAACATGTACAGTGTATGATGTAAATTATTTGTACAGATACATTCTAGCTGTGTCTTTGTGATACAGAGAGTGGATGAAGTATTATTATAGTGAGAAGACAATGATTGCATGTTCCATATGTGCCCTTGAACATATCTGTAATGAGATAGATTTAATGTTGTTGTGATTTTATAAAGCTTATCTGTACTAGCTTACAGGAGGGATTAGACCACCCTGCATGGTCACTGACAGGTGGTTATCTCATCAACTCAGCTCTCAGTTAACATAAGAAAAAGAGGATCATGGGGGACCAATGGTCACTGATTAGGCATTGTGTGTTATAGAGGGCGCAAGTAGCTACAAGTAGTGCAGTGGGCCTTTCATATTAGCTTTTGTTACCCAATTGTAAAAATTGCTAGCTATGTGTATTTTCTAGTGTGAAGGATCCTTTAGATCCTTATCAGCAGGTGATCAAAGTAAATGTATTTGAATAAGCTTATTTATTTACAAGTAACGATGAGTTTTACCTTGCTCATACATGAAGCCCAAATTGTTTGATTTTTTTGCTTTTGCGTGTGGATTGTAATATTTGAAACTGAACCCATACAAATCTGGCTACTTGTATTACGCATTATTTTATTCTCTACTGAAAGTATTAGGCTTGTCATTCTTAAAAACCATGACGACAGAAATGACAAAGAATGAGAATACACATGTATTACCCATCTCCTTACAAATTAGCCCCGTGAATGAGAATCATGAATTCAAACTCCTGGACAACAGTAGGAGATTATAATAATAATAATAATAATAATAATGATAATAATAATAGGCATTTCTATAGTGCCGTCTATCTAGAAAGTGTATTCCGAGGCGCATTTATTATTACCAGGGCTTGAGCCTAGCTGCCATTACAGCGCTCCAGCATTTCAAGGAGCAACATAAAGAGAATCAATCATAGTATTATTTGAATATTAAAAGTGATGATTATAAATGTTTGGAGGTTCAAAGGGATACTTGGGAATGGTAGTGGGGGAATGGCTCCCAGTCAGTATAGCTATTATTGCTATTTCCTTTTTGTGTAATTACCTGCGATTGTCAATGATACTTCATAGAATAGATTTGTATAGCTGTCTCTTTTATAATTTTTTAAAATTTGCTGCTGTTGGCCTTTCTAATGTATCTTGGTGTATGGGGTTGACAAAAGGCAAGTGGAAAAAAACAATGAAGTATTTTTTTTGTCTGCTATCTTGAATTTCATCAGCACAGGAGGCAATGTTTAGTAGTAATTGTGAAGGATCATTGTTTGTAGAGAATTCAATGGATTGTTTTGTAAATGATGTACAGTGATCCATGTCAGGAAAGTCTGTCATTTGATGTAGAATTTAAATATTGTATATTGAATATAACAAATTGAGAAGATAAAAAAAAATGACACAGCTATCCAAATAGATATACATTGAAAACACAACACTTTCCCTTTGTCTTATTTAGTGTCACTTTAAGTAAAGTTGGTCATACTCAGAGTTCTTCCCTCTTATCCACCCCCCCCCCCTCTCTAACTCACTCTCTCTCTCTCTCTCTCTCTCTCTCTCTAGATCTCTATCACCCTCTCTCTCTCTCTCTCTCTCTCTATATATATATATATATATATATATTTCTCTCTCTCTTTAGATTTCTCTCTATCTCTCTCTCTCTCTCTCTCTCTCTCTCTCTCTCTCTCGATCTATATATATATATATATATCCCTGTCCATTTTACACACATATCTGTGCTTCTCTTCTCCTCTTCTCCAGCCTCATCTTTTAATCTTAATTTTCGCTCTCCCTGTCTTTCTCAAAAATGTTCATGCTCCCTCTCCACCATCTTTAATGTGTATCTTCTTTTTAACCATCTTATCAATGTGTATCTGAGAAGAAAATGGAGAAAGCATGTTGTTACCTGCACAAGTTAGAGATCATGGGGGAGGGGTCTTCATTTATGATCTTGAAATCTGATTCTGACAGAAACCTGGAAACATCTATTCAGCGCCAGAAGGGCGTTACGTATATGAGTTAACACCCTTCTGGCTCCAAACAGACACATGCAATTACAGAAGCTCTTTAGCAATTTTTCAAATATACTTGACACTTTATTTTTAAATTCTTGATCAAATACATGTACAATATAGGATGTAACCAAGGAAAGAAGAAGAAGAAAAAAAAATCAATATTTTACTGAGGATATTCCTGGATTATGCTAAAAATAAACACGAGGTTCCCTCATAATCAGAGAATTTTTTCTTCATAAATTATGCCTGGCTTCATAGCTATCTACACATTGTCTGTTGCGAGTTATTCTCTAGGTATTGTGGTTCTAATTAAATCTTTTCACATGAACCTCAGTCTGAGTTGGTCATTCATCACATGACCCCTGCTCATGTTAAAGCCCCACTGTCCTACATGTAGCTACTTGCTCCCTCTATATAGAAAACTTGAATATTGCGCATCTTTTTCAAAAATCGGACCTACCGTTACTAAGTCACATGACCTTTTGTCTTTGCATGTCAGCCCGAAAATCATTCATTTTTCTGACTTGTGTACAAAACAAAAAGGAAAATATAATTTTTCCAAAAAAGAGATAAAACATTGGTTATTTAGTCTTGTTTATAGTTAAGTTGTTTATTTTCAGGGTCAAAATAGTTAAAATATAGTTAAAAATGAAATAAAACAACAAAAAATAAAATACACAAGTTAAAAAAACAATGAAATACATAGGAAATTATCAAGACAATTGATACCATGATAACCTTGCTCTTCCCAATTGTTTTGCTGTATTATTATCCTAAATGGTCTACATGTAGTGAAAACTAATCTTTAAATATGAAGAATATATGATTTATGGGTAAATTTGAATTTGTTTACCTTAACCCTATTTAGCCCGGGGGGGGGGCTTGAGAAGCCCCCCCCTCGACATTTTTCGCGATAATTTTTTAACGCAAGAAAATCTTGCACTGAAATTTTGTGACTTTTTTCATTCGAGTCTTGCGCATCTTTTGAAAGAAATTTTTCGAAAATCGGACCTACCATTACGAAGTCACGTGTCCTTTTGTCTTTGCATGTCAGCCCGAAAATCGCTCATTTTTGTGATTTGTGTACAAAACATATGTAAATCTCATTTTTCAAATAAAGAGATAAAACATTGGTTATTTGGTCTTGTTTATAGTTTAGGTGTTTATTTTTGGGTCAAAATAGTTGAATTATAGTTGGAAATGAAATAAAACAACAAAAACAATAAAATACATAACTTAAAAAAAACAAAGAAATACATAAGAAATTATCAAAACAATAGATAACATAAGGAATAACCCTGGTTTTTCAATTTTTTGTGTTGTATTATTATTCCAAATGGTCTAACAAATATATGTAGTGAGAAAGAATGCTTAAATATGAATAATGTCTGATTTATGGGCAAAAATGTGAATTTTATGACCTTATTTGCATAAATTACCATAAATATGCAAATGAGTGAATTTTTCAAAAAATTGAAATTACCATAGTATTCTATACACTTCACTTGACATGTATGCAAATTTTCGCGGCGATCGGGCGTTTCACGGCCGAGATCATAGGGGGGGGGCCTGAGAAGCCCCCCCTGGGCTATGCAGTTTCAAAATAGCCCGGGCTAAATAGGGTTAATGCATAAATTACCATAAATATGCAAATGAGTGAATTTTTCAAAAAAATTAAAATGACCTAAGTTTTCTATACACTTCATTTGACATACATGCACATTTTTGCGACGATCGGATGATTCACGGCCGAGATCACAGGGGGGGGGGGGGGGGGGGGGGGGGGCCTTAGAAGCCAGTTCATACACAAAATAATTTACTTTTTCTCTACTTATACAACTTGCAAATGGGTCAGATTTGCAGAGTTTAGTTCTGGTCGTGGGGTTTCAAAGTGATAAAAACTGGAAACAGGAAAATGTTGATTAAATAACAATTTACTGTGAAATTTTGGATCATCAAAAGTCTTGCTGAAATTTAGCTGCACTGTACATACACAGACATGTGTATACGAAAACATGTGACAGGAACATTGGATGCAAACATAATGAAACAATGCAGTTATATCTGCTGGTCATATGTCAAATATAAAAGCTAAAGAGTAATGCTTTTCACAGACTACCAAGATAGGAGAACTTTAAAAGTACCAATCCACAAAACACATTTTGTTCTTGATGTAAGGGCTACATGTACATGTCGCTATACCGTTTTCAGAATATCAGCTTTGAATATTACTTCTACCAAGGGATATTGCAGTTTACATACACTATCAGCAAACATAAAACGACTTGTTGCGTAGTCTAGGCAACGCACATGTACCTGGTGGCATAGAATAGGGTGCCCAAGGAAACCAAGTGCATCTTTGTTAGATTCCATGCACGCTCTATTCTATGGGGTTTATATCATAGATATATTGACTATGAGAGGCATCGCTATTTCTATAGGCTCAAGGGGATGTAACATCCTGCTATCACAACTCCAATTTTGACCAACCAGATGACTAGATTTATTCAACATACTAAAGAGAGGTTTATATTATCCTTTATATTCTTCACACCCATTGACCATAGAAATAACAGTTGATCGAGGTTGATTTCATACATTCTACAGGTAGCAATAAACACATTATTTTATCAGGTGATTGTTATAGTTTGACCTTTGACCCATTGAGGGGAACCATAGCATCTTAAATTTAGTGAATAATAGCAGTCAGTCAATGTTCATATGATAGCAAAATATTATTTACAACAATACATTCATCTTAATATATCATAATTCTTCACTGACAAGTTATATTTTGTTCTGTCCAAAGAATAACAAAGCGGAACAGATATATTACATGATTATACATGCATGTATTATGGCTAAGCAAATATCAGATGAAGGGAAACAATTGAGATTTAAAATCTGCCTCCAGAAATATCTTTCTGTGTTGAAAGGGCATAACATCAAATCTATTAGGTGGCATGCATATTTCTTAAGAACCGTCAGTCACAAAACCAAACCACATGGCTAATAACTTCTCTAATGGAAAGACTCAACAGATCTTGTAATCCTTCAACCTTGATCCCTGAAGCAGCTTTTCCAAGCTAAACTGTGATTTCCACAATCAAAATTCACTCTGACTCTGACTGCATTACTGTAAAGATGTGGATTCTCTATCTTCATCAGTGATTACTACATATCTTGTGTGGATTCTCCATCTTCACATGGATCCAAGCATTCCATTCATGTCGTTAATGGAGCAGGTTGTATTAAAGGCACAATACCTGATTGAAGCTGAAGCAAACTATCTTTGTTACATGAATAGAAAGAAATTCACGGGTGACATTCTACCTTCAAGGCCGTCTGTACTAGTTTGGCTTGGAGGGATTAGATCACCCAGCTAGGTCACTGACAGGTGGCTATTTCATCAACTCAGCTCTCAATTAACATAAGAGAAAGAGGATCATGGGGGACCAATAGTCACCGATTAGGCATTGTTTTCTATATAGAGGTAGGACAGTGGGGCTTTAAAACCAGTGGGTCATCAGCTTCCATGTGTAGAAGGTGATAATTTGCTGACACTAGACTTGGCCATAGGCCAATCAACAAACTCCCTCTCGTCTCTCGGAGAGTCTTTGGGTGATGAAAAGGTCAGATAATGACTCTACCGTAAGGGGGAAAGAGAGCATTACCTGTTGGTCATAAAACTGAAGGCTAATGCTGGTTATTGAGTGAACACCCAAACAGTGTCGAATTCTCCACGAGAGCCCACTTCTATCCATCTTTAAATCTAAGCCAAGTTCATTGTAGATTACAATCGAGGTTCAATATGACATCTGGCGAAGGTTTACAGTTCTAATAAGAGTTGGTGCTATAAGATCTTGACTCCTTGCAGGTTCTGTTTGAGATTGTGCATCACTTTATTCTGACGTTTCTCCTCATCTTTGAACACCTGCTGGTTGGCCTTCTTTTCTAATCTCCTCTCCTGAAAGATAGACAGAAGAACAACATAAGATAGACAGAAGAATAATATACAAATAATGAATGGTTATGCAGAGCTGCCAACCATTCCGTTTTTACCGGAATTACTTCGTTTTTTCCTCCCAATTACGGTATTACGTTTTTTCTTCATAAAATACGTTTTTTTAATTTTTTTTTTTTTTACATACTGCACGTCAATCAACTGCCCTAAAATGGTGATTTGATCACAAATTCAATAGAAAACTAATTTTAAAACATACTTGAAGAGAAAAATCCTCTCAACAAAAAATGAAATACCGATAATACCAAAATAACCACCAAAAAAATTACCTGCTTGTATGGAAAAAAACAGCATGATGAATGAACATTTCTGCATTGGAAGTGTGTTGTGCGTGGTTGTAAGTTTCGTTTTTATGAATTCCTTTTTTTTGCTTGAAATTCCTTTTTTTTGCCATCATGATTCCATTTTCGGGTCGCACAAGGTTGGCAGCTCTGGTTATGAGTTCAATAGTGCAAATATTTTCATGAGTTGAAAGATTAACATTTTATTCAACGAGGCATGAGCCGAGTTAAATAGAATTAACGTTAATCTTTCAACTCATGAAAATATTTGCACTATTGAACGAATGAAAAACATTCATTATTTGTTTTATACAACATCAAAGAAGATCCAATACTGTAGAACGTTAATCAACAAATTATGCTTTACTCCTTATATTAAAGATAAATTAAAGAGATAGAGAGAGAGAGCAAGAGGGAGATAGATAGATAGAGAGAGAGAGAGCAAGAGGGAGATGGATAGAGAGAGAGAGAGAGAGAGAGAGAGAGCAAGAGGGAGAGAGATAGAGAGAGAGATGGAGAGAGAGATAGAGAGAGAGAGATGAAGATGAAGATGAAGAACCCACCTTTCTAGCTAGCTTGACAGCTTGTTTCCTTTCTTTCCTTTCCTCTGCTGATTCCTTCTCTCCTTTCACTCTACTCATCCTCTCAATAGCAAGACGGTTATCATCCAATTCCTCCCTCTCTAGCTGCTTCTTGGTCGGGCCATGCGAGGGGAACACATTAAGTGGCATGCCTGATTTCTGAGATAGTTTGATCTGACCATTTTCATCGGAGTTGGTTGTCTGGTTCTAACAAAGTAAAGAAGAAAAAAAATCATATTAGCATCATCATTCCTTTGCAACACTGTAACATTTCTTCCCAGTTTTCATACTTCTCTTCCTCTTTAGTCTACTGTAGTATTTTATTTATTAGATTTACTAATACCAAAAGAAAACATACATTAACTATTTAGCTACTTTGGATTGTAATTCTAGTTTACCACAGTGTTTTGAAGTACATATATCACTGTACATACACATTGTACTTATGACAACATTCAATTGTGGTTGTCCACTATTTGTTCCATTATTAAACTACAGCACAGCACATAATGGGGGGTTACATGGGAACAAAGATATATAAGATTCATACATTTAGAAGCAGAAAGGGAAGAAGAAAAAAAAAGGAAATAAAAGTGTGCAGTAATCAAAATACATTGTACGTACATTGATAAAGGTGAATGAGAACTGACCTGTTGTTTTTTCTTCTTTTGTTTGAATGGTTCTTTGATAGTAGTAGGATGGTTATAGAGGGTTGAGTATGTACTTAGTATGGATTCACAATCCCATTGCTCTTTCCTCTCATCAATATACATCTTCATTCTCTCTTCCTCCTCCTCCTCCTCCTCCTCTTCCTCCTCAATATATTCCTGCTGATGCTCTCTCTTGGCTGTCTCTATCTCGTTCATCGTTCTGTCAGATGATAACATGCTATAGTATTAATACATTTCAAAGGGAAAATGAAAGGACTTACGATAATAATAATAATAATATTCAGCTTTTATATAGCGCTTAATACATCTAGGACGTCTCTAAGCCCTTTACAGATAATTCTGTCAGATGATAACATGCTATAGACTTATCTCAACTTGTCTGAGAGATGTTTATATGTTATCGATCTTTCAAATGTTTACAATTGATCATAAAGCATAAGTTTTATTAAGTATCCGATCGAGTTTACTTCAATTGGTCAATTTATTTGAATACAACTGAGGTTAACTCTATATACCAACACATTTTTCATAAATAAAAGGCATTGTTATTATCATCATTAGAATATAATATTGGTTCTTAATGTTGCTGTTGAAAATTACGGGCAATTTAATTGAAGTATAATAACAAAATTAACAAAATATATGATCTTAATCATAACTCCACATCAAGTAGTGCACAATCATTGTTGTTTCTATCGTCTGTAGCACTAGAATAGACTCCCTGTCATCCCTAGCATATGAATAAGACAAGAACTTTAGCCTATACCTGACTTTAGATGCTTTTTCAAAAGCTTCGATAGCTTGTTGTAGAACCAGACTTTCTTCTTGTTGGCGACCTTCAATCTCATCCTGATCTAACGCGCCTATCTCCATATCATCATACTCCTCAAAGATCTAATAAACAAGCAGACAAAATTATTAATTACAAATAAAATGCATCATGTTTATATTCATACTGATGTGCTCCTTTTTTTTTAATAAATATAAATTTGGCTTAGTGAGTTTATAGACGGGAGGTCTTCAGTTACAACCTGCAGCTGCCATTTGGACAAACTCTGTTTCTGAAGGGAAATTTATCAAAATCAAATCTTATTCTGAACAAAACTGACCACTCTCTGATTTCTGATAGGTTATGCTGAATATTGATGTCCTATTAGTTCTTTCTGCATGTGAGCTGGGACAAGATGTAATATAGAATTCTCCCCATACTGAGTGTCCTTTGTGAAATAGTTAGTGTCCATGTGTATTCAATTAAGATCCAGGATTTTTTACTTAAAAAATAGTGGCAAAAGAATCATTTGAGTGTTGCAAATTTGAATAAAAACAGATTCCTATAAATTGATCTACCTTCTCAAATCTGTCATCAAGGAGAGTCAATCCTTCGTTTCTTTTGATCACAGATGATGTCATTGAATAGCTGGTGAATCTGGATTTAGTTTCTTCTGATGCAAAAGACTTCTGATCATCGTCAAGATCATCGCTGTCATAGTCCTCTCCGCTCTCCTCATCGTCTTCCTCATCGTCATCCTCAAAGTCATCATCTTGCGATCTGATAATAATAATAATAATAACAACATTTATAATGCGCACAAATCCACCCCAAGAGATGCTCAAGGCGCCTAACAAGGTAAGTACATTGAACGAAAATAATTTAACATAATTAAATATAATTCAACAACGTTATAACATCAGATTGTGAAATACACTACGTCTTAACTAAGGAATTCAGACATTAGATAGGTTTTCAGTTGTTTTTGGAACACATTTTGATTGGCTGACATTTTGATTGAATGGGGTAGGGAGTTCCATAACCGGGGTGCAGCAGCTGTAAAAGCTCTGTCTCCCCAACTCCTCTTTGTTCTTAATTGTGTTAAATTTGTTGAATTAGAGGAACGAAGACCTGCACGAGAACTTAAAGAGATATTAAGAAGAGAGGAAATATATTCAGGGACTGATCCATTTAGTGAACGGTAGGTGAGTAGTAGAATTTTATATTTGATACGCTGTTCTATTGGAAGCCAGTGAAGGTTCTTGAGTATTTGAGTAGTATGGGTTGAACGTTTAGATTTAGTGACAAGGCGGGCAGCTGCGTTTTGAACCTTTTGTAGTCTGTGAATTTGGTATTTAGGAAGTCCATAAAGGAGAGAGTTACAGTTATCAAGATGAGATGTTACAAAAGCATGAATCAATTGTTGAGTTGTTTGGGGGGTTAAAAATTTCCTTACAGCGCGAAGATTACGAAGATGAGAATTGGCAGCTTTCACACATTTTGAAATATGTGCGTCAAGATGATGATTAAGGGAGGCGAGTTGGCTCAGTCGGTAAAGCGTCCGTCTGTCGAACCAAAGATCCCGGGTTCGACTCCCACCCAAGCGGATGACTGAAACCTGCGTTGTGTGTTAACGTGCCCCTTCCCTTGTTCATAGACGCAGGTTATGTCAAGTGGAAAACACTTCGTCCCTCGGATAGGACGTTAAATGGAGGCCCCGTGTAGAGAAGAGTCACTACCTTTGCACGTTAAGAACCCACTGCACTATTCGTATAAGAGTAGGGGGAAACCCGGTGTAGTGGTCCACCTGCACACCCCCAGTATAGTACGATAATACTCTGTAAAGAGGTCTGTACTCAAAAGGAAGAAGAGACATGCTTGTATCGAAAATGACACCAAGATTTCTTGCCTTATCTGAAGGAGCAATGTGCACAGAACCAACACGTATATGAGTTATAACAATCTTGGAAAGTTGTTGTCTGGAGCCTAACATGAGAAATTCTGTTTTATCGTCATTTAGTTTGAGATAGCAATCATTCATCCATTTTCGTACATCATGAATACAACTTTCAAGATCTTCAACACGTTTTCTACCTGTTCCTGAATAGGAAGACACGAAAAATGTAATTGTAGATCGTCTGCATACATATGATAGCTTAGGGGAGCCTTCCAAAGTTGCGACTGTGCCCGAACGCGTCGGGGCGCAGAGCAGGATATGAGAACAAAGGAGGCGCCTTTTTGCGCCCATTTGCGCCTTTTTGCGTCGGCTACGAGAGGACTCCAGTTGGTTTCCAGCTCATTAAAATCTTGCTATTGTTTGGAGTCTCTTTGTTACGAGATAAGCCCACCGAGGCGTGTCCCGGCGAAGCACTTGACATTTGTGAATGGGAGCTTAAACTTTGAAAAGCTTTTGCGCCCTTTCGCGCCCGGTCCGGCGCATTAGTTATTCATATATAGTGCCCGCTTGTGTGTCCCTCTCGTCTTGCGAGATTTGACTCTGGCTACTGATTTGTTCTAATATTATTTTACGTACATGACATTGGTTACAATTTTTGTTCTGATTGTTTATTTCCCTCTCGACATCGGAGTTCTGTAGGCGTTAACGTTTGCATGATTGTTCATTATTTCATCTCCTCCTGTTCTGTTCATGATTGTGTTAAATATCTCAATTTTAATACAAATAGATTTGGTCACGAAAAAGAATTTTTTTTTTATACTTACCATACTCTCTCTGACATTGTTTTTCTCATGCATGTTTTGACATTTGATTTGTTTCATATTACATTAAATGTGTGTATATTTCCTCTTTATAGCGATGTTATCGCATGTTTCGGTTTTCTTGTTTTGTTTTCTTTAATTTTTGTTGTATCTTGTAAACGATCCTGTCGTATGATCATTATAAATCATAATTCATAATTATATCATCAACCTGTTATTTTAATACAGGTCCTTTAAATCTTCGTAATATTAGAGAACGTATTTCAAAATCCGTGATGTTGAAAATGATCGGGGATATCGCAAAACTCTCAGGGAGATTACCAATTGCAAATCAACAAAGTAAATTATACCTAAATCGTAAGAATAGAGCATGCATTACAAAGGAAGAATTAGTTTATCATTCTGCTCCAAAGAAACTTTATCGAATATTTCTTTGCGAAGAAGGGGGGGGGGGGGGTTGAGGGGTTTTAGATCTAGGTCATTGTTGTGAAGAATTAAAATACGTATGTATTGTGCTGAATTGGGGCCACGGGGTATCGAAAAAGCGAAATGCGTTCTAGAACAAATACAGGCCATGGCAATTCGTTGAATTGCTTCTCGTAACATTGTTACAGAACTGTCTCGCTGTTTAAATAAGGATCCATGTGTTGGTATCAAGTAGAAGACGGAATTTATAATGATTGCGTTATTTTGGGCCATTTTTGTTTTGTTTCGTTTCGTTGGGGGGGGGGGGGCTAGCCCTTATTCTTCTTGATCTACTGGGTCATCAAGAAACACAAATAGTGTTGAAATTTTTCGCAATCCCTTTAGCGCCGAGAGTAGAAAAGCCTATACAAACTCAGCAGGACAATAGCATTAATGTAATGTTGGTCGAACAATCAGGGAGAAATACTGAAATATTGAAAAGCGTTCTGTCATCAGATCAAAATAGGTCATAATATCATCAATCTGTTCTTTCACATGCAAGATCGATTTAAAAAATAGAAACGTAGGTTCTCTAAATCATCGCAATATCAGCTATTGTATTTCAAAACCCGTGATTTAAAAATGATACTTATAATCAAAGACATTGTAAGATTCTTCTTGAAATAAGATTATAGGGCGTTTATAAATATGTCATACGAAACAAACAAACATCTGCAAATTAAAGATATTACAAAAATGATACCCGTATTGTCGGGAGCCTGCATCATCAAAACGTTTCGGTATAGATGGAAGACGCTCTTTTTCGAAATGCACTCACCAAAATTCTACTCGAATCATAAGGAACACTGTCTCCCTGCATAATTAATTTTACGAAAAAATGAATATCTGTATCATCGGGGAAATCGATATACTCTACCAGATTATCATTTGCAAATCAAGATTGTAAATTATGCTTGAATCGTATGGGACCTTGAATGAACAGAGCATACCGATTTAAGAAGGAAAAAAAGAGTGCATGCATCATGTTCGTTCTTTTCACCTCGAACAATTCGAAATCATGAAAACGTGAAATTTGATCGAATATTTCTTCTGTATTGATAGTGGCAATTGTCGTAACAATTTGTTGTCATCAATTGCTCGTGAGGTTTTGACGTTTCATTTTTGTTAGCTAGCGCTAGTAAAGTCTTCTTTTTGTTAACGTGCACTGTATATAGTTATAAGGCCTGCAACACGTCATGTTCACATTGGGTGTTATATCGCATACGGATATTAGATTACATGTAACTTTTACAATCACTTTGTTATTGCAAAACAATGACAAAAGACAGCTCTTTGAGCAGCTAATAGTTGCTAATGCGTTCGAAGAGGGCTGCGCTCAGATTTGTGAATATATCGTTGCGTTTAGATCCATTTATTTGTCTATTAAACATATAGGCCCGAATTCACAAAGCAAGGTTTAGCTCAGACCAAGGTTTAAGTTTAAACCTCCTTTTGTTTCGCCAAACCTCCTTTTGTTATTTATAGGTTTATAAATAACAAAAGGAGGTTTGGCGAAACAAAAGGAGGTTTAAACTTAAACCTTGGTCTGAGCTAAACCTTGCTTTGTGAATTCGGGCCAACGTGTTGAACTTGTTCTATTCTTATCGATGTTAGTTATTCTATAGCTTTACATAATTATGAGAGGTTTTTCATTATTATTAATGACATCCTATATAATGAAGTATTTATTATTAAACACGTATTCGGACTCCTTTTTGCGCAATTTGTCAAGAATTCTGAAAACTTATACATTTGCACGTTAAAAAAAGTAGACGCGTCAACATCGCTGTTGTAATTTAATGGGCACGTCACTCACGAGCATTGGGCACTACGGCACGATAACAACTGAGGGCCCTTTATCACTTATCACTCCTAATCGTTGTTAGGAATCGTACAATGATATGTTTCTTTTGTAATCTCTTGTTTGTCATGACCGGCGGCGTGAAATTGGAATTGTGCTTCAGTGTGTTTTATTTCCGCATCGCGTTGTTGTTGAAAGGGTGTGGCTAATAAGGAGTTAATCGCCGTAGTCTTGGTAGTCTTTTATTTGTATCAAAATAAATGATATTGAAAATAAAGTAATTCATTACATGTTATGAAACAATAAAGAAAGAAGTGCAAACAACGTGATAATTCAATTTATTTGTCTTCGTCTCCATCTGTGTTATCGTTCAACATATCGTGTCAATACAACTTTGATAATCCTCGTTTCAAGATTAGTTCTGTAGATGGCATGTACATGTAAACCGGTACATCAAATGATGATGATGATGCTTACAATATTGTAATAAAATAGTAATGATAATAAACATTATTTTCTTCATCTTGCACTCGCTTTTCTTCATTGCCAGAAAACTTGTTTTTATGTTGCCTTGCATTTTTTTCTTCAACAATGGTAGCAACCTTGCCCAGGAAAAGTCTCATATTCGTGGCTATACCGCCGGAGTTGCTCAAGACAAGAGTGATATTCCGTGGGGAGAGAGAGGAAGAGTATAGGGGTCGTTTTTCAGAACATAACATTTGAACATTTCATATGTCCGCTCAAACCAAGACCGGCTTTAGGTTGATCAAGATATTTTACTCAAACCTGCTCTAAAATGGTTACATGCCCTCGTAAAGGTATATAAGTTAGAGTGGTTGTTTGTATTATCATGTAGATTGACCTATTGACCTACGTTTAGGCTTACACCCTCTTCTTTCAAAACGGTAAACTTCCAGTGAGAGTACGTATAGTTACTTCTTTACAATCTGTTGTTCCTCTTAGGGTGGGGGGTAAGCCTTTCATAAAAGAGGTCCATCCATGAATGATTCGCTAATTGGTCAAGTTTATAAAATGAACAGCGTATTTTCATGTAAATACCCTACATCGATAAGGCTTAGATTATTATGATGACAAAAATGCCACACCGGTAGGGTAGATAAATATAAATAAGTAATCAGGGTCGGAATCGAACTAATAAGACGACCCGTAATACAGTTTGTCCGAATGGACCAAACCGGCTGGATGGTAAATTGTGCTTAAACCTTTTCCAATACTGCACTTTCGCTTTAAAATCCATGAATCCCATAAGAATATGAAATATAAAATCAACTCGCCGGCTTCATTCAATTTGCGCGTTTTATTATGGAATGTTAGTTTGATTAAAGGAGAGACAAAATAGCATAATAATAAATAAATACAGTACAAACTATATACCGATGCGCCCAACTTTCTCTCTCTCTCTCTCTTTCTCTCTGTCTGTCTGTCTGTATTTCCCTCCCTGTCTCTCTTTCTTATTTCGTTCTTCTTCTTTCTCCGCATTTTTTCTTTTTTCTTCTCACTCTTATTCCCCCTTCTTCTTGTTCTTCTTGTTCTTCTTGTTCTGCTTCTTCTTCTTCTTCTTCTCCCTCTTCTTCTTCTTCATCTCCTTTTATTTAGAAATACATATTTTAAAATACACAATTTATAAAAAGTAAAAGATTTGTATGTAAATCTCTGTTGCATCAAATTAATATGAAATAGTTTATCAACCTACATTGACGGTTATAATATATGTCGGACATTATACTTTAGCGAAAAGATATAAACGTGATAAAATGAAACTAAAGAAGAATCCAGAACGGGGGCGGGGGCCGGGGGGGGGGGGGGTGAAAGGAGAGACACAATAGCATAATAATAAATAAATACAGTACATACTATACGATGCACTCAACTTTCTCTCTCTCTCTATATATATAATATTATATACATCTCTCTGTCTATCTGTCTGTCTTTCTCTCTCTGTCTCTCTCTCTCTCTCGCTCTCTAAACAGATGATATAGGGAAAACGAAATAGTTTGTAAGTATTGCTTGGAGAGCAAAATAATTAGTCTGTTTTATTTACTAATGTAAAGCGCTTTGAGCATGTTTATGTCAAGGTGCTATATAAATATCAATGTGTATGAATATATTGTCAAATTTTGACAATTATAGTTTGTAAATATAAGTATTGACAAAGTACATAATAACGACACAGAAATGCTGGGAGTATTTGGGACCTACATAGAATATGCGAAACTGAGCTATGTCTTTGTCTTTGGCCCATGATCCCGCAGCTATTCAAGTTACGTAAGAGGAACAATGAACGTTGCGGAGGGTACAGGTCGTTGTCGTGGTTATAAACTCCAAAGAGCGGAAGTAAGGTAAGGTTATAATTGAATGACAATGAACTGACTACATCTATAACCCTGTTTTTGTTGTTTTGGGGGGAGGGAAGGGTCTTGTTATTTTTGCAGTTGTCGTTGCTGTTTTTTTAATTTGTTTAATGGGACCACGTTCCGACATACTCATAAATAAAAATCATATTACGTAAAGCCAGACTTTACCCTATCTGAAACAATCATTCAAAGGCAACAATCATGCAAGATGATCGTTTTTTCTCTCTTTTATGTGTGTGTGTGTGTCTCCCTCTTCCTCTCTCTCTCTCTCTCTCTCTCTCTCTCTCGCTCGGTCGTTTTCTCTGTCTGTCTGTCTCTCCGTCTTTCTGCCAATGTTGTTCCGCCATTTGCTTGTTTGCCGGCACCGGCCATTCCTTCTTTGAGATAAATTAATATAACATAATAATGATGTACACAATTTATTATACCGTATGTTTATTATAGGGAGCGAAATAGAAAACGAGCGGCTGATAATGTCAAAATGCGAGGAATATTACTGTACAATAATTATACAAAGTAAAACTTTTGAATGAAAATCTCTGTTGCATCAAATTGATATAAAAAATGTTTATTATGCTATACTGACAATAATTGTATGCGTCGGACATTAGTCTTCAGCGAAAAGATATCTATATATAAACAAAAGGACAAACTAAAGGGGAAACGAAATCGGAGCTGGGGGGGGGGGGGGAGGGGGGGGTGATCGGAGAAACAAATATCATATAAATAAATATAGTACGGACTACGTCCGACTTTCTATCTCTCCCGCCACACCTCTCTCTCTCTCTCTCTCTCTCTCTTTCCCTCTCCCTGTCTGTCTCTCTGTCTATCTGGCAATGTCGTTTTCCATCTTCATTTTTGTTTAATAATGTTTCTATTCCTTCATTTGCTTGTACCGTGTACGCCGACAGCATCTCTTCCTTGAGATGAATTATTATAACATAATTATCCCTTGTGATGTACACATCATACCTTATATTTATTATAGGAAAATCCTGCGTACGCCACTGGATATGACATGAACAGATTGCAAAGCCGATTATACGCGACCAATTTTATTATACTTATTTTGCGAAAATTTGTCAAATTAGAAAGAGTATACAATTTTTGTTAATGATAGAATTAACGTAAGTTGATCAAAAACGGTTCAGAAACAGCTGAAATATCAAAAAATAAATCCGTTCAGATTTTCGTCGATTCATATCTATACTAACTTGGGGGAGGGTATGGAAGAGTGTTTAAAAAAGTCACTTTAGAATTATTGTTATTATTACCATTAGTATTGTTATAATGCATTTTATAAAGATTTTCCTTTACTGATCTTGACGCACCGTGAGTTCATTGATTTATACCAAAACAATGTCAAACTCTCCCGTCTGACTATTGCAAAGAACGGCATGAGAAGAAAAGACACGACGCAAAAAGAATACATAGAGTTTTATTTTAATACGATATGGGTTGTTTATTAGAACCAAGTCAAGAGAGGAGAAGAAACAAAAAGGATTTGACTGACAAAATATAAGTGCTTCCAAGCTCATGCAGGCTGTGGCAATGTGCTACAAGTAGCGTGAATATATGATATTAAATTCCTTTGTTCATTATGACGCTAGAATAATATCGCGACGTGGAAATTATACAAATATGTTGATAATCATTCAAATTGCAAACATACACAAGCGTCCCAAACAGTAATCAATTTCCGACTATAACCGCATACATGTATTCATTCACTCATTTGTCTTTTACTTTTTCTTGTTGGGACAATCAAGCTCGCAATTAAACAACCATTCATCGTACATAGTCATCTTTATTTCACATTCCATACAGTCGTCACAAATTTTAAAAGGAGGCGTATTAAACCAACAACAGAAAACAAATATCATAATTTATTCTGATCAAGATGAATGAGTGTGTTGATTGCCCCCCAAAACAAAAACGCTCCCACCAGACAAGTTCAGGCTGTGCTGTAGCAATGTACATCGCAAAGCTTCCACAATAATAGGAAAGATAATACCCCCGCCCGTTGCGACGCAAAACGGCGCGAGAAGAATAGATCGCAAAGCGAGAAGAATACATCAAGTTTTTACAAACAATGGGATGTTTATCAGTACGAGAACAGGAAGAGGGAAAGGCAGGCTTTGGCTGACAAATACTTTCTGTATAGCAAGTTTAAGCTGTACCGTTGTGCATCGCGCATCACGAGCGAGAACAATGACGGGAGAGATAATCTTCCATCGCCTGGTAGGGCGCAAAAGGGCGCAAGAAGAATAGAGCGGGTTTATACCAACAATAGACAGTTTCTTTTCATATGCAAGAATCAGGTGAGGGTGACTATTGCGCCCCTTTGCGCCCCTTTGCGCCTAAATGCGTCTCTTGAGGCGCAACCTTTCTATTCATGGCGCCCCGACGCGTCCGGGCACAGTCGCAACTTTGGAAGGCTCCCCTTATATTGTGTGTACTGATTATCTCATGAAGTGGTAAGGTATATACATTAAACAGATGGGGACCTAAAACAGATCCTTGGGGCACAGAAAACAGAAGATTAACAACCGATGAAGTTGTATCATGAAGGTTAACCGCTTGAGATCGATTTGAAAGGTAGGAACGAAACCAATGAAGACATGTAATAGAATTACACATCAAAAGTACAGAAATAATCTGCAGATTATTCTTTATCTAGCATTCCACAGTCAATAGCTGAAAATTTGAGAAGAATAAAAAATAGGTATAATTTTCATTGCAGATTTTTCTGATTCTTTGTCATCTAAAGTATTTACTGCGGTGCTTCCAATTTTAAGTGAAACATACTCTTTTTATGAATCTTAAATTCTGATTCATTAAGGTTCTCTTTTTTCCTTTCATTTAGACATCACAGAAAATAACCCTGACTAAATGCCACTGTTTTCCGTACATGAAATTGTTTCAATAATAGTGAGATATTGGTAACTCCGGTCTTACCGTGTATTAGGTTTATCACTCTGTGCCATCATCATGAAGTCATCATCGAGTTCATTGTCAGGATCATCAAAGTCAAAGTCTTCGTCCATGGCAGCTACGATATCAGGATCGAGATCAAGTCTGGGTCCTGAATCAAACAACATTCTAAAACTTATTATCATTGCCACTGGTATTTAATGGTACTCTTTGGGTGACAAATCAATCTATAATTCTTGTTAGATCCATTTTTAGACTTCTTACAAGTACATATTTTTGCTTTAAAGGTAAGTTTTGGAAAGCCCCCCTCTCACAAGATGAAATGGAAGCTCTTATTACCAATCATGTGAAAGAATATGTTTTGACTAATACGTGATCATACAAATTCTGCCAAGAAACCGCCTATTAATTGATATATTTGGTAAATTATTATATCTATTTGGACCTGATAGATATAATGCATGTGTCGCGGACATGGGGGTAGTCCCATATACATCTTTCTGTGTACAGTGCTTGTAACTTTATCAAGACTGGGCCAACTTTCTTATCATTTTGATGATTCCAGAACCTTGCAGTACACACCAATACTTATATGCTAGATGATTAACCTTTTCTGATCAATTCCACAACGTTTCTTTCAAAATGCAATCGCATGACCAGAACTGATCTTTATCTTGAAATGTATTTGAAACGCAGTACATTTGTAATGAATATTACCTGCTGTGCGAGTAATATCTTAGCACAAATTTATTACAATTTCCACATTAGTTCTTGTCAAGGTAGCTTGCATGGGTACATTTTATAAGTACTTTATCACTGAATAGTCCTACCCATGACCATCAAGCCATCAAGAGCAGAATAATGGAAAATACCGTTTTTATCAGGGTGTTTAATTTTTTCGAGACAAAATGTAATATTCAGTCAATATGTAACAAAAGCCTAACAATATGTGGAGTTTACCTGAAATGGGTGCAGCTCTGTTCAACATTCCTACGTCTTCTTCTTGTTCGGATTGAAATACAACTGCTGGGAGCTGTAGCTTAGGTTTCTGAGAGAAGGGAGTAAAAGGCAATGAAAAATAATTAGAGAGAGAGGGAGATAGATAACCGTACAACTTTTTTTGCTAAAATCGTCTTCTAAATTATACTTCCCAACTGTCGTGAACTGGATCAAGATGTGCTTTCAAAAATCAAACTTGATTTCAAGATCCCACCGCTGCTACCATGATGAGTTTGAGGGTCTTAGTAATGGTACATAACTCAGGACTAGTTTCTGTATCCCACTGCTGCCACCATGATGAGTTTGAGGGTCTTATTAATGTTACATAACTCAGGATAATAGAGAGTCAGCAGGCTGGTTTGTTATGGTAGACATGTTGTTTATTCAACTACGATGGATACCGGATATTTGGATATCGCAGTCAGTCAGTATAAACCTGAACTTATAACATTGCTTAGCATGTATTGCTTCCATTTTGGTGTCTAAAAAAAAATTGGTTTAAATATTACAGAGATAATAGCAACTGACCTCAATATATCAGGTTAATGCACACATACAAGGATAAAACACAAAACAAACGGTCTATGGGAAATACTGAGCCATAAATCTCCTAGACGTATTGGTAAACTCACCTCTGATAAGTCTTCCACTGTAAAGTGAACATTCTTCTTTGGTTTCGATGATGCTGGATGCTGGCTAAGCTCCCATGCATTCTCACCCTTTGATTCCCGAATATGCTGCATGTAATTATAATCATCTTCATAGTAGACCCCAAACTTCTGTTGCTCTTCAAGTTGGCTCTGCTTACCCTGCATTAAAAACAAGCATCTTTATTACACAATTCAATACTCAATGTCATCTTACAGTACCCCTTCCAATCATTGTGGATTTTTCTTGGTCATATTGGAATCATGTCATTAGATGCATTACAAATTTCATCATTCATTTATCTTTCTTTTCTTTTTGTGCAGCATATGCTAGCATTATGTAATATCTGTTCAATTTCATCATGAAAAACTGTCATTTATCACTGGAGAGAAAGAATGCAAGAAACCAGTATCACATTCATCACAATCACCATCACCATTGCCACTACCACCACCACCACCACCATCAATCATCATCACCGTCATCACCATCATCATAACAATCATCACCATCATAACCATCATCACCATCATCATGATCATCATCATCATCATCATCATCATCATCACCATCATCATCATCATCATCATCACCATCATCATCATCATCATCATCATCAACATCATCATCATCATCATCATCACCATCATCATCATCATCACCATCATCATCATCACCATCATCATCATCATCATCATCAACATCATCATCATCATCATCATCACCATCATCATCATCATCACCATCATCATCATCATCACCATCATCATCACCATCATCATCATCATGATCATCATCACCATCATCATCATCATCATCATCATCAACATCATCATCACCATCATCATCACCATCATCATCACCATCATCATCATCACCATCATCATCATCACCATCATCTTCAACATCATCATCATCATCATCATCATCATCATCATCACCACCATCATCATCATCATCATCATCATCATCATCATCATCATCATCATCTTCAACATCATCATCATCATCATCATCATCATCATCATCATCATCATCATCATCTTCACCATCATCAACCTCAGCATACAGAAAACCATCACAATCACCACCTCTACTTACCTTTCCATGGCCTGCTTGCTAACACTACCCTTATCCATGTTACCCAATAAAAACAAGGCTCCAATAAAATGCTTTGATGTGGATCTATCTTACCTGGTTTGGGTTCTCAACCTGCTGCAGAACAAACTTAGAACTCTCATCATCAGCTTGAAGAGGATCACGTTGACTTCTGTGAACAAGACTGAATGTCACAGCATTCTTCTTATCAATGAACTTCTTCTTCTTCCCTGGCTGCAAAAATTGAAATTAGTAATAAGTTATACAACATGCATTTGAATTAAAATAATAATAGGCTTTCATGTCTTGACTTGTTATATGAAGATAAAGACAAGAAAGCTATAAACTGAAAGCTTAGCTACTTCATTCAATAACCACTACAGTGTATGTAGACCTATATCACTGCACTCAATAAAGAAATGTCAATCAATGTACAAGTATATAGGATCGAATATACTTACTACCGGTACTCATACTGCATGGAGATTTGATACAGGGACCCTTTCATACACTCTGAGAAAAGTTTGATTACAAGAAATATGTTACTCAGAATAAAATGAGTTCTATGAAATTATATTACATGAGCTTCAAATATCAATCCTCCTCCCCTTCTGTTTTGTTCTTTTTATTCTTCTCCTCCTCTTTCTCCTTCTTCCTCATGAGCTGATTACCCCCCCCCCCCCCTCTCTCTCTCTCTCTCTCTCTCTCTCCCTCCCCCTCCTCCTCCTCCCCTCCTCCTCCTCCTCCTCCTCCTCCTCCTCCTTCTCCTCCATGGGCCTGGCCTGGCCACTCTCGTGATTCTTGAATCTTGTTGCACTTGTTCTTCCAACTTTTTCTTATCTTTCCTGTTCCTTTTCTCCATTTTTCCTTTCCCATTCTTCAATAGTCATTCTGTTCCTTCTTTCTTCTTGTTTTTTCCTCTTTGCCTTGTTCCTCTTCTCCTCCTTCTTTCTTATTGGACCAACAGAGTTTATTAAGTCATTGCCATTTAAAAAAAAAAAATTGTTATTGTTTTTATATTTTACAAATTATAGCAGTGTGAGTGTGACCGTGAGGCATGACTGAGGCAGAGGCTGAGCCAAGTGTGCATCACAATCACAAGTTTCATGGCATGCAAAGCAAATGCTAGGGAAGTACAGTAAATGAGAGGTGGTTTTGACATATTTCATGAGCTACTACAATATCAAAAACATCTAATAATATGAAATATGAATGATCAATATTCAATATTGGTCCCATGCATGCCATTGCATTGTACCGTTCTGCGCAGCGATCTTTACAGACACATAATTCTTAACATATGGGACCGAAGGCAAACAAAAATGTCGTAGCTAACAATGTAAAGCAACATTTTCACAATACTTTCCACTTTAATCACGTCATATGTCATTTTAAAGTATTACGCAACACTTTACTATGTAAATATTAAATTTATAACTTACCATAATTGCGTTTTGCTAGGACAAAAGTGGTGTAAAATAAACATGCACACAGCATGTACGCTGAACCTATCGCTCTGAACACTTGGGAGGTTATTATGGTATCTTCAAGGCCGGGCGCTTGAAATATATAATTTTCACCCTTCGCCCTACGAACACCCAGAACATTTTCCTCTTTGTAGCTATAGCCATTCTCCCAGTGGCAGATCCAGAGGGCCGGGGACCCGGGCCCCTTCCCTTGGGAGAAAAAAAACGTGTAAAAACACGTTAATTTTACCTTTTTGTAATTTTTTTTTTTATAGATGGGCCCCTTCCCCTGGCGCTCAAGGGGGGGGGGGGGGGGGGGGTGCGATTTTTCAAATTTTCGAGGGCCAAACAAAAATTAGTGCTCACTACCCCCCCCCCCCCCCCTCCCCCCCCCCCCCCCCCCCCCCCCCCCCCCCCCCCCCCCCCCCCCCCCCCCCCCCCCCACTGAGCGAATTATCGGCCGGCGTGATCTTCATATTTTCGGGAGCATAAAAAAAAAAAAATAGTGCTCACTACCCCTCCACCCCCATCCCCCCAGAGCTTACAATAGAATAACAGAAAGTGCAAAAGAGAATCGACTATAGGCAGGTTTTAGGCCCTAACATTTCTTGGAAAGATTACCTAATATACACCATAGGCGTAAGACGTATTATGGGGGCTGGAGGCCGGGGGCTGGGGGCCAGCGTGAGGACGAGGGCGTATTTCTCTCACCTGAATATCACCTTTCCTAATTTTATAGTTTTAAGAAAAAGCAACATTTTTTAAAATTTATTGTACCTTGAAACGTCATCAAAATTTTAGTCTCTGGGCATTTTTTAAATATTTTTTTTAAAAGACATAATCTGGAAATTGTTTGTTACAAATGCCACCTGCAAATGTTACAAATGTAGACCATTGTTTGTTCAGTCTCTTATTTCAGATTAAGCTGGACCCTTTAAGGTGAAGAATTAAAATAAATATAGGGAAAATAAATCTCATCCGTTTGTGACTGCTTGTTTGAAAGAAATATTTACATCTTCAACATTAGGCTAAAACAGTCCTTCTTTATGATCAAACTATAAAACTGTGGTGTAATTTAGTTAGTTCATTTGTTTATTTTTGCCATTTCAATAAATAATGGTACTATTCGTTGTCAAACTATGACAGAAAATAATCTCTAAAATATTGTTAACATGCCTAAATAACTTTTGATATTTGCGCCTTTGCATGTGCGTCCATATTACCGCCGTTACATGTTTTGTAATGCCATATGGCCCTGTGGGAATACTTGTAGTTGGGTCTAAATAATATCTGACATAGACAGTGACTAGTCTTCATCCTAGACTACTGTAGTGTATTACTGTGTAGGTTATGTCGTCTGCTACTGTGTAAATTCATTTTACACCTTTCTATCACTGTCACTCATCACTTCAGTGTAACTGCTTAACTTCGTTAGACTAGGCTACTCGTTCCAAACACTCCACACGCAGCTCTTCTTTGCTCTATTCATCGCTCTTTCAAGTCTCTGCTCATTTAATGTGCACACATACTTAATGACATACCTATGCCATCCCTTGCAATGATCTCGATGCGATTATCGTCACACATGTTCCACATACCGACATTCGTGTAGCACAAATTGACTCAGTCTGAAAATGTCCAATTGTTTCCATTATAGTTATAATATCATAATCACATGAAGACTTCCGATGAACATATTCAAGCGATGATTAACAGAGGTCATAGTATAGAGTTCACTTTCTGCCTGTTATGGAGCTTATAAGCTTATGAAGGAGGTTGAAAACTGGTAGGCCTTCCGACATTCTTCCAACAACTACAAATTCGTTTCCCTAGCTACCACGTTCTTCTAACCTGCCGCAGAGGGCCTAAATTCAATTTCTGCCAATAACATCCCGGCCCCTTAATTGTACTTCTTGATACAATTACAATCCACACTTATGCATACATGCACCTTTAATAGTGTAGCTTACCGGATACTACCAACAACTGAGTTACATACGTGCACCTAAATATGAAACAGATTTCCTATCAAACTGACTACAACCTTGTAATCCTTACATAACTGCATTTCCTTTATCATTACGCATATGTAGCTGTTAATGCCCGAGGGCGACACAATTTCTATACCCTGTTTGCTCACTTACATAAAGCTATGCTGTCCAAAATTTACCTGAACCTCTTGCGTTTGAGCTAATCTGTCACATTGATCAGACATTCTGTTAAAATAAACTACAACCTCCATTTGCAAGTTACCTGTACAAGATGAACCTGAATTAGAATATGCCTGCTTCTGTCCATTTTGATTTTTTAAACAACAAAGCAAATTAACATTATAACAACCAACTGGCTGTAACAAAAAACTCAAAACCTTTGTCTTATCATCGAACAAACATATTTCAAAGTAATACACTGTATTCTTTGATAGCCCACACTTTATCGTTTCTATTTGTTTACATTATAAACTCCTTTGAGCTAATGCAACTTCCTGTAAAAGGCAAACTAATCGAATCAAAGATGAATGACTCTTGTCATCAATCTGTTTAACCAAAACTGCTTCATATAAAATGTGTTTGCTAGAAATCATCACTCAACATCTTCATAAAACCTACCGGTATAAACAATCTAATAATGTAGACATACAGTGGATTCTTGCTACACCTGCATATGAGTTCCAATCAACAAACAATAATTTGCATTTTAATCCAATATCAGGTCTCCTTTTCCTGTGCATTTTAAAATAGATTAACACTAAATTAGTTTTGACCTTGCAAGTTGCATACTGATTCCACTGTAGGTCTGTGTTATAACCTTAACTCTTTGACCTTCAAATAAACATAATGGCAAGCGATATTTTTATAATAGCAACTAAACAAACATTAATCAGCTATATTTACTTATTAACCTACTCGTTACTTATGCAGATTTTTCCCTTGAAACATTATAAATACAAGCTCTGCACTCATCAAACCAATGCTATACTTTGCCATTGGTAGTTCTTCAAACGACAACATTTAACTGTGTCTCAAAACCAAAAAACTGATTTCTTTACAACTGCATTCCAGTCAAATTAACAAACATTCAATTAACCATGCAATATCTTCACAATTAACAATAAGATACAAGTCTTGGAGTTATCATAATCTTTGTTTACTCCCTAACTATTAGAAACATTAACCAATTAACCCAAAGTATCAGTTTTTAACCTGAAACTGAAATCAATAATACCTTACAAAGCCATTCAAAACCATGAGCCTTTGATCATAATAAACATAATACATAAACTCCCATGGCTATAATAATGTGTTCTGATCCCAGTGTTTGCTTAAACAGGGATTGACGGTACTTTCGTCATTATATTCTCAACTCTTTCTATGTTCACATGGTACTGTATACAAACTACCGTATGATGTAATGTCAACAAACATTATGCTGAGCAAACTATGACTTTAAAACAAACTCATCATTTAAGAAATCTTTGTTATTAAAGTTCGTACAATTATTAATTGATATACAATCTGTGTTACAAATGTTTGAAAAACATATGACAATGTCTTGTTGTCAGGTATTCAAAAATATAACAATCTAACAATAATTCACATCACCAAATTGTACATGTATGTGCACTTCTTTCTAGTGATTACTTTAATGGTCTTTTTATCCCAACAAATTCACAAAACAAGTTCAACTTTATCCAGCTTTGGTGTGACATGGAATCCAACCTAAATTAGAGCGTCATGTACATATATTGTCTTGTATTAGAGCGTCATGTACATATATTGTCTTATATTACAACCTGTAAGTAACACTAATTCGAATTGAACAATTCAGCCATTGTTCCTGCACAAAATGCATATCTACCTTTGGAAATCTAAAACTTTCTCCAAACTGATAATTCCAAATCTGAATTATATAAATTCTTTGCCTATGAAATCGAGGTGGCTGATCAAACAAATAGTGTCACTGCACCACTTGTGCTTTAATATCTGCCAAAATACAAAACATAATTTTGCAAATTTATCAAACGTTTAAAAACATTGTTTAGCCTGACAAAACATCAAATAAAAAACTTATTCAATTTCACAAAATCTTAAATACTCATGCAATGCAAACATTTAATATAATGTCCTCCTGTCTTGTTGCTATTCTCTGAAAGTCTGAAAGTTTATGGAACATGGACATCACAAATTGTTCTTCATGTCTTGTTTTTGTTCGAAGTTTGCAGTTAGTGAGATTCTTCTGAAATTACTTTATCAGCTGATCATTTATCACGCTTCAAACACTTGAATCTGCATCCAACTTGTTTATCTGATGGAGTAAATTATTCTCCATCACAGAAGAAACTCGACTCGCGATTTATGAATTGCTTTCAACACACGGTGCTTTAATGTTGCTGGAAATGCTCTTGATCCAAAATAAATTGACGTTGATCACAAAATAATTTTCATTGGCGGCGCTTGGCTCGCACCAATTTTACAAAGGTATTTTATCACAATCCAAATCATTCTCTGTCACGGAAGAAACTCGACTCGCGATTTATGAATTGCTTTTAACACTCGGTGCTTCATAGTTGCTGAAAATGCTCTTGATCCAAATAAATTCACGTTGATCACAGAATAATTTTCATTGGCGGCGCTTGGCTCGCACCATTTCACAAAGTATTATATCAATTCCACATGGCGGTTGCAAAAATCGACGTCGATTACAAAATAAGTTTCATTGGCGGCGCTTGGCTCGCACCAATTTCTCTTTTTGATCCAAATTAAATTCACAGTGATCGATCCAAACTTCACAAAAAACATGCTATCACATTCCAAATGATACGAGTTGAGCACTATTCTGCTTCCAGGAGCGAACACAGCTTTATCACTGGCCTCGTGAGTGTTGTGGATTTTGTCTTTATCCTTGCACTGCGAACTAGACCATCTTTACCCGGATATACTTCCTCCACTCGTCCCATCTGCCAGGAACATCTAGGCGCGTCCTTATCAGCAATCAAGACGACGTCTCCCACTTGTAGACTGCGATTTGGTTGGGCCCACTTCTGCCGTTGCTGCAAGGTAGGAAGGTACTCACGTACCCATCTCCGCCAGAAGGTATCTGCTAGTAACTGCATCTGCCGCCATCTTTTCTTAGAGTATACATCCTTCTCTGAGAAGCGCCCTGGGGGTGGACTTGTAGTCATCTTGGCCTGTAGTAGATGATTAGGTGTAATGACATCCAGGTCACTGGGGTCATTTGAAGCTCTGGTTAGGGGCCGACTGTTTATAACTGCCTCTATCTCACACATTAAGGTGTGAAGCTGTTCATCACTCTGGGCAGTTTTCAAGTACTGCTCATGTAGTATGGCATGAAGGATTTTTCTGATAGTTCTTATTTGTCGTTCCCATACTCCTCCAAAATGTGATGCAGCAGGTGGATTGAAATTCCACTGAATTCCACGATTACAGCAAAAGTTCATGATCTGCTCCTGACTCCATTCCTGTAGAGCCTGCTTCAATGCACTACAGGCACCCACCAAATTTGTGCCATTGTCTGAATACATTGTCTTGACAGAACCTCTTCGACTAACAAATCGTCTTATGGCATCTATGGCAGAACTGGTGTCCAAGCTACTTGCCACTTCTATGTGTATCGCTCGGCTGGTCATACAGGTGAACACAACACCATAACGTTTCTGCATGCTTCGACCACGCCTCGTCTCGAAAGGTCCGAAATAGTCCATGCCTGTATATGTGAAGGGTGGTTCACATGCTGCAACCCTAGGCCTTGGAAGATCTGCCATCTTTTGTGTGTTTGTTTTGGCTTGGTACCTTCTGCATGTAACACATTTTCTGATGATTGTCTTTGTCAGCACACCTGCTCCAATTATCCAATACTTCTGAAGAAGTTCTGCTAGCACATGGTTTTGACCTTGGTGTGCTACACTTTGATGAACATGTCTTACTATCAAGGTAGACACATGGTGCTTTTTGGGCAAGATCACCTGATGTTTTGCATTTCCATCAATCTCGGCATTCCTTAGTCGTCCGCCAACCCTCAGTACATTGTCATGCATTTCTGGATCTAGCTTTATGATGCTGCTGCTCTTGCGTATGGCCTTTCCTGGCTGATTTCCTTTCTGATTCATGGCTTCTACTTCTTCTTGGAAGGACTCAGACTGCACCCACCGAACGATAGCCAATTCTGCACCATTCACTTCTGCTACTGTAAGGGTGTCAGAACACACTTTATCCGAGGACAACTTGGCCCTTTCTTTCAGTTTTCCTTTGAGCCTTAGCCACCAAGCAACAGCCCTTCGTAACCTTGTCCAATCTGAGAAATATGTGATCAACTTGTGTACTGTTGAAACTTCTCCTCCAGGCCTTGTTAAACCCACCATGCAGGTTTTCTTGATCTCAAGCTGCTCATCCTTTCCATCACGAGACATGTCAGGTGTCTTAGGCCATTCTTCTTCAGACTTCAGAAGAAACTCTGGGCCACTTTTCCATTCTTCATTCAACAGTAATTCTTGTACTTTCAACCCCCTTGAGCCTGCGTCTGCTGGATTGAGACTTGATTTGACATAATGCCACTGATCCGGACTAGAGCCATCTTGAATCACTGCTAGCCTATTAGCTACGAATGTCTGGAATCTTGCTGTTGAGTTGTGAATGTAGCGCAATACAGTCTGGCTGTCGGTCCAAAAGTAGGTCCTCTTGACTGGTATCTCTAACTCCCTTTTGATCACCTGATCTATCTTCACCGCCACGCTTGCAGCAGTCAATTCCATTCTCGGGATAGATACTTGCTTAAGGGGTGCTACTCTTGATTTACTCAGCAGGAATGAACACCTGGTCTCTCCTTCACTATTTTCCATTCTGAGGTAGGAGACCGTCCCATATCCAACCTCGCTGGCATCTGCAAAATGATGGAGGGAGATAGATTCTGCTTGCTCATATGAGGCTGGCCTCAGACATCTTTCTATCTTGTACTCTGACAACATCGGAAGTTCCTCTAACCAGCCTTGCCACAATTTCATCTGTTTGGCTGGTATCTCATCATCCCATCCTATCTTGAGTCTACATAGGTCTTGTAGTAGTTGTTTTGCTGTTAAGATCACAGGAGACACAAAACCCAATGGGTCATACACTGAGCTGATGATTGATAGCATGCCCCTTTTTGTTGGCGGCCGATCCTTGATCTTGATGCTGTAGCCGAATGAGTCTGTTTCAGCATTCCAAAGTATCCCAAGAGCTCTTTCCTGTGGAAGCTTGTCCTTTTCAAAGTTTAGCTGTTGAACGCTGCTGGCTCTCTCGTCCTTTGGTATTGCGTGCAAAACTGCCCTATGGTTACTGTTCCATTTGGTGAGGTGGAAACCTCCTCTTCCACATGTGGCTTGTAGCCCTTTTGAGAGCTCTACAGCCTTCTCAACAGTAGAGGATGAGTATAGACAATCGTCTACATAGAAGTCGTGTTGTATGATATGTGCAACTTCGTCGTGTTCACACTGTTCTGCTGTCTGTTTCAAAGCATAGTTGGCACACGCTGGTGAGGAGGTGGCCCCAAATACATGGACATTCATGCGATACTCCTTGATTGGTCGTTCGATATTGCCATCAGGCCACCACAAAAACCTGTGGAGATCCTTGTCTTCTTTCCGTAGTCTTACTTGAGAAAACATCGCCTCAATATCTGCCATGACTGCAATGTGGTCTTGACGGAATCTGGTCAGAACACCCAACAGGCTATTTGTCAGGTCCGGCCCCTGTAGAAGATTTTGGTTTAGGGACTGCCCCCTGTAGGCAGCTGCACAGTCATATACAACTCGTAGTTTCCTTTTCTGAGGATGGTAGACACCATGGTGTGGGATGTACCAGACTTCACCATTCTTTTTCTGAAGTTCCTTGTCTGGCACCATTTCAGCATAGTTCTTATCTATTACCTTGTGCATGAAGTCCTTGTATTCTCTGTGAAATTGTGGCTGACGCATGAACTTCCTCTGTAGATGTGCTAAACGCTGTTCAGCCTGAGGTTTATTGTTAGGCATCTTCATACTTTGGCTTTTTAGAGGCAGACCAATCTCATAATGCCCATCTACATGCTGAATAGATCCTTCAACTGAGTCTATAAACTGCCTATCCTGTCTTGACTTCTCAGGTTTATCATTTATCACCCTTTCACTGAAGTCTTGGTTGAACATATCTACCAGCTGCTGATTAATATCTGCTTGGACCGAAACATGATGAGCGGAGATCCTTTGTGACTCGTCAGACTTAGATAAACCACACACTGCCCAACCTAACAAGGTTCTAAATGCAAAAGGACCATCATGTTCACTGTGGATAACTTCAAGCGGTTCTGACGCTTTTGGAATGTTATTTCCAATTAGTATGCCCACATCCTCATCAATTTCTGGCAACTGAATATGGTGGAGGTATGGAAACTGCGTCAACTTGGCTTGTGTTGGAACTTCCTCTTTCCCGACTGGAATAGACTGCTGGACAAATGCTTCTCTGATTTGAAGGTTGTTCTCCTGCTTTAAGTCTAGAACCTCTATATCGTTGATTACTTCACAGTTTACGGCCTTACTCTGTGTCAAGGTTTGCAATTGTATGTTTTTCCTTTTTCCAGATAGCTGGAGCCTGTCCTTCATGTCTTGGCTAACAAAAACTGCATTGCTTCCATTGTCCAGAAATGCATATGTCTGTATTTGCTTTCCACTTTCCCTTGAGCGCACCACTACGGGAATCGCAACAGGGAGGCTGCCGGATCCACTGCTGAAACTTGACAATGTGCGTTTTACACCATTCTCTGATTTGTCTGTAGCGGGGGTTCCACTGTTAGTAGAAGTAGCATCAGTGTCTTCATGTACTGTGTCCTTATGTACTGGAACTTCTTTCTGAGACTTTGGAACACCATCTTGGTTTGGAATTGAGGTTCCCTTTTGAAATTGTCTGTGCAGTACTGATGGATGCGTCCTTTGGCACAATGTACACTTCAGCCTACTCTTGCACTCCTTTGCAAAATGTGATGCTTTCTTGAGACAGGAGAAACATAAGCCCTGTGATCTGCAAAACTCGATGCGTTCTTCATGTGGTTTGGCTCCCAAATTTCTACAAGTCTCCAAATCGTGCGTTGATACCCTGCAATAAAGACAGTATTTGTCAGAACTTGACCTTTGACTAGAAATGCTTGTAGCAAAGCCTTGTCTTTCATTCCTTTTTCCGGGCTGGCTAACATTGGAATGCGTAGTGTCACTTCTTCTTTGTGGCCCTTTAATGTCTCCGTACACAGGGTTAGATATCACACGAGCTGCCTTGGCCACAAACGTCACCACATCTTCAAACTGGATACACTTTCCCTTTTCTTCCTGAATGTAATCAGCAGTATGGCGCCATTTTTCCCTTAGGCGATATGGCAACTTGGAGATAGCTATCTTGACATTGTTAGAATGATCTATCTCATTGCACTGTTTCAAATCCTTGGCAGTGTTCAGGAGCTCGGTCAAGCAATGCGAAAAGTTATTGAGCTTCTCTGCATCATCGGTCTTTATTTCTGGCCACTCCTCCATACGCTTGATTATGGCATTTGTAATCCTGTATTTGTTGCCATAATTCTTCTGAAGAACTTCCTTGGCCTGCTTGTAGGCTATCTCAGGATCTGCATTGTACATGCAACTTCGGACCATGGTGTTAGCTTCACCCCTCGTGAATTGTTCTAAATAACATAACTTGTCTCTAGGATTCGAAGTCTTCTCCTCAACACTATGTTGAAATGCTCTCATAAAGGAATTGTATTGCAACGGGTCTCCATTGAATGGTAACAAAGTTCTCTGAGGCAATGATGCTCTTTGGTGGCATTCCACTAGAACCTTGGTGAGGTCATTTTGTCTTTGAATTACATTAGTTTGTTGCATTAAATATGCTGAAAGGTCAAACACTGGCTGATTCTCACCTTGTACATTATCAGCACGTTGAGTTGTTCTCTCATGAGCTACAGATGAAGGAGGAATGTATCCTGGCTGTCTTTGTGAAGTTTCACTTGCAAGCTGTCTTTGAACTTGACCTTGACCTTGGTATTGTGAAGCTTCCACCTGTTGAATAGCTTCCAATCTTGCACTTGCTGCAGCTACTTCTGCTTCTAATTCTAACTGCTCCTTCCTTCTCTGCAGTAATTGTATCTCACTTTCTAGTTCATGTTTCTTTCTGAGAACTTCTGCCTTTACTTTGAGTTCTGCATGGCTTGCTGCTGCTTCGACTTTAGCCCGAGATGCAGCACTCCAGTTGCTTGCCCCACTGACAACCGAGTGTGACTCATAACTCTTCATCTTGGGTGCAAATCTTGGTGCACCAACATTTGAAATACTATCACTTGGTTCAATTAGTGGTACATTCCCAACATCATCTTTAGTACCTCTGGCTTCTTCCAGATCCAATCCAAATTCAAATAGTCCCTGGTCATCATCCAGATTACCACTAAATAGTGGATCATACGTCGCACTATTCATGACTGACTTAATTCAACTGAACTTCTGAAGTGAAGCAATAACTATATGGCTAGTATTCTTCATAAACTAAAGCCACAGTTTTCAACTAATGTAATGCCATATGGCCCTGTGGGAATACTTGTAGTTGGGTCTAAATAATATCTGACATAGACAGTGACTAGTCTTCATCCTAGACTACTGTAGTGTAGATCTATTACTGTGTAGGTTATGTCGTCTGCTACTGTGTAAATTCATTTTACACCTTTCTATCACTGTCACTCATCACTTCAGTGTAACTGCTTAACTTCGTTAGACTAGGCTACTCGTTCCAAACACTCCACACGCAGCTCTTCTTTGCTCTATTCATCGCTCTTTCAAGTCTCTGCTCATTTAATGTGCACACATACTTAATGACATACCTATGCCATCCCTTGCAATGATCTCGATGCGATTATCGTCACACATGTTCCACATACCGACATTCGTGTAGCACAAATTGACTCAGTCTGAAAATGTCCAATTGTTTCCATTATAGTTATAATATCATAATCACATGAAGACTTCCGATGAACATATTCAAGCGATGATTAACAGAGGTCATAGTATAGAGTTCACTTTCTGCCTGTTATGGAGCTTATAAGCTTATGAAGGAGGTTGAAAACTGGTAGGCCTTCCGACATTCTTCCAACAACTACAAATTCGTTTCCCTAGCTACCACGTTCTTCTAACCTGCCGCAGAGGGCCTAAATTCAATTTCTGCCAATAACATGTTTAATTCACATAATTATGACACAGACAGCTCTGCAACCTTTTTGTCGATGTAGGCTACATCCGCCTTGCTTGTCATGGTTTCTGATTTATACTCCTCCCGTCATCCATCCATCTCACACCGCTCTATACCAGCTAGGCTCCAACCCAATCTGAGTTCTCTCTCACTCTCCTCAGCTCAACGGGGAGCCAAAGCAAGAGAGAGAGAGAACTCGATCAGACCGAGCTGCACGTACCACTTCATTTACTAGAGCTCGGCTGGTTCGGGCAGCGTTTTCATTCTGCGTAACTTTCTCATCATCTTCGACAGAACGGCGTTTAAACGTGAAACCATCGACACGACCGACTAACCTCAGGGATAGCCCATAGCCAATTAATCTGCATAAAACTTCATCATTATGTGAGACAATTTTAATGAAGACAAGAGAAAATAGGAAAAAATTGATATTAAAATCTGAAGAATATAGGATAGGGCCTCTTGAAAAAAAAAAAATGTTCTCAAAATGCTCTCGAAATGAATATTGGAATAAACAACCATCTATAGTATGTGGTATTTATGCACTACTTCTTCATAAAAGTCTTATTCATAATCAGCAGTGAATTGTGAAATCTCGTACCCTGTCTTGATTTAAACTGATCGTGAAATTCACATGCCTTCGTGGTCGACGTCGTCATTTCCCTTCATTAACGTCATACCGACAACCTCATCGACATCACGGTCATCATCTCTCAGTCGATGTTAGCGAGGAAGAAATGAAACATCGTCTAAAGCTTTCTATTAGTGACTGAACTCATCATTAGCCTATGGTTTCAAGTTGAGGAGTAAAGTATTCGTCTGAAAACTTTTTTCTTTTAACAGAAGCTGTGAAATTAATTAATTATCGTGAGGATCGAGGGCTCTTTATTCTTAAGCGAGTGAAAGCCGTGCACAGGTAGAGCAGCGCGGATAAGGTCATCATCAAATACTTGAATCTTAACTGAACTGGTATTGGAATAATTTTAATAGGGTTAGTATTAACAAGGAGATACTATGTGGACTGATATCAATCATATCTCTCTGATTATTATTGGGGATTAGCCAGCTAAGGTACAAGTGTGTTTTAGGATCTCCCAAAGTTCTGCAATTTAAATCACATCATTTCACCGCATTTCTACACGGGAGATTAAGTGAACAATTTATTATGGCGGATCAGACAGGAGCAGAGAATATGAGTTTTCTTGAGAGCTTGGTTTTAGAACCCCCATCTCTGAGCATGGATAAACTAGAGGAGATCTCTCCCGTCCTAACGGAGCTTACATCGAAACCAAAGACGACCAACATCAAGTCTACTCGACGAGGTAGAAAGAGGAATGCCGACAAGATCACGAAGAGTGGACCAACTACGACTTCATCACCGGGAGAAAACAATGTTGTAACCATAGTAACAGCGGGCAGTACGACCGATGTCAAGCCTAAACGAGGTCGTGGTCGCCCAGCTGGAAGTACAAATCGAACCAGCAACAAACTCACAGCTCAAGCTGCTGCCGCTGTAGCTGCATCTGCTGCTGCCACCGCCACCGCTGACGGCATCGATGATCCGAACGACCCGGTGAACGCAGCACGGGAGCGATCCCGCGTCAAGACCCTTCGAGATGCGTTCCTTGAGCTGCAGCGATCTCTACCATCCGTACCCCCTGATACCAAACTCTCCAAGCTGGATGTTCTTGTGTTAGCAACCACGTATATCTCTCACCTGATGAGGACCCTTGATAAGGATCAACCTCCTCCCCTAACCTCTCCGGGAGAAGATGTAACGGCATGCCTTGATAAGCATCATCGGTTGAAGGCCCAAGGATATCTTCATCCGGTCAAGGTGAGAATTGTAACTCTTTTTGAATTTCAACGATAAAATTCCAATTTCCGATTATTATTACCATCGTATACTAACATGCACCCCGCGGACATTCTTCCCAAATTAATCGCCAATGTAAAAGTATTTACTTAAATCATGGACCCTAAATATGCTTAATGTGCCCATCATAATTATATGAAATTACACCTTAAATTATATATAAGTTCTAAAAACTTAAGGCAACAAAAAACCAACAGTACGAAGATATGAAGTGGTTAACATATTAATTAAGTTCAAGGATGGATTGAATCCACGTTGCATGATTTGTTGTTGCTATGACGGGCAATGACATCCATGAAAATAAATTTTGCTTACAAAGTATGGATGAAATATAAATGCATCAGTCGATAATGTAATTTCTGATAAATACTTTTTTAAAAAACTATATAGAACAGAGAGACTGTGTTAGTTTAAGTTCTTTAACACGGCCCTTTGTCTGATCATCTTATCATGTACATCTTCGTGGTCCTTAAAGGATGTGTTAGCTATAAACGAATGAAACCTTAGCTGACTACCAGATGTCAAAATGACTGCTTATTATTTAACTTTCAAAAGATGGTTATATTATTCTATTTTCCAGAATACTCTACAAACACAACATGTGAAAGCAATAGTGTATCAATAGGCACAGCCGCACAGTCATAATATAATCATTATTGGCCAAGATTTGTAATATTCCATGAATTACAGCAATTGAAATACATTGCGTAAGGAGCAGGCTAGTAGTAGTAATATAGAATATATATTTAATTAAGATCATAATTTATTACATATTCCATACTTGCAAACAAATTGATGATACAAATAGAATAGAATCGTCATTATCATTATTTTGTAATCATTGTTAAGTGAGGAATATTCATATTTTAAATAGAAATCGAGGCTGAGGTCTATAAATCAACAAAGTTGTAGTTTTAATGTAATAATGCAATTTGCTGTAATTTTTCATATACTATCTAGCAATGCTTTTTATATTTCCGGGTATATCGAATCATTGTAAACAAAAATAATTGTCATTCAACACACTTTTTCAAGATGAAGCCATTCCTATCCTTATATAAGGCAAATCAAATTATTGTAATTTTTTACATTTTTTAGAAAAATACTCAAGAGGAATGTATAGCAAATGAGTATTCTTTTTATTGCTCAAAGTGCCTACAATCTTGTTCAGTTTGGCCAGCATTTTATCTCATTAGTGTTAACGCAAATATGAAAGAGAATGGTGAATACTGGTAAGGGGAAAGTGACGAACATTCTTTTTAAGTTTCATAACTCCGCAAGCCTGTAAATATTTCATGTTAGTCTTCCTTTTCTTGACGTCTATAACCTAAACGTAGCTAATTACCAAATTAAATTGAATCATCATCAATAACGTACACGGCAAATTTGCCGCGCGTGGCTTGATGGTGACTCTGGGTAGTTTAGTGGCCGAGCCTACTGGCATCATCACCTCATTGGTCTCTCCACTGGCTCTAGGGCGAAACCTTTCATTGACGCGTGGGTTGCCCTCAAACCAAAACACTAGCTATGCATTTAAAGCTAGCCAAGCCCGAATATGTCACATTTTATTTGACAATCATGTACAATTATATTATCATTTTCTCTTTTTGTTCATGCTCGCAGAAGAACATAGGCCTAGGAATAATGAAAAGAACGCATTTGATAGTTAACTTTAATTTCTGCTTTATTGAAGACAAAAAACAAGCTACGTCTATACGTCCATATAATACCTAATATATGTGATTGATTCATAATTAAATTATATCAGATTTCGACCAAAAGAGACCTCACTTAGATAGATATGGTACGCAGCATCTAAAATAAAATAGTGGTTTGGTATTTATAAAAGGGAATATAGTTTCGAATTGAAATGTTGTGTTTACAAATGACTTGTGAAATATTTCAGGATTATTGTATATATACCGATAATACTTAAGTTGTGTTTGTTTTTGTTTAGGTTTTACAAGGCGGTCATTAATCAATAAAATAAGGTTCTATATCATATAAATAACGCATTTAATTAGTGTGACAAATTTCAAATACAGTCTATCACCTTTAAGTTCAAGTCTCTCTCTCTCTCTCTCTCTCTCTCTCTCTTCCTCTCTCCCTCTCTCCCTCTCTCCCTCTCCCCCCCCCCCCCCCTCTCTCTCTCTCTCTCTCTCTCTCCATTCATTACATGCGAGTATTATTATAAACATTGCTTGAGGGAGGAGCCAAGTAATTATTGCATATTGCGACGTTTATGGAACCAATGATCTTGGGTCAAATATCTCCCTAAAATGACATCAATATGTTTTAATTGGAGGGTTACTTGGGGTCATGGGTTTACGACAAATTTTGCAATGTCAATCACATCTGAACCGTTTTTAGAACTCAAATGAGTTCTGACTTAAATAATTTAAACATAAAATGTACAGACACAGACGTGTACATTTCACATGTATGATATACTGGAAGAGTGTAAGATAACAATTAAAAGCAAAAATAGAATTGCAGAAACAAAAGAAAAATTTAAAGATAAAAAGGAAGACAACCACAAATATAATATAAAAAATCACAGAAGTTACAGAGAAATAAACATAGACATAAATACATACATATTCTTATATGATAGAGATAATAATTAAATGGTTAGATACCATTTATCACTATGTCAATTGCTTACGGATTTCTCCTATGTGGTTCCGCCAATAAAAATGAGATACAAACATTTACAATTTCCAGATTCATGGGATGATAAAAGGTACAATCCAATTATTTCATTTTTGTACTTACAAAGCATGGGTTTACATCTGTCAGATGGCACTCATACGGTAGGAAAATGATCGTGTTAAAAATCAGCTCTTCAAAATCATCGTTCCTTTTTTTACAGTGTAAGGACAATAAGAATTATTTCAAGAGTTTTAATCATAGTCCAATTCTAGGGGCTTGTTGGCAATATGTTTGACCCGAGGGATGCCCCTACCCATGGCGCCCCCAATGTTTATTTACGATTATTATCACGCTGATAGGATTAAGGGCTTCATAAATCAAATAGTTTTATGACCTCATTTCCGACCGTTTATTCTCAATAGTAACACTCTTTTTAACCCCTTTCATACTTTTCATCCCATGTCCTATTTAGCTCTGTCCCTCCATCTTCCATCTTGTAGATTGAATTGAATTTATTTATTCACTACCATTGAAAACATTGAAACAAAAGATAAATGTACAATGACAATGTCAATATAACATAAATGCATGACATGAGTTACAAAAAATACATGTTTTACAGCGATATACATGAACATTATGACAAATATAAAGTAAACTTTGCTTCAAGAGTAAAACAATAAATGACTATTTACAATGAGTTTGTGATCGATGGTAAAATAGAGTAAAAAATAGCAAATGTGCTATTCGAGTCTGACTCTCGTTATCTAAAGCCTAAAATAAAGTTAATTAAAAATACGTGATGGGTTTCCAAATCTCATAAATAAGATGTGTGTATAATATTAAAATGAGACTGGTTACTGGTTATGCTTAGTGATTCGCGGATGACTCTGCATGGTGTAGACTAATAAGTTGTTGATTTTCTTTTCTATTGATTCTTTAGCCTTGTTCTATAAAATTGAAATTAAAATGTAACGAATTGCTTTGATATTACACTGGATTAAACTTGGCATTGTTTGAAGCTCTGCATGGTGTAGACTAATAAGTTGTTGATTTTCTTTTCTATTGATTCTTTAGCCTTGTTCTATAAAATTGAAATTAAAATGTAACGAATTGCTTTGATATTACACTGGATTAAACTTGGCATTGTTTGGAGCTCTAGGCGATGTCTAAAACAAAACTATACCACCCTACTCGAGCGAAATGATCCCCCGCAGTCAAGCAAACCAGTCCTCGTCTACCCCGACACTCTGGGCCCCCTTGGTAATGACTCTACCGCTGGACTTCTCCACCTCCCACTGGTAGCATGGCATGATAGTGATTTATTTCTTTTGTTGTTTTCTCAACTTGTGATTGACCTAGTTCTTGAGATGAGTCATCCTCTGGATGTACCATGGACCTACTATCCATGGATGTACCTCCTCTACTCATAGGACTAGGGAGGAAGACCAGAGAGCTAGGGGAGGAGCAAATAGTTCGAGACTCAGTTTTGAAAGAAAATTATCCTGTAGATCAGTTAATGGTGAAATCATCAGTTATGAAATAAACCTTCCTTTCATTCTGTTGAGCAATAGTTTGATATTTAGTTGCTGATTTTTGATTGATCGTCTATTTTCTGTTGTATTCTATGGACAAGGGTACTGGACCATGTTCGGGATGTGAGGAGGTAGTCAAAGGAAATATTATTTACTTGAGGAGGAGGGGGGATCTAACTGTTGTTCTCTTCGAATTGGTGCATTTGATCTTCAGGATAATGTATCAAAATATAATCTGAACATTTCTTCACAAAATTGCACTCCATTGATTCCCAATCCAATCAGCATTATTTTGTTTAAACTTTTGGCTGTATATATTATGCAAATCACGTATAGGCCTAGTTTTTAAGACTTTGGCTAACTACATGTATGTAATTCCTAATTTATCGTTCTTTATGTTCTTTATTCAATTACTTCAAAATCCGCTGTTTCATCTCAGAAGTCATAATTTATATAGCTCATCTTCTCAGCTTTCTTCCCCGTTATCATCCACTCCTTTCATCTTTCTTTACCGATACAAATTCTCTCTTCCTTCTTTCCACCTCACTCACATCCTTAGTATACGTGCTATCTGCCTCCCTCACGACCAATGAATCATTCTCTATCTGTCTCACACACCACAGACGAACGGGACAAGTATGTCAAAATACAAAACCGAAACATCGATTAATAATAGACTCAATTTATTTGAATTGCTTGAACATGACTGAACTTTTCAGAGACGAGGAAAATACAAAGTATCTATCATTACAAACTTTGTTACCAAGCATTATACGGCCATACGATTTGAATTTGAACAGAAACTTCATGTCTACACGTACGTTGCTAAATATAACTTTTATGTTCAATGTTATAGACTTGTTTTAAAAATCTTATTTGACTTATTGTATACATTGTATGCCGGATTGATTTTGTTTGGGGAGGGGTGCACTAGAATATTAGTTGTATTGTTAAGAATAAGATAAGGCAAAGGGATTCATTCAGAATGATATTTTGTCGACTACTATTTTGCCTATGCCTGCCATGTTTTCATTGTCCCTATATTATGGAATCACAAAGCAATTAAAGCTTGCCTCAAACCGTAGATGACAAATTTATATTTTCAATTTTCAATTTTCGATATTATTTCCCCCGTTCATTCCTTTGGGTGTATATGGAGATTTGAATGCATTCGATTGTATAAGGCTATTTTATTAATATCAAATTATATTAAAGTGACTTGGTAACATTGCCTCAAATTCTGAAACAAAATCCTGGATTTAGCTCATGCTGCGATCATAATTATAAACCTTTAGGTCAGTCAGGAATCCCATGAATTTTTTACAAGCCGATCGCCTGTCTGTTTATTAAGATATTTATGATTGGAAATGGAAATTTCGTTTTGCTAACGGTTTTTATATTTATAACACTACAGTCTAATGGGGGAAATAAGTATGGTAAAACCGGTCACTCAAAGATTTTCACTTTTTTGAGGCACCTCATGATCATTTTGAAACGCAATTTTTGTAGGGCTTCGATATTTGTTTACACCATGTCATAGAAACTGATAGCACGTAGCGCCATGCATCTCAGATTTAACATTGTTAAACGATGCCTTTCATAATGAAGAACTACATTGCAATCGGGGACTGTCAATACAAAATCCTTTTTTTTGGGGGGGGGGGGGTAAACTATTGTGGTATATCTGTAGCTTCAGAGCAGACTAACCTTGGAGGTGGACATTGACACCAAGTGACCGATGATATACGTTGCCTTTTAATGAGCTTGTAAATCCGGTCATGTGTGAAATGTGACCAGCTTGTATTGGGTGGCCGTATGTTTAGCTGCTAAGATGAGATAGATTTTACGACTTTCTGTCAAATTAACGGCTTGCGAAAACGTGTTCGAGGATTTACGAGAAGAATATTAGAGAGAGAGAAAGAGAGAGAGAGAGAGAAAGGGGGTGGGGAATCAAGAGAGAATATAGAGACAGACAAAAGGTGAATCTCCAAAAGACTAATGTTGTCGCATCAAGCCCAAAGTAGGGTATCTATATTAGAATATTCAAATATTTGTTATTCTCTTCTTGCTATCGCTGTCTTTAGATTTCTTTACCATTTTTTGTTTCGTTTTGTTTGGTTTTGTTTGTCACAACACTTCTCGGAATTCTCTCCAGTTCCCCTTTCATTTATTTATTTATTTATTTATTTATTTTTTTTAAACGTCAATTCGCCCCATACATGATCTGATACACAGAAAATAATATTAACGACTTAAATTAGGATAGGATAGACATGTACGTGAAGATGAGGTTCGGTTTTGAAGTAAAAAAATAATACCAAAATCAGGAGTATCTGATGGATCTCGGACCTTAAACAAGTTATCCAATAAAGTCTACAACTAAGTAACTATCCTACTACTACTACTACTATCTAAGCCAGCTTCCCGCGCCCCATGGTGCCACAGCGCGCGCTTTATGTTCAACCCTGTCGTCTGCAATTAGTGGCCACACCACTGTGTGTGTGGCGAGGCTTCATGCAGAGCAGATGAAGAGGTTTTACGTAAATAGAACGCGGGCCCAGAAAACTAAAAATAATATTAAAACAGTCAGCCTTTTCCCCCTTCTTCTTATTACTTTTTTTCTGTAAGCTGGTTGATTGACCTGCGGGGCATTCAACTCAAAATCATATTTATGGCCGTGAATTTCTCTTATTTCAACCAGCAGCTAGACAAAAAAAAGAAACAAAATTGCTGAAAATACCGTTGCAAAGTTGTAGATGGTGCGAAATTGAATAATGATCATTACTAAGACTGAGTATTATTATTGTAGTGAACAAAAATATAAATATTTTATTTCAAAAGGATAATTGTGTCTTACGCCTGAACATAAGGAATCTTTTTACCGAGACAAAACGCACCCGACATTATAGCAACAACGAATATTTTTTTTCGTATGAAATCGTTTGTTCTAAGGGGATAATTTCATTCACCCAAAGAGAGAATGATTAACCCCCATCCCACTTTAACCCTCCCCCTCATCCTAGAGAATTGATTAACGATACTCTCAATACATTGAATAGTCTCAAGCTGTGACGAACTTACACTAAATTAAACAACAACAACAACAACACCCAGTAAGAATCCCTGCACCCTCTCTCTCTCTCTCTGTCTCTCTCTCTCTCTATCTTAAGAAGAAAAAAGATGGAGAAGAAGAAGGAGGAGGAGAAGAAGAAGAAAGGGAAATATAAGAAAAAAAGGAGCAAGGGGATAAGGATGGGGAGGAGAAGAAGGGGAAGAAGGAGAAGAAGAAGATGAAGAAGAAGAAGAAGAAGAGAAGAAGAAGAAAAAGAAGAAGAAGAAGAATAGAAGAAGAGAAGAAGAAGAAGAAGAAGAAGAAGAAGAAGAAGAGAAGAAGAAGAAAAAGAAGAAGAAGAAGAATAGAAGAAGAAAAGAAGAAGAAGAAGAAGAATAAGAAGAAGAAGAAGAAGAGAAGAAGAAGAAGAAGAAGAAGAAGAAGAAGAAGAAGAGAAGAAGAAGAAGAAAAAGAAGAAGGAGAAAAAGAAAGAAAAAGAAGAAATAGGTGGAAAAAAGAGACAGGAAAAAGACGTTATTTTACTCGGAAGTTAGTTTGTACCCAAAACTAAGGTTCACAAAAACAAAAGCGAAAAAAATAATTAAAAAAAAGCAACTTCCCTTCATTGCTTGTGTTGTAAGAAAGATTTTTCCCTATGTAGTTTATAATATTTATTTATTTATTTGTTTCTTTATTTATTCATGATTTCTTTCAACAAAGTAATTTCATTCAGTTCCACTGTAGGCCAGTGGACCTGCTTTTCAAGAAAGCCCTGCCTCATACAATAACAATGTTTTAAAAAATAACACGATCTTTAACAATAATATTGTACATACATGTGAAATATCAAATAAACATATATATCTTTAAAATATAACACTATTTCAATCAGTACAATATTTAATATTAATTATTCCCCCAAAAATACTGAATTATAACAATAACAAAATCACACCTAAAAAAATAAAATAATAATCATCATTATTATGAAAAAACTGGATAACAAAACTGCCCGCTACTGCAAATATGCACAATCCAACCACATTTACTAAAACTGATAGAGTTTTTGTTTTAAAACACCACGAAGGATGATAAAAGTCACAAGTGTGTGAGTCAAAGAACTAATAATTTAAAATATAAGCCTACCGACAGTTAGAGGGGAAAAACAGATATAGGCAATATCTCACGAGACAAAATGGAACAGTTACAAAAAAAAGTATGACACTTGTAGGCATCAAAATACTTTCCAAATAAACAAAAGTAGGAGAGGGGAAGTCGGGTTTGAAACCTCTTTAAATTTTACGATAGCATTATGACGAAATGTCAAGCAACTAGTGACTGGTTGTTCATCAAGCAGAGCAACACGGAACGTGCTTCTCCTGGGTTTATTGACCGGGCCAGCTCGGCGCCATAACAGACAGATGGACACCCCCGCTTCAGTTCATTTCAACACCTCTATACGAGTGTGAAACGACTGGCCGTCTGCTCAGAGCCAGAAGGGCGTTAAATCTCTCAGTATATATGGAGTAATTCCCTTCTGGCTCCAAACAGACGTTGTGATGGTTTACCAGGAGACTCATAAATCCTGAGATGTGACATTCAAGAAGGAAAAGAGGAAGAGAAAATACAACTGGTACAATTAAAAGGGTCATAAATATAAGAAGGTGTAAATTCAAGTTCATGCTTCTGTTTCTCCTCCGAGTGGGTCCTGAATAAAGCCAGATAATTGAGAGAGATAAACATTCATAAGCGGTCCATTATAATGTGAAATCCATCGTGACCTTTGAGAATGTTTGCTTGTATCTTACATGTAATTGATTTGATTTATTCTTGTCTTATTGGTCGATTATATAACATTCAAAACAGTCAATATAACAAATATTGAAATGGACATAGCGTAATCGGGGAAAGCTGATAATTAGCATAATTTCCAATAGACTTTTCATTTATTAATCGAGAATATTTGTGACATTGATTATCCTATAGAACTCTGTGGTCCCGTTTATTAAAAATATTAAATAGCAAAAGACATAGTGAATTCTTGATTTTTTAGCATCAGATCTTCTTCCTCAATTATGTTTGGATAAAATTTAACATGCTTTATCTGTATCTTCGGTGTTGTCTAAGTCTCTCCGATGGGTACAGAAATGATTAGACTAACAAATAACAAGTTATTACCCATAAAGTTGGAATATCTGTCTACCTATTTTCATGAAGTGACTGCGAGAATAAACTTCTTCTTATAGTTATATATAAAGTTTAAATCTTCTCAGAACTTTGTTGATTAATCTATACAATTCTGAGAATATATGAAGTTTATCTATCGAGATGTAAGAATATCTGTTCTAACTTGGTGGGCAACTGTGTAGTTTCAGAGTAATTTTCAATGAAAATTTAAAAAAAATTGCGACATGGGCTGATGTTTTTTTCAGCAATACTAAATATTGATCAGAACGGATAAAGAGAAAAAGAGGAAGTTGGCGAGATGAATTAGAAACTAAATATTATGTTTATATTTGTAAGATGAAAAAGCTATTAAAAGAAAAAAGAAAACGTGAAATAAATGGGGTTCTTTGTATAGTAAGTTATTTGACAATTTATTGAAAGATTTCTTACTCCATGTGACTGCCCTAGTGAACAGTTTACAGATCTAGATATACTTCCTTCAAAAGAACCCGCTTGTTCATGCCTATAATAAGACGTTTAGAGAAAGGCTCGTGGAAACATGATGATGATGATGATGATGATAATGATATGAAATTTAATTAAATGTAACACGTACTGACTCTTAGTTTTCATTGTGCGTGGGGTGTGGGTGTACAAGCGCGTGCGTGTGTGTGTGTGTGTTTTTGTGTGCGTGTGTATATACACCACAAAATGAGTTGAGAAATAAGTTATAAAAAAGCGGGAAAAAGGAGTACTCAATATTGGAACAGTTTGTGAGCAAAGCCGGGAAAAAGAAAAGAAACCTCTTTATCATATGCATCTTGCCCATGGCACATAACAGGCATAGTTCTGAAAGAGAGTTTCAAACTACAATATATTTTTTATTTACAAAAAAAATCAGCATCAGTCTCAGAATTGAACTTAGAATATGGCAGCAAAGGTGAAGCAATAAGATGGAGAATGGTATAACATTTCAAAGGGTCTAACCGATCGACGGCGTCAATTCTCAAATAGCGTCATTTAACCTGTCAGTCTGAACTAATGACGCTATATTAATCCGGTCTTGATTTACACAGTGGATGCACCAACGGTGAAGCACATGAGTAGTAGGTCGTTAAACATCGTGATACCGGGAGGATGGAAGCGAGTTTAGCGGTGCGAGGCACGCCTCAATCTGATAAAGAAGCGGGATTGTTGATGTTCCGTTCCCCTCGATATATTCCGATATTTGGATGAAATTGTCAGGCTGATTCGAACAAAGTATCCAAGGACTCTACTTCACGATGAAATATTGCTTCTGATCATGACTTATTTGTAGATCTTAGTCCGTCGGGACCTTTAAAAGTAAAGAAGGTCGTAAAAGCAATTTCATTAGATATATGAAGACCGCATGAGACCCTTCGGAAACGCATTATCATATTAACTATTCGCAATCATCATAATTATTATCATTAATTACTCGTTATTATCCTTCTATTCCACCAGTGTATTGTATTTATTGATTCAACCATAAAATAACATCAAATGAAAACAATAAAAGTATATCAATTTAAAACAGTAAATAAAATTATGGTTAGGAACATCGAAAAGCATAATGCTTGTAACATGGTATCCCGAAAGAAGAAAAAACGTGAAAAACAGTTAAAGATTGAAAATAAACAAACAAAACTACATACATTATCACACATAAACACACCCTCACAAATACACTCACACACACATGCCTGGGACTTCAATTTTAAAATATAAAATAGGGGAGGGGGGTCACATATACATTATTTATCATATACATGCATATGCATTGCATACCATTCCGTTCCTTTCCTCGCTCTCTCTCTCTCTCTCTCTCTCTCTCTCGCTCTATCTTTCTTTCTTAGCCCTTTCCCACTCTCCTCTTATATCCCAATTAATATAATTGAATAGCTATAAATATATATATATATATATATATATATATATGTAGATATGAATGTGGGCTGTAATCATAGTTTGTTTTGGTGCCTCATTATATTAACATTTCCGTGGAATAGAGACTTTTGGCTGCCATGTGACTTTTAATGAATACTATATATTTCAATTTCTATGTAAATTCAACAACAATGGTACGACGGCACAATGCGCAGCGAACAAAAAAGAAGAATAAGAGTATGCCTTGTGAGACCAGTGTATCCCGACAAAATTGAGAAATGCTATCCGGGGTTGCCATTTTGTCCCTTCGGAGAACTTTAATTTTTAAAGAGCACCATGCAGTAATCATATACAACGACCTCTTTATGATTAGAAAGACGTTTCACTTTGTTTTGGTGAAAATGATTTGCGTTGCTACACGATTAGTTGTGCAGCTAGACAAAACATTACAATCTACAGGGGAGTAATATAACCATAGTTTACAATGTGCTGGAAGTCAAATGAGTTATCAAAACTACTTTGCAACTTTGTCATCACTTTTCTTGAGCCTAGAGCAGTATCAGAATCATTATAAATAAATCGTCACCTATCTAAATGTAACAGATGTGCGTTATTTTGTTTGAACCACAGTATCTTTAATGAAGTATAGTTCCATTGCGGCTTCAAGAAATATTTGTGAAAATGTTTACTTCCAGATCCAAAATGATTTGAAATTTCATAGAATTTGAAAAAATTCTCATTATTTCCTCACTTAAGATTATTTGTTGTTTACTGTACCATACATGATAATTTTTAAACCAACCCCAATATTCTGGAGAAGGGGAGATAGAGAGGAACAGTGTTATAATTATAACTGGTAAATGTAGAGTTTCTTTCCCATCGTTAATGAGCTTGAGTTATCATCAAATGCCTATTTGGTCAATCAGATTTTGCTATACTTTCATCTGAGACTGAATTCCATGTACAGGACTCGATGTTCCATTACAATGGTAGCACAGTGATTGTAGTAGATTAAAAAGCAGCCCTATATTCCAGCTCTGCATGTATTATCATCTTTTGAAATAAGCTGTTGATAGTAGTTATCCCGGATAGTTATTTGGATTTCAAGCACTCGGCTCGGCGCATTCCCTCCACTTTCAAATGTGTAATTTGAAAATGTTTATTGCTGCACTGGTATACTATTTTTGTTTAATACCCTAATAAATGTTTCATCACATAACAGTTGTTTTTTAATTGCAAGATGTCTTGGGAGTAGTCAACATTTTCATTGCTCTAGTGCGGGTCCGTGGTTAAAATCAAAAGGGGGAAGAAAAAAAACAGTGAAGGAATAAAAACATTTTTATTCTATTTGCTTTCACCAATGTTAGTGAAAACATAAATGTATGTGCTAACATTTATTTCATTGGTGTTAAATTTAAAGGGTTTTAAAAACACACATACTTTTTAATTGAATGATATAAACCATTTATATGCATAACCAACATGATTGTGCTTAAATTTTTACAAAAACTTAAAACAACGACTTTTAGAAAAATGGTATGTTGTTTTGTATATACAGATGCGTGAAAATGGGAGGGAATCAATATGATGTGAAATTATTTTCCTCTCTGTTTTATTTAGCTTAAAAGTTATTATTTTTAAGAACTGAGGCGTATGTCTCCTAAAAAACGACCTGATGAGCATCGTAGTGGTTTTCAACGTCAAAACGTTTTCAGTGAATTGATCATAAGGTGTATTTAATCTCATGTTTTGAATATTTCTCTTGATCTTTTTTGCTACCTAGAAATGGCCAATGCGATCCCGTCTCTACGCCGGAGCTTCAGCGGACCGTCTCTTAGATAGTTCGTCATAGCCATGAGCTTCTAGCCAAGTTCTTCCTATCTCCATTACACACCAAAGAAAAGACAGATAAGACTTCCTGATCTGGTTTCCCAAAGAGCGCCTTCCAAATATTCTCTTTATAGTTTGCATAATGTTATGATTATTAGAAATAAATCATGAGGTAGGCTCATGCATTTCTGTAAACTCTCAGTAAGCCTACCGATGAAAATTATTTCACTTGTTTTTCTAAGGCCTATACAAAGATATCAAGTGAGATTATTTCTTATTGTTTGTTTTCTCCTTTGATTTATATGTATAGAATAGTGGGCCTCAAAACTGATAAATATAATTATTGAATGTTGATTTTGAAAATTGAAAGTTTTAGTTGACAATACGCAAGTAGCCAAGTACAAATAAATGTTTAATCGAATTAAAAAATAGTAAATGTTCAAACTCGGCGTAATAATAATACTTTTCCTATTCCTATTAATGATTTAGTTTTCCTTCTACATTAGGATCATTATAATGTTTAGCACCAATTTACTTATTTACCATTCTTTTACTCATTTATTGGATATTCCGTTTAGTTGGACGGAACAAAATTAGGCATTGGTATATTTTTTTGTCGAACCTAGAGTTTTGTTGCAGAGTTCCTTGTAAATCTTCGGACAACGTTGGATTGTTTGGCATAAAATTGTCCAGGTTTTTGTTTTTGCTTTTATTATTAATATCATTATTATTGTTCTTCCTATTACTATAATTTTATTATTGTTATTATTGTAATTATTATGATCATTTTGAAGCGCAATGTTTTTAGGGCTTCAATATTACACTATGTAGGGCCATGCATCTCAGATTTAACATTGTTAAACGATGCCTTTAAAATGCTGACGACCATATAAGTTTATTGGCCAGCAATTGGATATCCGCCACCAAGTATGATCATTTTCGTGTCATTTTAACTTATGTTGTCTTATTTTTTCCTCATTATCTAATTTAGGTAGTGCTTTATGACTGACATCAGTCTTATTAAATTTGCAAACTAAACTAAAGTTACGATTGGTACTTGATAATATTCATGAATATTTATACACATGTTTCAGACCAAATGTTTTCATTAACAATGTACATGTAATACATGTACATTATATATACTATATAGAACTGGATTGTATTTAAATGAGGGCGGTAAACTGAAATAGTATTTGTTGAAATTGAAATCATACGGAAAGAGTGATTGTAAGCTGTTTGTTGTATAATAAAATGAAATAACAAATATTTGATTTTTGTTGTTGAGTGAAATAAAGATGAGTGCTGAAATATTGTAATGTTTATCCAGTCATTGATAATTTACTTCATATGTTCATTTTCACTTCTTTAAAATCAACTTTAATTTTTTTTCTTGGATTGACATTCCTTATTTTGTCATTTTTTCTTAGCTACTTTGTTCTTTCTTAAATGTTCTAACAACAAGGTTTTTTTTTTTCTTTTTTTTTTTCTCTTTCTTTAAAAAAAAAAATCTCCGCATCTCTCTCCTATTTCGCTGTTTCTCCCATTCTTTCTCATCCTGAAATGGTACCTCTCTCTCTCTCTCTCTCTCTCTCTCTCTCTCTCTCTCTCATATTTTCACAAGCTGCTGTCGCAGATGTTAATTAAACGATATACCTTGGAGGCAAAATTAATGGTCTTGTTCGTTTGGCGTCAGATACAGGGCTCCCTCTTGTGTTTCAAAATTGCCTGAGGGATAAGAATCTAGGTTTGGTCACCATGTCTACATCAGCTGGATAAGTCACGTGATTTGCTTTAGAACAAATGTCTAGTTTAATTAGGTTGCATGTCAGGTGACATCTTACATGTTTTTGAACTGCAGTTCTGAATATCCCCTCCGTTTCCAGTCTCTCTCAGCCACACACAATTCCCAGGGGCGTCCCAATTGGCGGACACCGTATAAGAAGCCGGGGGAGGGGAAGGAGGAGGGGGAGGGGGAGGGGGAGGGGGAAGGGGAGGGTTGTGCATGCTGTGAGCATCGTGGTTTGTCCAAATCTAGACGGAAAAGGGTTATGACTACAACCATTTATAATTTTTGAGGAATTACATTAATCGATATCCTAATGATAAGTCATGCTCATCATATCTAATTATATACTTAATAGGTAAAAACTTTTATTTTAAGTTTTCCTATCAGTTTGTCAGTGGGTGTACACAATTATTGTTATCCGAGATAACTAGAATCTTATAATATTAATGGTTTCTCTATACAAAAAAAAAGCTGTGAATTAACGCACCGATTCCATTCCAGTCACTGTATTTATAGAATTTTTCAAGTATGCTATAGAAAAGATTCGTCTCCCCCCTCCCCCTCCCCCCTCTCTCTCTCTCTATCTCTCTCTATCTCTCTCTCTCTCTCTCTCTTATTATTTATTCTCTCTCCGGTTTGTCCTTAAATGATTCGCTCTTGGTTGTGCAGTTTTTGCCATAAACTGAAACGAATCATATTAATTTTTTTTTTTCAAAAGCCGGCGTTGCAGAATGGTTTTAGACACCGGGTGACGGATCAAAGTAAGATCGTGCTCTTCACACTGATAAAAGCCAGGCCCCTGTTTCATAAAACTTGTCATCAGTGACAAATGCCAGTTTCTGTTATAAGCTACTGAAATCCTTGCTTCTGATTGGTTATCAGCAGATTTGTCATTGGTTTTAGTCATTTGTTATTGAAAAAAGGCTTTGTGAAACGGGTCCCAGGAGTGCTCACAAGCCTCTGATCTGAGTATTATTTTCTAGCTATCGTCAGTCGATGCCATCTCCATGTTTTTAGAGATAAAGGTTCGGGATCGTTTGATCAACATGACGCCAAATATTCGTGGTTACTGCAGGGTTACTGGATTCATGGTAGGGAAATGTACTTTACAAGTTAGTTTTGAAACTATATCTGAGTGCCTCGGGTAATACACAATAGGTGTGGCGCACTCCAGAGGACCTCACACAAGGTAGGGATCGAAGGTCATCATTTTAGTTATTCAGACTCCTTTGCAATCGAATCGTCTTTTGAAGCAACGTCTTCTTTTTCGATGCTTTTGATGGTTAAAATCATCTTATTCTAATATGGATGTTATCTTATTTTTTAACATCAAATGGACGTATATTTCTAGACTAGTAACTATGTATTACAGCAGTGAGTCTAGTGCATCTTTTTCTGAATAACATCCAAATCATTATTAGATGATATTGAGAAATACAGGTAAAAATATACGCATTCGATGAAATCTCCTCGCAATAGTACAATTAAACAAATTTAAAAAAAAAGGGGGGGGGGTCGAAGGTGTGGTTTCGATAGTAAATATCTCCTCTCCGCTAAAGATTTATATTGTTAAAGGAATTGAAAAACTTGTTTCATTGATTTTGTTTTCCCTGTTAATTTCATTTTACCAGCACTCATGTTCTCTAGTATGGCCTATCCTTCTTTCTTTCTCCTTCTCGCAATCTCCTCTCCTCCGTCATCGGTCATTCCTCTATTATTCTTAAGTTAATCTGGAGCCTGACTCTTCGGGTTCCTCTATAATGTTTCCCATTCGTCTTCTCATCTTCACCGTTCCCCTTCTCCTCGTCGTACTCTGTCCTTCATTTCGTACATCATGATGAAAACGTTCTACTTTCATTTATCTCGCAATGACTGTATGATAACCTCCTCGGGGCTGGCTAGAACAGAAACCCACCCCAGCCTAGCTGCCAGCGGCAGTGCCCCTGCGACTAGGTAGCTATCAGGTATCAAGATGAGGTCTTGTCAAAGGGTGTTGAATGGATCATATCAGGGCTTGCTATCCCTAATCATTGGGTTTGTCATACAATCAAAACCAGCCTAGGGCTAGGGCGCTATTGTTCAGAGCTACGTTATGATCATTGAACACTGGTAAGTTGAGAGAGAGAGAGAGAGAGAGAGAGAGAGAGAGAGACATACACACAGACAGTGAGAGAAAGAAATGTAGAGACAGAGAGACACATGAGAGAGAGAGAGAGAGAGAGAGAGAGAGAGAGAGAGAGAAGCACTATATACTGAAGGCATATTCTTGTTCTATTTCTAGATTTAAACTTGAAGAAAGAAGAAGAAATTGAAGAAGAAAAAGAAGTAGAAGAAGTTTTACAAACACTTTCTGCAGATTTCATAAAGATTGATACATTCTAACCTAGTTAATTTGTATATTACATCAAAAGTTGTGCTCTACTTGATAAATAAGATATTTCATACCATCAAATATTTCATGAAACTAGGACACAAGAGAAACATAGAAACCTGTAATAATTCATCAAAAATAATATAGTCATTTTATTAATTTCCAATGCTTCCATACATGATATTTTTGTAACAATAAACTTTTGTAACAATAAATATTTGTAATTACATAATTTGAGTTTGAAAAACAACAACCACAACCCTGCCACAAATATAATGTTTAACCACATCAAATATACACAGACGTGTAAATAGTACATTGAGTTGGGTGTATCACATGCACTACAACCAAATACAAGTACACTGTTTACCTTTACCTTAAAGGTAAAGACCAGTATTGAAAACGCCTCAATTTCAAAAAATGAAATGGAAGCTCTTATTACCAATCATGTGAAAGAATATGTTTTGAATAATACATGACGATACAAATGTTGACGGGAAACCGCCTACTAATTGATATATCTGGTAAATTAGTGTATCTCTCGCCTGTTGAGAAATAAAAATGCACGTGTCGCGCACGTTTGTGTAGTCTCATATACATCTTTCTGTGTACAGTGCTTCTAACTTTATGAAGACTTGGTCAAATTTCTTATCATTTTGATGATTCCAGAACCTTGCAGTACATCTATGCTAGATGATCAACCTTTTCTGATCGATTTCACGTTTCTTTCACAATGCAATCGCATGACCATAACTGGTCTTTAGCTTTAAACAAAGATTATCATGGTTGATACAAACAGGTAACCTGCAAATGACATAAACAAAGAACATGGTTTTACCCCACAAATGAAATGGATCTTGAATTTAAAAATGATAATAATAATTTGAGATAAATAGTAGTAGTAGACTTTACTGGATAACTTGTTTAGCACAGGGCTTATCTGCCACTAGGTCCAATGTGGTGGATAATGAGCTATTTTTTCTTCTCAAAAAGTCTATTGTTTCCCGAAGGAGTATGATTTATTTTACTAGAGTGAGTTATAAAGTTGGGGATAAGTGCATGCATTATTCGTCATTCACACATTGCATTCGTCCTTTGAATATTATGAATATACAAGAGATTGTACAATAATTGGCAATTCTATACAAAAATATGGTCAATTCTATAGTATAACCATCACCCAACACCCTATATACATTAAATATTTCATTATTGTTTTATAGTATGATAATACATAGCATAAACGTTTCTTAACTTGCCATACTCAGTATCTCTCATTCATATCATAAACCCATAGTATGTGCAGTATTTTCTTTGATACAAACCCCTCAAAAAAGTTTGAAACTCAAGTTTGATCCATCAGTTTACAGAGACCAATGGAAAACAACATATTTAGAGTTCATTTTCAAATAACCCAATGGAAACAATTTTGGTATTACAAGCAATTTCCACAGACCCTTGCCTGTGTGGAACTAGGTTTGGAAAACAGATTCACAATACATGTATTTCTTCCTTTGCAACTACATAGGTCTCATCAAGAGAGGGCAGTAGAATGAAAGTGTGATAGTGACAATGAGAGTTGGGTTACTAAAAGTTCACATAGGTATGTAGTTCAACAGTAATTAGATGGTCAATGCTTCATTCACACAACACAGTTAAAGAAAAGGTTGAGTTCTGGGAAGAGGTGAAAAATAATTTGAGAGCGTTATCATTGTATTATGCAAGTGTGGAAGAACATCAGATAAAAAATGTTCTCTGAAAAGCATGGCTCTTCAAATGCCTTAATATTCTAAATATGGCATGTAACTTCATAAAAATCGGGACAGATTTTTACGCCACATGTTTGTATAGTCCCATATACATATTTCTGTGTACAGTGCTCGTAACTTTACCAAGACTGGGCCAAATTTATTATCATTTTGATGATCCCAGAACCTTGCAGTACACACCAATACTTATATGCTAGATGATCAACCTTTTCTGATCGTTTCCACATTTCTTTCACAATGCAATCGCATGACTAGAACTCAACTTTATCTTTAATCACTTACAAATTGAAGTACTACAATTCTCCCAAAATACCTTATAATCTAAAATTAATTATATCAATAATCTTGAGAATAAGAAAACAATCAAAGAAGTGAATTACTTCACAAATAAATATGTTGTATCAAACTGAGTGCATTCACCATAAGAAAGTTATCATTTGTAATATGTCATATATAAAAATAGTATTGCGCATCAGAACTTCTCTTATTAAGACAAAATACAAACAGAGACAAAGTTAATCGCCTTACTCACACATGGCAATATAGACCAGCTAAGAACAAAAAAGCTGTGGCAAAATAAACCCCATATATATATATATATATATGCTTAGTGTGCATCACAAATCAATATTATCTATAAATACAATACACAAGCACACAGGCGGGAATCAAATATATCGTTTCACAAAAGCATCATTAGTTCAAGATCCTCGAAATCCCATTGAAACATGTGTTGATTTTAACAAATACACATGTTTCAATGGGATGTTGACAAACTTGTATTATGATGGTTTTATGAAACGCTCTCAGCTCCAGGAGACCAGGGGGGTGTTTCACAAAGACTAAGATCGACTTTAAGTTGAACTTAACTTACCCTAACCCTCATGCCACTGGTTGCTCTAACCATTCCTGGCATTGGTTTCTCAAGGGACGTTCAAAGCATGGTCACAAATCTTCAGAATTTACCTTGTTTGATAATTCATTGTTGAGGGAAAAAACATCATCTAAAGATCATAATTGAGAGACCAATGGTGAGAGCAACCAGTGGCGTGAACGGCCTGCCATAGTTAAGTCCAGCTTAAAGTCGATCTTAGTCTTTGTGAAACACCTCCCAGTTAGCTCTTCAGTCTGTGAAGCATGAATTCTAATGAAGCTCCTGAACCCGTGACATTCATTGGTCCTTGTCGTGTTTGGATGCATTATCTTTTGGTAGAAATGTTACCAACTACTCAACAATAATTGATCAGACAGAGCAAAAGTTACACATTAAACATTTTATGCAGCAATATGGAATGCAAGACATTAAGTCTCAATGCTTTTTGTAAATAGAAATAAAAAATCTTAAAATCAGCAACACATATAAATGTAAAATCATTATGGTACTTTTTCATACAAGTGAATTGATTTCCTGTTGTTTTGTTGTATACACAAGACTCTTTTGGATCCTATTGTGAGACTGAAGCGAAAGCATATTATAGTAATTACAAATATTGCTGATTTGAAGATATCAACTACGGTAATGAAGAAGTGTGAATAATTTTTACCTCATATTAAGTAGTTTTGGTATCAAATAACCACTTTATTTCTGGATCTACATGCATTTTAATGCTAAAAACCCAATAGTGTGCGTTTGTGAATAAGTCATTCCGCCAGTCGCATCACAAAATGTACCTTTAGCCAGGCACACCATTATAGTAAGGATGATGATAAGAGTAGAGACAGCATAGAGAGAGTGTCATATCACTGGCGTGCCCACAGCAAAGAGAGTGAATACAACCCAACTAAATAGACAAACACAAGCAGACATATTGAATACAGCTGACCAACTCCCAGTGGAATGGAGTATACATCCTGCTATGTAGGTACCAACAAAGCCCTGAACGGCGCCCATGGCATTCACAATACCTGTAAGGATGACACGGAGAGAAACAGGGAAGATGAGACAATAATAATATATCTGGAGATATCTGTAAAGCGCTTTGAGAGGGCCTTTGGTCCTCAAAAGTGCTATATAAGAACTAGCTATTATCATTATTACTGATAATAATAATAATAATAATAATAATAGTGAGCATTTACAATGTGCCATGTCTGTCATGATTATGATAATTATGATTTGTACTTGATTTGTTTATGATGCCAAGTAAATTGTATTGAATTCAATTGAATAATACCAATGCTAATTGGAACATAACTGTAATAACTACAATTATAGTTATCTACAAATAACAAATACCAGCATTTTAATACGCATGTATACACATACATGAAACACAAAGTTATTCAGCATCTACATATCAAACTTCAATAAAAACAAAAGCAACATCTTTAGATAGTCATTTAATCCTTGATAAGTACCTGCTTGGGATACACAATCATTATTGCAAATTCTCAAAAAATTGTTTCGGATTCATGTTTTACAATATGGTCATATATCATATTCAACATATGTACAACAAAATACAGTGGTACACATTCATATCAACAAATTGTACTAGTCTGCCTGCCATGGTGATACTATGAACATGTACTTACCAAAGACAGATCCTGCATGTTAGGTGCTATGTCCTGTGGGTTGGGTAGTATTATATCCTGCATCAAAAATTTATTAGCTTTTGATTGGTTGAGAGCTCGTCACATGACCAGAAATATTTCAGCTATTTTTAGGTTGCTCTGAAAAAGTACTATATAAGAGTACTATTTGGGAGTACCATTTGGGTGTTGAAAAAAATGTGATTTTTATATTTTTAAAAAATATTTTTTTAAAATCAATTCTTAATTTATTGAAAACAAAATATTTTTTTGACAAAAATGGACATTTTTTTTAAAATCTGAATTTTAATTTTTTTTACCCAAAAATTGTATTTTTAATTTTTTTTTTTTTAAATAAATTTTTGATGCAGGATATAAAACAAATATACCATGCCTTCTATTCTATTTGAGGTACTGGTTAAAATATAGGCCTCTGTGACTCCAAAAGAACCATTTGCTTCGGTGCTGCGCCCCTCAGCAAATAGTACTATTGGAGTCACCTCTTGCGCATAGTTTTAACCAGAACCTCTCAAGACAGTGTATTTTTGTATACTATGTACTTACCAAAGACAGATCTTGCATGTTTAGGTGCTATGTACTTACCAAACACAGATCCAGCATGTTTAGGTGCTATGTCCTGTGTGTTGGGTGTTACTATGTACAGTACTTACCAAACACAGATCCAGCATGTTTAGGTGCTATGTCCTGTATGTTGGGTGGTACTACGTACTTACCAAACACAGATCCAGCATGTGAAGGTGCTATGTCCTGTACGTTGAGTGGTACTATGTACTTACCAAACACAGATCCAGCATGTTTAGGTGCTACGTCCTGTACGTTGGGTGCTGTACTGCTATTTGAAAGCGAGGAAGACATTACAGCTATCATCATCAACATTAAAGATGCATGATAACTATCTGACCGTCCAACACATATCAATGATAACGCCATTATCCACATGGATAACGTCTGCAATGAAAGAAGTCACATAGATCCAAACAGATGCACAAAAACTGAGACAGATCTTAACCCACTTACTACTGAATTCTTTCATTCCCATAGGCTTAATACAAGGCTCACCCTGTTCCCATAGGCTTAATACAAGGCCCACCCTGTTCCCATTGCCAATGGGCTATTAGAAATCACTCAAACTTTCCCTGTAAATGGTATACATTTTGCTGCAACCTGTTCCACCCTGATAACATGTTAGTTCAAAAAGGAATGGGAAATGAGAAAACAGATCAGAGAAGGTTTGACTAATATCCAATGAAAGATATGAATACCAATACCTACATGTATATAATAATAGGTGTGGGGAATATCAGAATAAAGAAAAAAGAAGAAGAAAATTAGGGTAGCAACAAGGAAACCAACGAACCAAGAGTACTATAATATCAATGAAATGCACATTACGCTACTTTAAGCCTGTCAAATTTCCTGCTGATCCACCTAAATTACCTCCGGGATGCTGGGACAGTATTTAAAGATACTTTGTCCCTTTTGCAGCCAACCTCAAATTCTGTAGAACTTTGCAGGAATATTATGAATATGTTATGTATGTCCTATCTGTGAAATTTAAACGTTAGCAAATTATGCAAGGAAACCCGTGTACTTGCTAGAATTCACTGTCAGACACTATTGTCAGTATTGAGTGACTGACTGGCTTTTTTTCTTCTTTGGTAATAACATATATAATATGAGCTGTTAAAGATTTGTCTACATCAATAACCAACTTCTTGTAATGGCCAAAATCAAACTGATTGAATCTTTGCGCAGCATAAAATGTACGACCATGCGTTAAAATGGTCTGAAAATCAAGACTATTACTTATTGGCTCTATAGCTCCTAAGTCGATTTGACAACTAATAGTCGTTATTTCCCCCTTAAAGACATTTTCAACCCCCCTATTTTTAAGGGGAACTCTAAATTAGTATTATCTTTCAAGTGCCATTGGAATTTAACCTTTTCATTTTTGGCCTGCAAAAAAAATTGTTTTTCTTCCCTAGACCATCCCCCTTGAGTAAATTTAAAAAAAAATGATTTGGGGGAAAACAAAATAGCATTTAACAACATTCCCCCCTTTTGAGTAAGAAAATTGGAGAAAAATAGGGAAAAATCAGGAAAATCGGGAAGCAAATTAAAAAATCCCCCAAAATTGGGGGGTAATTTTTTTTTTTAAATAAAAAAAAAATCAGGAAACTGATTTAAATCTGGTAATTATCGAAAAAAATTGGGGGGTAATTTTTTTTTACAAATAAAAACAAGGGAAACGCTCTCGGCGGTCTCGCCTGCATAACGCAATTCAATATGATAAACCAGAACGTCAATGACGTAGCGCTCATCCACATCTCACAACAACAAATATCGTAAATTTTATGTGGTACACTTTTGAACTGGTCAAAAAATAGAAATTTGATGCCCTGGAAGGGACATAATTTCATTTCATTTGCATAAAGTACCATAAATAATCAATGGAGCAAAATCTCACAATTCTGTGTAGAAGTTTATTGTTCCAAATTTAGCTCTACCAGATAAGGCAAAATCGGTGAAGAAATGAGGGAAAAGAAGCAATTTTTGTTATTTTTGGAATAAATTTGCATAAATTACCATAATTAATTAATGGAGAACAATTTCAAAATTCTGTGTAGAAGTTTAGTGTACCAAAGTTAGCTCTACGATATAAAGCAAACCAAATCAAAATCGGTCGAGAAATGAAGGATGAATGAATGAAGAAGCCTTTTTTGTGATTTCGAATAAATTTGCATAAATTAGCATAGATAATGAATTTCACGATTCTGTGTAGAAATTTTAAATCCCCTCCTAGCCCTATCATATGAAACAATCAGAATCAAAATCGGTTGAAAAATAACGAAGAAGAAGCATTTTGAAAATCTTAATGTTGATGCCACAACAAAGTCTAAGTTTGTTGACCTTAAATGGCCTTTGACCTTAACTTAGTGACCTGAAATTCTACTCACATGATTGGGGAGACTTGATAACCCTATTGTCCAAGTTTCATTGACTAAGAACTTATACTTTCAAAATTATATCAAAAATTCAAAAACTTAACCTTAGGTTAAGTTTTCGATGATGATGCTACAACATAGTCCAAGTCTGTTGACCTGAAATGACCTTTGACCTTGACTTTGTGATCTGAAATTCTAATCACATGATTGGGGATACTTGATTACCCTAAAGTCAAAGTTTCATTGACTAAGAACTTATACTTTAAAAATTATACCAAAAATTCAAAAACTTAACCTTAGGTTAAGTTTTTGATGTTGACGCCGTCGCCGTCGCCGTCGCCGTCGCCATCGCCGCCGCCGTCACCGGAAAAGCGGCGCCTATGTCTCGCTTTTTGCTACGCAGGCGAGACAAAAAATCAGGAAACCGATTTAAATCTTTTAAATAAAAAAAAATTGGGGGGTAATTTTTTTTTTTTAAATAAAAAAAAAAATCAGGAAACCGATTTAAATCTTTTAAATAAAAAAAAATTGGGGGGTAATTTTTTTTTTTTAAATAAAAAAAAAAATCAGGAAACCGATTTAAATCTGGTAATTATCAGGCCTGGTGATGAAACACCATTCGGTTGGAAAAACTGGTCAGTGTACTTACCACTGCATTATGTACAATGATTGTTCTGAAGAATTTCTTAAACCCATTGAAACCTGATGGTGTCTGTATTGAGCCTATGGCAATGAGGTAATTCCGTAGTCAACCAGTTTAGAAATGGTTGTATGGATGGGATGATAGACGACTCTGTTGTAAAACTGATAGTTGTACTTACCAAATACAGATCCTGCATGTCTAGGTGCTATGTCCTGTGCATTAGGAGGAATACTGCTATGGCATAAAGCTTGAGCCATCACTCCTAGGCTCATTAGTACAAGGGATACATAGTAGCGGTTAGTTAGACCCATACACACCAAGGATAATGCCATTCCAAACATGGATAAACTCTGAAATAAAACAAGTCACGTAACTATACAAACAAAACAATGTTCAAGGGAATCCAACTTGTGGACAGGTCACAGGGAATGAAAAATTCACCTAAAAATTTGTCCATACTGGACACGCTAAACATGTTTGGGCTTTTTTTAAGAAAAGAAAAATGGTGCAGCAAAGTGTGTGATAAAACACATAGGAACTGAGGACCTTAAGCATTGTCAATAACATGTGTGATTACACATAAGGACTGAGGACCTTAAGCACCACAATAACATGTGTTTAGAAGCCCCCCCTCGACATTTTTCGCGATAATTTTTTAACGCAAGAAAATCTTGCACTGAAATTTTGCGACTTTTTTCTTTCGAGCCTTGCGCATCTTTTGAAAGAAATTTTTCGAAAATCGGACCTACCATAGGGACTGAGGACCTTAAGCACCGTCAATAACATGTGTGATTACACATAGGGACTGAGGACCTCAAAAACCGTCAATAACATGTGTGATTACACATAGGGACTGAGGACCTCAAGCACCGTCAATAACATGTGTGATTACACATAGGAACTGAGGACCTCAAGCACCGTCAATAACATGTGTGATTACACATAGGGACTGAGGACCTCAAAAACCGTCAATAACATGTGTGATTACACATAGGGACTGAGGACCTCAAGCACCATCAATAACATGTGTGATTACACATAGGGACTGAGGACCTTAAGCACCGTCAATAACATGTGTGATTACACATAGGGACTGAGGACCTCAAGCACCGTCAATAACATGTGTGATTACACATAGGAACTGAGGACCTCAAGCACCGTCAATAACATGTGTGATTACACATAGGGACTGAGGACCTCAAGAACCGTCAATAACATGTGTGATTACACATAGGGACTGAGGACCTCAAGCACCGTCAATAACATGTGTGATTACACATAGGGACTTAGGACCTCAAGCACCGTCAATAACATGTGTGATTACACATAGGGACTGAGGACCTCAAGCACTGTCAATAACATGTGTGATTACACATAGGGACTGAGGACCTCAAGCACCGTCAATAACCTGTATGATTACACATAGGGACTGAGGACCTTAAGCACTGTCAATAACATGTATGATTACACAAAAATGATCAAAAATTAGGCTTAGTATTAATAAATTGAAAGTTAACATGCACCATTTTAAATCTCCTAAACATGTGACTTGTTTTATTTCATACATGAAGCATGCTAGGAATGGCATTATGTATCATGTTCTTGCTCGCTTACAAATAGCAGTATACCACCCATTACAATTTCATGACCATTACCTTCAGAAAGTCTGTCAATGGTATTAAAATGTGTGTTACAGAAGTCTTGTTAGTTGTAAAACATGTGGGTAATACTTACCAAGGATAAGATCCAGCATATTAAGTCACAATCTTGGTCATTTGTTATCATCTAGTTGTACTTACCAAACACAGATCGTCTATATTTATGTGCTACTAATATTAGTTCTCCTCACAAAATACAGATCTAGTATATTTAGTTACTGTAACCAGAGTCTACATGCATGTTTTGGGCATTCAATGAAAAGTATACCTACCAAATACAGATCCAGTATATTTAGTTAATTAGAGTGTACATGTATGTTTTGGGCATTCAATGAAAAGTATACCTATCAAATACAGATCCAGTTTTGGGCATTCAATGAAAAATATACCTACCAAATACAGATCCAGTATATTTAGTTAATTAGAGTGTACATGCATGTTTTGGGCATTCAATGAAAAGTATACCTACCAAATACAGATCCAGTATATTTAGTTAACTTAGAGTGTACATGTATGTTTTGGGCATGCTAAATTTTTGGCACTCAGTGGTAACATTCACTTACCAAATACAGATCCAGCATGTTTAGGTGCGATATCTTGGGCATTTGGTGGAATACTGCTATTACTTAATGATTGTGACATTACAGCGATGACCAATAGAACCAGAGATGAGTGATAACTATCTGTTAGTCCCACGCTTAGCAATGAAAATGCCATTCCAAACATACTTAACGTCTGAAATAAAATAAAACACACCATAGGAAATTCAAACAGACGCACATCAAAATGTTAATGGACCCTACATTAAAATGTATTATTTGTCTAATTTTCCCCTCATACGTTTATTTCTTTCTTTTTCCAAAGTAGACCAACTGCCTAAGGAAAAGTGCATATATATGGTTCCTGTACTAAAGCCCAGGGGTTGATAGAATTCAGTAGTCAATGTGATACTTTCTTACTTTATCAAATTTCAAATTTCAAATTTCAAATTTATTCATGTTTCCAACAAAACATTACAAATCAATTATAAGCATTTAAAACAAATTTAAGAAATACATGTTAGAAATCTTCTTTACTACAGGAGAGAGGATAGAAGTGGATTAGTGTCTTGGCTCCTATTTAAAATGCTATGCTGCTATTATGAGTTTTCTTAAAATAAAGCCAAATACATCTACAGAAGTCATGTCATCACTTATTTATTTATTTATTTTTTATATTTAGACATGGTGACTCATTATCACCAATAATGGTGGTCTTCCATTGATTCCCTGTTAAACATAATGAGGTACATTATAGTTTAACAAATATATATATGATAATAATATTAATAACAAAATCTTGAACATAAATTCATAACAGCAATAAACAATAAGTAAGAACATGTATAAAAATATATACAAAGTATTTGGTATCCTTTAGAATCTTTAGAGATGGATATGAGCACTTTACAAATATTGTCATTATTATCGTTATATTCAACTCGAGTCAAAACATAGTTCAGAGTAAGTAAACTTACATGCATGATTTTTCTTGAGATTCCTACAGGCACTTTATGAGCGATGAGCGAGTCACCGAGACATCCACCTGCTATAGAGGCAGGTATGGCTGCTAACCATGGAAGAACATTATACACCCAGCCCTGTAGGGAGATAGAAAACAAAACACACAGCTATCAGTGTCAGCGCTCTAGAGAAATGCCCTGGCAATATTTTCTTTGGGCTTGATTTCAACAAACATATTGGCCCAAATTCACAAAGGAGGTTTGTCGGCAAACCTTGGTCTTTGTGCGTCATATGACACGTTTTGACGTCAAAGCGTGTCATATGACGTACATAAACCAAGGTTTTTCGACAAACCTCCTTTGTGAATTCGGGCCAAAAGGTTTGTGTTTTGGATGTGTGTTTTAGTGTTTGTGATTGAGGTTGGGATCAAGTTATTAAGATTAGGGATGGGATGGAATTTTTGGTTAAGATCTATGGGTTTGGATTGAAGTTAAAGTTAATAAAGGTTCGGATTAGTCAAAGTGTAAGGTTGATTGTTAAGTTAGGAATTTAATTATTACAGGAAGTTTACAGCAGAGAAATGTTCACCAAAGCATGTGCCACATAACAATGAGAATCAGCTGCAATAGCACAGATAAATGTTTCACAGATAGCGATGGAAGCAGGTAGATGGAAAATATTTTTGTATGTTTATTAATAAGAGAAACTCATGCATAAGGGATAATCATGGAAGAACCCATAACAATCACAGCAATGATTTCAAAATGCATGCAGAGATTTACCCTTCCATTACATGTCACAAGATGGATTCAGCATTTTGTGATTTGTGCAATTATCTGCAATAACATGATTAATATGATGGCTTTTAAGATTTGTAAGATTATTTTCAGCTTCTTGTGAGCTTTTTCTTAATGTATGGTTGCAATGTTCTTGATCTCATTGTCTAACCACTACAACTGCTATAGAGCCAGCTACAACAAAAACATTGTACCAAGCATCCTTAGGATCTCTAATCTGTATGAAGATGCTTGCATCTTTACAGCAAGCAAACGCTTTCAATACATCATTTGTGCCCAAAAGAAGTGTGTGATATAACTCACTAAGTTAACCCCTTGAACACAAGAACTGGGAGATTCATATATCAAGCAGATCCACTTTTCTACCCACTACCCACAGGAAACTGAATGGTTCTATTATCAAGCATTGGTGAGTGGGTCATCAATGATTCAATCATACCTTGCTCTCTGGGAAGACCTCTTTGAAATATGTAGGCATCCAAGACAGGAGGAGCCACATCGAAAAATTGAGAGCATTGTGACCTACTAGAATACCCCTGATTGCAGGATAGGGGGTAGAACAGGTGCATGAAAGGGGAAAGAGGGTGGAGCAGGGGTGCATGAGGGAAAGGAGGGGTTAAACAGGTGCATGAGAGAGGAAGGAGGGGTGGAGCAGGGGTGCATGAGAGGGGCAAGAGGGTGAAGTAGTGAAGGGATTCCAGGAGTGGAGCAGATGGGTTAGCAAGATTGGCGATATATTTGTAAATGAATAGAAAGAATACACAAAACAGATGGGTTAGAGAATAGATAATAGGGGAACGTGAGATAAAACGAGAGCAAAGAGGGAAAAAAAAGTGAATGGACGAGAGGGAAGAGAAAAAGAAAAGTGAAAATCAAACGGATATATTGAGTCACAGACAGGACCAGAAAGTAGATGGTAAACCAATGTTAAGATTGAAAAGACCCATGGGGCCAGAAGAGGTGCATGGATAGACAGCAAGAAATTCAAAATAGATGTGAAAAATTGGGATTGAAAAACATGAAAAGTGCAAGATGATGATCGGGTGACAGAAGGATAGTCAAGAAGAAAAGGGGAAACGAAGCAGAAAGAAAAAAAAGCTCACTTCACATGTCATAAAAACCACTTTAAGTCTCCCATTATAACACTCATAAAACATGAATTCAATTCATGACTGAGATACAGGTAGCCAGAGGCTCTGGTAAGGAACACTATGCAGGTCCAATCCTCAAGTTTTGTCTAAGATTTCAGGAAACATTTGCACGGGTTCTTGTGAGGAATTTGTCACTATTTTGGTATTTACCCAATAACAAAATGTTATCAATCACCAAGAGTGGCTTTCTATTGTGTTAAGTAATGCAATGCTTCCTCCCTCCTCTGATTGACCCATGTAAAGGTAAAGTCATCATCTTGCATTTCCAACACTCAAAATTTTCTCTGAGAGACTTTCATAAAAAATTGAAATTTCAAACTTTCAAGGCTAAACTAATGTCCTTTGGCAAGTCATTGATCTACATTTGCCACTCTCCACCCAGGTGAAGTAAATTGGGACTGGTATGAAATAATTCCTTGAATGCTGTGAGCACCGACATCGGTAGCCTAGCAGAGCCGGGGTAATATTGGAGCGCTTTGAGCACCCTGCAGGGTGGATATGTGCACTATATAAATATCCAATATTATTATTATTATTATTAAACTTTTTGGATAGATACATTGATTGGATTGTGTGTTAGCTGTGTTCATTACCAGCAGAGCCCATGGCTACCTGTACAAACAAATCGATTACTCACCTTAGACTCTGGATAAACCTCTTTAAAGAATGTTGGCATCCAATTTATTATAATAAAGTATGAAAATATGACGCACAAGTGACTAATGGCCATAGCCCTGAGAAGGGAAGGGAGAGAAAGAATAAAAGCAAAGGAAAACGGTTGGTTCCTTGTACTTTAATACCCTTTCCTTTATTCTCATGAATTCAATTCAACTTCCAAGTTAATATCATGCTATAGAATATAAATTATATACACATGTTAACAACACTTCTTTACACAGGTGCTGGTAAAGGTGAAAAGTAATTTTGTGAGTTTTTTTTTAATTCTCTTTAATTCCATGTAAAAGAACACAGTACGGTGAAACCTGTCTGTAACCACCACCCAAGGGAGACAAGAAAAGTGACCTTTATTGGCAGGTGGTCTTTAGGTACAGGTTTCTTTAGCACATGTTCCAAAAAGAAACCATTTTCAAGGGAAACAAAATATGTGGTCTTTCTATACAGGTGACTGTTAAAGCAGGTTTGACTGTACTATCAATGTTCCATTAAATTGTTCTTGAACTACATTCATATTTCAGATACGACTAAAAAATAGTTCACTTCAGAGTCTTTTAGAGCTGTATTCTAATGTCACATCTGTTTAGTCCCATATACCTATAAGTGTGTAAAGGATATTTAGTAATTTTCTAAATTTTCGGTAAGAGAAATCGATTTGTATATATTTATAAAAAAAGCAGAACCTCATATTATTGTTTTTCATGATTACTGTACATCATACTTGACAATTCCAAACAAGTTGTAAATTGTTTCTATTAGACAGAAATAGCATGACTTGTCATAACCCATTTCGTACTGGAACTGGGTGGTTCTCTTATAAAACCTATGGCAATTACATACATCTTGTGTTCAATGGGTTAGGTGACACACATTATCAGGCCTAAAAAAAAAGAAGTTGTATTGCCCTTTGCGACCTACCCCAAAATCTTGAAATCTACGGTCGCCTTTTTTAAAAAGTTTTTTTTTTACCGTTATTAAGAAGAAAAAATGTATTTAAGCATTCAAAACTAAAAATATATAAGCCCAAAGAGGGAGTTTAAAAATATAAAGAAATTCTGACCAACTGATCCATGTTTTAGCACCTTAAGGACAAAACAACATCTTTTTCAAAAAGGCCTAATAGAAACACGGCACCATGTTAAAAAAGAGAAGATATTTCTGAACTCACCAAAAAGGTTTTTTAGTTAGGAGCTTCAAGACCGGCAGGCTTTTCTTTTCTTCATCATCCTTCCTCGTTCCTGCTCTACCATTTTGGAATGAGAAGAATGTTTTCCTCCTCTGTTTCCTGGAGAAAGACTGGATGATAGTTGCTATGACGATAGAGATGGTGCCAAAGAAGTAGAAGACATAATGCCAATTGGAATGATCCATGATGATAGACCCTATTGCACCAGTAAGGAGTGTCCTGCATTCAAGATATAAGAAACAAAGATTTATTGTCTTTCATGTTTTAAATGTATAAAGTTCAATTACCGTATTTGCCGGCGTAAAGGCCGCAGTATTTTTGGAAGAGAAAATATCAAAAAGTCGGGGTGCGGCGTATACGCCGAAACAGTAAAAATCGCAAGTCAAAACAGCACGTCCATTATTTGTAGGCAACTTCATACAAAAAAATATATTAACAAAATTGACTTGAAAACACATCGGACAAGATCTAGTCTGAACTCACGTCAGCAGCAAATTTGAAGAAGTTATCTTTTTAATCATTGTGCAACCAAAGAAATAAGAAGAAAACTGACCAGAAACTCGTACTAAAAATCGTACTTGTAAAAATGTCCTTGGCTTTAGACAGCGCATGGCCCGGTAACCAAAATCATACCTCGCTCACACACTCTGTGGTGGGGAGCTACCGGGCTGGGAGTTGCAACAAATCCAACGCAGCATCCGAGATTCACAGCGCTGCAGCGCGCAATCGTCGGTGTTCTTAACTTTTCAGTAAGATAATTCTGAATTATAATTGAGACTATCTAATTAATTAAAGCGACAAACTAACCTCGGTAGATCTCTAATAACAATACAAAAGCTTGTTTATTTTCTCCATTTGGCGGTACGATAGAGGTAACACCGGATAACATTATGGCCACAGCTTGGTTATGGCAGGCCATTCAAGTTTCTGTATGCATGCGAAGCGCCCTCTAGTGTCCAATGAATGTGCTAATCTGCCTAAATTGATGAAGATTTGCTAAATTACGATCATTTTTTAGGTAAACTTCCTGTAAATTTATAAAATGATTGATAATTTTGGTATTAGTTTGTAGGAAAAATAGAGTTCTACAAGAAAATTATGATTATTTTCTTTGGTCCGTTCTTTTTTTTCTTTTTTTTTCCTCTCTACGAAATGTCAAAGTTGGGGGTGCGGCCTATGCGCGGTGCGGCCTTTACGCCGGCAAATACGGTATTAACGTGCAAACCTACACCTAAAAAGCGTTGCTCTCAAGTAGGTTTGTTTTTTACATTTCCTGTACCCAAATCATTTTGCATTACAATGACCAAAAACAATGTCAAAGATATTTCAATTCCTCACTTCTGTTATATCATTACGTTTATTATTGTTTGTCATTGTTTATATTATGTGAAAAGAAATGAAAAATAAATTCGCTCTGTATAGAGCTACTACTACTACTATCCCTTCTGTACTACTAGTTGGAATGATAGGACATTGTTCAAGTTTTATGTGATATAGACAAGACTTTTATCATTGAAGTGTCCTATTCGTTAGATGAATTCCTCTTGTGTATTTGGAATGCAAAGAAAGAGAAAGAAAAAAAAGGGGAAGATAGAAAGAGAGAAAAGAGGAAATTGATCATGAAAAGAAGATAACGGTAGTAGGACCCCTCTTACACTGTCTCTCCATTCTATAATCGTGCTAAATGTGCATTTCATCCACCAGTAGGATCTGTGCCCACCCCTCCCCCCCTCAATATTCAACAGAAGTGCCCACTCAATGCCTGTACTCTTGCAATGCCACCGCATAGGCGTATGTATTTGATGACTCTGGCATTAATTTTGTTGCCATAAAACATACAGGAACAATCCTGGACTTTCCTACCTAATGTAATAACCTTTTTATACAAGTTGGGCACAAGCCTCACTCATTTAGTCCAGTGACAGGGTTTTGAACCCTGTACCTTGCGATTCAGAGTCTGGCAATGTCTCCACTAGACTAGACACCTCAACATCAAGATAGACTTACCCTAAGGAGCTAGCTGCAAAGACACATGACATGACATAAGCTCTCTTATCAGCAGTCACCTTCTGACTCAGTAGACTCGTCAAGGATGGGTAATGAACACCTGCAGCACAAAAACAATCACACAATTCACCTCTGTCAAAAATATCATGAAGAAAAATGTATCCGGCACCACCTTCAGTGGGTGGAAGCATAAAAAGAAATTTGAAAGGGTGAATGGGTGTCAAGCTGATGTGAATTGATAACTGCTATAGAGGGTGCCTTTGAGAGGCATATACACCTGCAATAACTTATATAGGTCACAGAGAAGCAGAGAGTGAGAGAGAGGGAGGGAGGGAGGGAGTGAGAGGGAGGGAGGGAGGGAGAGATAGTGTGTGAGTGAGTGTGTGTGTGTGTGTGAGAGAGAGAGAGAGAGAGAGAGAGAGAGAGAGAGAGAGACACTCTTGTTAAGTAGAACAGGAGCTCCCAAAAATCAAGGAAAATATAACTGAGTGGAAAAAGAACACCAAATGTTAAGTTATGTACACATGTATGATGTATGACATCAGGACAAGGACATCAACATTATTTCATTGTCTGATATGACAACTGCAGATATTTATATAGTAGCTGCATTAAATCTACAATTTTGATTCATATCTGATTAATAATAGAGATTTGTGGTTATCATTATCATGATTACAAATTGTTTTGTAAATCTCTAGGACTTGTTGTTACTACTAAAGTAAAACCTGTCTATAGCGACCTTCCAAGGGAAACACAAAATGTGGCCTTTATAGTAAGGCTGTGAAGGGTAGTCGAATGCTCGAGTACCCGCACGGTTGACAACTACTCGGGTACGATTTCTCGTACCCGAATATTCGGCCGCAATTTTTTTTTTTTTTTTTAAATTTTTTTTTTAAATGTCCAGGCCGACGCTTACCCGTGCCTGGGTGAGCGGCGGCCACTGGCATGGTGCCGTCGGTAAAAATGTTTCCCAACTCAAGCACTGTCAAACTCACCACTCAGAAACTGGGACCAAATGTCTGGATTTCTGCTTGGACTTGGAGGAAAATGGATTATTCTGCCATCCTTGGTTTTTAAAACAGCATTGTTCACTGTTATTATTATTATTAAATCGGCGCCTTCAACTGCAACTCAAAGTAAAATTGCATGCGTTTTCGGCGACAGAAATGGGATACTGCTCCAGTGGTATGTATTGTGGTGGCAAAAAAAAAAATAAAATAAAAAAACAAAAACAAAAAAAACAAACAAAAAAACAAAAACAAAAATTAAAAAAAACAAACAAAAAACATGGCGTCCGAATACTCGAGTATTCGCTTGTAAACATAGGAGTGTACTCGGGTACCTCATTACACTGTTGTGCACAGCCTTACTTTATAGACAGGTTCCTTTAGTACATGATTCAATGAGAAACCATTTTCAAGGGAAACAACAAATGTGGCCTTTGTAGACAGGTGGTCTTTGTAGACAGGTGGTCACTAAAGCAGATTTGACTGTACGCACCTTGTGTTAGTCCCATAAGGAATCTGAGAACAGTCATTGACATGATGGTGCCTGCCTTGGTCGTGAAGAGGTAGGGAACCAACGGAGTGACTAAGGTAACTACACCCCAGATAAACGCTGCTCGAATGATCACATAATCCCCTCCGATCCTATCGCTCATCATACCCCCTGGAATCTGAGCAATGGGATAGCCCCAGAAGAAGGAGCCAAGTACAAGTCCCTGCAAAAGTCATGAGAAGGACATTCCATGGTGAAAATAGGTAACTTTTAATATTCATTAAAACATGAAGTAAAAAATGACTTTTAAAAAAAGGGGGAAAAGGCGTAGATCAACAAGATATATATTCAGAATATCAGCCTCAAATCTTGCTTTTGTAGTAAGAGAATGTGTAAGTTTAAATCCTCTGTAAATGAAGATAAATGTGTAAGCGACTTGTGAGGAGACTACACACAATCACTCATACCCATTATCAAGCATGTGCAATTTTGTTCAATATTTTCCTTTATTCACTATATACATTGTATAGTATACCAGTATCACCCAACACATTCAGAGCAAAATCTGAACAGTAATAAATTAGTCTCCTTCAATTTCAGACCTTATAGGCACGATAGCTCAGTCGGTAGAGCAATGGTCCTCGTAATCTGGTGACCCGGGTTCGAAACCAAGTCGATGCGCTAGTGCCCTTTGGTAAGGCATTAATCCTCATTACCAGGTCCCTCGGAGAGGACCTTAAGCCGTTGGCTGTCTGGTTGCTTATTTACAAGCATTTATGCTTTCTTAGCAGTCAGGTAAAATAACAACCACCGCCACCACCACCACCCAGACAGGAGAGTTTTTTTAAAGATTTTTTTAGGGGGGGGGGGGGCGGAATAGTTATGTGCGTATATGCCCCAATGCCATAGATTTTAAGATTAGCAATGCAATCCAAAATATGTGTGAACCCTTTTTTGGAAAGTTTGTCAGAGACTTTTTTAAAGGCATGCACAGCACCTCAACCCCCCTTCCCTACAGACAAAAAATTGATACTTACAGTATCTGTTTTATCCCAGCCGAACTCCTTGGATAGATTCACAGCTACCAGAGGTACGATGGTCCGAGCTGAGAATAGAACTGAAGTCATCACAAACAACAGAACCGTCCATAATCTTCTCTCTGAGCTATAGAAACAAGCACACAAATACACACAAAAAAAGTAATAATGTCAATGAGCACAGAAAAAAAAGCTGCATAAACAGCCATACACCAATATCAATAGCAAGCCCAGTGTGAAGCGGATAAAACATCATTCAAATGTAATTGAACAAAAATAGGCTACAGTACTTTTGTCAATTTTTCGGGATTTCTTTTTTTTTTGGTGGTCTCTACTGTAAAAGCAACTAAAATTTGAACTTTTGTATGAAGATCAAATCAAATGCAGTCTTCAAAAGGAGATTCAAATCACAAATAGTGCTGTCTATGAATGGTGTTACTTTCTATTGTTGACTTTAGAAGTTTTGTTTTGCTTTGGTTTCATTCTTTGTATTTAGGCCTTTAAAGATACTATGTCCCTTTTGCAGCTAACATCAAATTCTGTAAAACTGTGCAGGAATTATGAAAATGTCTTGTATGTCCTATTTGTGAAATATAAATGTTAGCAGTGTCCTAGTATTCAAATTATGCAAGGAAACCTGTAACTTTCTAGACTTCCCTGTCAGACACTATTGAGTGACTGACTCACATCTTTTTTTCATACATAAAGGGTCATTGTACAGGAGCATAATTTGTCTACATCAATAGCCCACTTCTTGTAAAGGCCTAAATTAAACTGATTGAATCTTTGCGCAGCACAAAATGTACGGCCCATCAATACAAGGGTCTAAAAATCAAACTATTTCTAAATGGACTGCAATAACTAAAGTAAAGTTGATTCAACAACTAATGTCGTGCAGCGGTTTGCCGTGAAAACCTGAGAGAAAGTGTAGTCTATATTATAATGTCTTTGTTTTTAAGAAAAATACACCAAAAAATATAAGAAAATTGACACAAAGGGGTAAAAAAAATGACGACTTTTAGATCTAATCATGACCATTAATTGAACAATTGATGATTTAGTTGATTTTTTGGCATGTTTTGGTAGGGTATCTCGGCCCGGTCGCTACGCCGAAGTTACGGGTAAAAATGGATACAAAAGTACATTAGCGCCACTTTTGTTTTCATAAGAGCTTTTCTTATGATCCACACACAAAACCAATGGACCAAATCCCACGTCATGCACGTTGCCGTTGGGACGTTGCGTTGACGGTGGTTTTTTTGTTCTTTTTTATGCCACAGTCTATCATAAATCGGCCATGCGCCTCAACTGATTAATATTTCAAAAATGAAATACAATGATCTGTTCTTGAATTTGCAAAATAAAAGGATTACAAAACGTGCTAGGTCTGGCACTTGGCCTTGTCAGTGTCGGCGCGCGCGCGGCGATCGAGTAGCTGCTGGGCACAACGGCTCAAACCTCCCCGGCCTGGCCGGGCTGAGAGCAGGGGTCAGAGCCGCCGTCACTTGGTTGTTGCTTGGTTGTGTGCTCCGTCACGTTCATTGCATTTACACATCAACTTACTCGTTCCATTGCGATGACTTTGAATACGGGTCACTCTTGGAATCTAGTATGATTTTCAAAGGCGGTGGCGATTTAGGAGATATCATGGTTTTGCTGTCATCCCGTTTCTAATCTCGTTCTTTCGCCTGTAGTTGATGTTTATCGGCATCTGTTAGTCGTTGTATTATTGTAGGCCTAAATCTACGGTAGGCAATCTTTTGGAACCTGTAGAGGTTTGCGCACGTCACTACGTAAAGGAAATGTTGACGCCCCCTAATGAATATGCATTATGCTTGTGCCGACACGGCGTGTGTACTGTCCGTACACGCTGTGCATGCATATCTATCTAGGCTATGACAGCACATCTGCACTACTGATTCAAGCAAGAGAATATATGTATATTTCACTACACTTTTATTGTTTTGAATACATTAATTGCATCTATACTTGCATCAATTAAGTTAGTGCATTTCTAAATTTGTATTGTACTGTTGTGACTTCATACTTGCATCAATATAAGTTGTTGCATCTAACCTGTTCCAAACTGCATTTTGCGTGTCCCAAATTTATATCTTTGTCATGGTTGCATTGTTTGCATCAATCAAGTAATTGCATTGTACATGTTCCAAGCTGCATTCTACGTGTTTCAAAATTTCTATCTTTCGGTAATTGTATTGTTTTGACTACACACTCCAATTATTTAAGTTATTGCATTGTACATGTTCCAAGCTGCATTCTACGTGTACCAAAATTTCTATCTTTGGGTAATTGTGTTGTTTTGCCTACACACTCCAATCATATCCAAATTATTGCATTGTACATGTTCCAAGCTGCATTCTACGTGTTCCAAATTTTCTATCTTTGGGTAATTGTATTGTTTTGCCTACACACTCCATCATTCAAATTATTGCATTGTACATGTTCCAAGCTGCATTCTACGTGTTCCAAATATATCTTTGGGTAATTGTATTATTTTGACTACACACTCCCATTATTTAAGTTATTGCATTGTATATGTTCCAAGCTGCATTCTACGTGTACCAAAATTTCTATCTTTGGGTAATTGTATTGTTTTGCCTACACACTCCCATCATCCAAATTATTGCATTGTACATGTTCCAAGCTGCATTCTACGTGTTCCAAATATATCTTTAAGTAATTGTATTATTTTGACTACACACTCCCATTATTTAAGTTATTGCATTGTATATGTTCCAAGCTGCATTCTACGTGTACCAAAATTTCTATCTTTGGGTAATTGTATTGTTTTGACTTCACACTCCCATTATTTAAGTTATTGCATTGTATATGTTCCAAGCTGCATTCTACGTGTTCCAAAATTTCTATCTTTGGGTAATTGTATTGTTTTGCCTACACACTCCCATCATCCAAATTATTGCATTGTACATGTTTCAAGCTGCATTCTACGTGTTCCAAAATTTCTATCTTTAGGGGATAATATTGTTTTGCCTACACACTCCCATCATTCAAATTTTTGCATTGTACATGTTCCAAGCTGCATTCTACGTGTTCCAAAATTTCTATCTTTGGGTAATTGTATTGTTTTGCCTACACACTCCCATTATTTAAGCTATTGCATTGTATATGTTCCAAGCTGCATTCTACGTGTTCCAAAATTTCTATCTTTGGGTAATTGTATTGTTTTGCCTACACACTCCCATCATCCAAATTATTGCATTGTACATGTTTCAAGCTGCATTCTACGTGTTCCAAAATTTCTATCTTTAGGGGATAATATTGTTTTGCCTACACACTCCCATCATTCAAATTTTTGCATTGTACATGTTCCAAGCTGCATTCTACGTGTTCCAAAATTTCTATCTTTGGGTAATTGTATTGTTTTGCCTACACACTCCCATTATTTAAGCTATTGCATTGTATATGTTCCAAGCTGCATTCTACGTGTTCCAAAATTTCTATCTTTGGGTAATTGTATTGTTTTGACTTCACACTCCCATTATTCAAATTATTGCATTGTACATGTTCCAAGCTGCATTCTACGTGTTCCAAAATTTCTATCTTTGGGTAATTGGGTAATCTTTGGGTAATTTTCTGGTTTCACAATTCGGCTAGTGAGCGAAGCGAGCGAGCAAAAATTTGAGCATAATATGTATTTTGTGAAAGTATTATTTGTCACCAAAATAAATGAGAAAATATATTTTTTTTAAATCATATTCGGGCAGCTCGCTGTTCCCCCCCCCCATTACTGGCGAAGCGCATAAGCTTTGATGCTTCATTAAATTGTGAGAGAAAGAAGATGATTCGTTGTTCCATTCTCGATTCTTAATCCTTGTTTGAATTCAGTTTTCTTTAAATTATTAGAGAAAGAAGACGATTCTTTGTATACCATTCTCGTCTCTTAATCCTTGTTGAATTTAGCTTTCCCCCTTCAGCACGAGGCGTGGAAGCTTTTACGTTTTATTAAATTATTAGAGAAAGAAGATGATTCGTTGTTCCATTCTCGACTCTTAATCCTTGTTTGAATTTATTTTTCATAAAATTATTAGAGAAAAAGGGTCTAGCGACGCCCCTGTGCGTACCCTAGATAACACTGAGTGGGTGGGGAAGAGAAAAGTCGGGTGAGAAAGGCGAAAAGAAAAGGAAATGGCGCTAAGTGACAGTAACGACGAATAAGGGAAAACTGTAATCCGGAGATTTGGGGGTCATTCCTGAAGGCTTGGCAAACGTTATTGAATAGAGGGGGCCGGGCCGGCCGCATAAAATCTCGAGCCGCGGATTCAAAGTTAAACATTAAAAACAGCCCCTGCGCTACAAAGGTCATCACTCTTTAGTGAGAAATTTGAAAAGGGCACAATATGTTGGATCTCTTTTAAATAGAAGCTATACACTCAACAGTCAGATTTTAAATAAACGGTAGGGCGCTTCACAACTCTTATTTTGCCCTTCATTTGGATTCAGCTCACAACCAACTCGCTTGTGTTTGTATTTGAACTCATGTTGGTAGTAATCATGGACAGGGGCGGCAATCCTGGATCCGATACGGGGACACGTCCCCCAGGAAATTTAGTAATATAGCTAGAAAGAAATCTAGCGGAAAGAACGTACATATTGAGCTTAGGAATTTTCTAGAATACATGATTTCAGCATTCAACATTGCAAAATCTCGCTTGGTCGCTATACACCCCGGTCCTCGCCCGATAACACAAAACTATGATATGACGCTCCCGGGCCGTGATTTATCCATGGTTGGTGTAATAGATCTGTTTTTTCTTTTATTTCTACTAACCTAATTATGTGCTATCACAATCATGATTGTTTTACTTTCCCTTTAAAGCAGGCGCGTAGCTAGGGGCGGTAGGGGTAGTAAGAGGACATAGGACGAAAAAGTAGCAGACAAAGAAACATTTTTGGAAATTCTGACAAGTCGAGAACGGTACAACGAATCGTCTTCTTTCTCTAATAATAAATGAAATGTCAAAGCTTCCGCGCTTCGCTCGCTCGGGGGCAACTGAATTCAGGCAAGGATTGAGAGTCGAGAATGAAACAACGAATCGTCTTCTTTCACTAATAATTTAATGAAAACTAAATTCAAACAAGGATTAAGAGTCGAGAATGGAACAACGAATCATCGTCTTTCTCTAATAATTTAATAAAACGTCAAAGCTTCCACGCCTCGTGCTGAAGGGGGAAAGCTGAATTGAAACAAGGATTAAGAGACGAGAATGGAACAAAGAATCGTTTTCTTTCTCTCATAATTTAATGAAGCGTCAGAAGTTTACGCGCGGGCGGGGAAAATTGAATTAAGACAAGGATTGAGAGTCGAGAATGGAACAACGAATCATCTTCTATCTCTAATAATTTAATAAAACTACAAAGCTTATGCGCTTCGCCAGTAATGGGAGGGGGGAACAGCGAGCTGCCCTAATATGATTTTTTTTTTTATCTTTTCTCATTTATTTTGGTGACAAATAACACTTTCACAAAATACAATTTATGCTCAAATTTTTGCTCGCTCTCTAGCCGAATTGTGAAACCAGAAAATTATTTTTTCGTGCAAGGGGCTATAGCCCCCCCCCCCCGATGTTCCGGTATCGTGCTTCCATTATGACCTTGTCAGTATTGGTATATTGAGTTGGACAAAAACGGTCTGCGCAATTTTTAAATTTCCGCCCCCCCCCCCCCCCCCAACCCCCTATTGGAAAATCCTGGATCCGCGCCTGAGTGATGTGTAAACAAAACAATACAATTACCCAAAGATAGAAATTTTGGAACACGTAGAATGCAGCTTGGAACATGTACAATGCAATAATTTGAATGATGGGAGTGTGTAGGCAAAACAATACAATTACCCAAAGATAGAAATTTTGGAACACGTAGAATGCAGCTTGGAACATGTACAATGCAATAATTTGAATGATGGGAGTGTGTAGGCAAAACAATACAATTACCCAAAGATAGAAAATTTGGAACACGTAGAATGCAGCTTGGAACATGTACAATGCAATAATTTGAATGATGGGAGTGTGTAGGCAAAACAATACAATTACCCAAAGATAGAAAATTTGGAACACATAGAATGCAGCTTGGAACATGTACAATGCAATAATTTGGATGATGAGAGTGTGTAGGCAAAACAATACAATTACCCAAAGATAGAAATTTTGGTACACGTAGAATGCAGCTTGGAACATATACAATGCAATAACTTAAATAATGGGAGTGTGTAGTCAAAATAATACAATTACCCAAAGATATATTTGGAACACGTAGAATGCAGCTTGAAACATGTACAATGCAATAATTTGAATGATGGGAGTGTGTAGGCAAAACAATACAATTACCCAAAGATAGAACATTTGGAACACGTAGAATGCAGCTTGGAACATGTACAATGCAATAATTTGAATGATGGGAGTGTGTAGGCAAAACAATACAATTACCCAAAGATAGAAAATTTGGAACACATAGAATGCAGCTTGGAACATGTACAATGCAATAATTTGGATGATGAGAGTGTGTAGGCAAAACAATACAATTACCCAAAGATAGAAATTTTGGTACACGTAGAATGCAGCTTGGAACATATACAATGCAATAACTTAAATAATGGGAGTGTGTAGTCAAAATAATACAATTACCCAAAGATATATTTGGAACACGTAGAATGCAGCTTGGAACATGTACAATGCAATAATTTGAATGATGGGAGTGTGTAGGCAAAACAATACAATTACCCAAAGATAGAAATTTTGGAATACGTAGAATGCAGCTTGGAACATGACTTGTACGGTACAATGCAATAATTTGAATGATGGGAGTGTGTAGGCGAAACAATAAAATTACCCAAAGATAGAAAATTTGGAACACATAGAATGCAGCTTGGAACATATACAATGCAATAATTTGGATATGATTGGAGTGTGTAGGCAAAACAACACAATTACCCAAAGATAGAAATTTTGATACACGTAGAATGCAGCTTGGAACATATACAATGCAATAACTTAAATAATTGGAGTGTGTAGTCAAAACAATACAATTACCGAAAGATAGAAATTTTGAAACACGTAGAATGCAGCTTGGAACATGTACAATGCAATTACTTGATTGATGCAAACAATGCAACCATGACAAAGATATAAATTTGGGACACGCAAAATGCAGTTTGGAACAGGTTAGATGCAACAACTTATATTGATGCAAGTATGAAGTCACAACAGTACAATACAAATTTAGAAATGCACTAACTTAATTGATGCAAGTATAGATGCAATTAATGTATTCAAAACAATACAAGTGTAGTGAAATACATATATTCTCTTGCTTGAATCAGTAGTGCAGATGTGCTGTCATAGCCTAGATAGATATGCATGCACAGCGTGTACGGACAGTACACACGCCGTGTCGGCACAAGCATAATGCATATTCATTAGGGGGCGTCAACATTTCCTTTACGTAGTGACGTGCGCAAACCTCTACAGGTTCCAAAAGATTGCCTACCTAAATGTACATGTATTATATCATGCATTTGGTTTGTGTACGTGTAAGAATTAGCTGTAATTTAGGCTTAAGTTGTAAACTAATATGAATGGCACTTTGTAGGAAATGTTTGAAAAAAGTATACTGATATATTTTTCTCAAAGTTCATGATTTCCGTGCTTTATCATTTGATACTTGTACATAACGTGTTTTTTTCTCAAATTCATATTTAGTCAGTACTAAATAAATTAATTCAAGGTGTTTATATTAATCTATAATTGTTTTGGAAAGAAGACTAGACAAAACGTCCTACACATCAACATAACTCGTCCTTTGAGCCACCTGATCTCGCCCGCTTACTTAAAGGTACTATGTCCCTTTTGCAGCCGACCTCAAATTCTGTAGAACTTTGCAGGAATTATGAATATGTCATGTATGTCCTATCTGTGAAATTTAAACGTTATCAGTGTCCTCATATTCAAATTATGCAAGGAAACCCGTTTACTTGCTAGACTTCACTGTCGGACACTATTGAGTGACTGACTGGCTTTTTTTCTTCTTTGGTAATAACATACATGATAAGAGTTGTAAAGGGTACATGAGCATTTGTCTACATCAATAACCCACTTCTTGTGACGGCCAAGATTAAACTGATTGAATCTTTGCGCAGCATAAAACGTATGACCATTCAGTACAATTGTCTGAAAATCAAGACTATTACTTTTGGGCTCTATAGCCCTAAAGTCGATTTGACAACTAATAGTCATTATTTTCCCACTTGAAGACATTTTCAAGCCCCACCTTTTTTTAGGGAAGTTCTAAATTAGTATTATCTTTCAAATGCAGTTGGAATTTTAACTTTTTCATTTTTTTGGCCTGCAAATGGGACATAGTACCTTTAACTTAGCATTCGTAAATATCTCTCTCACATAAACATTTGCTGTTTCTCTCTCTCTCTCTCTCACACACACACACCCACACACACACACATCGTCTCAATCTAACCCATACTCATCTTTTTTTTCTCTCTCTCTCTCTCTCACCATCATCTCTCTCTCTCTCTCTCTCTCACAATCTTCTCTATCTCTCACCATCTTCTCTCTCTCTCTCTCTCTCTCTCACCATCATCTCTCTCTCTCTCTCTCACACCACCATATCTTTCTCTCTCTCACCATCATCTCTCTCTCACCACCATCTCTCTCTCTCTCTCTCTCACCACCATCTCTCTCTCTCTCTCTCTCTCTCTCTCACCATCATCTCTCTCTCTCTCTCTCACCACCATCTCTTTCTCTCTCTCACCACCATCTCTTTCTCTCTCTCACCACCATCTCTCTCTCTCTCTCTCTCTCTCACCATCATCTCTCTCTCTCTCTCTCACCACCATCTCTTTCTCTCTCTCACCATCATCTCTCTCTCTCTCTCACCACCATCTCTTTCTCTCTCTCACCATCATCGTACCCTTTTGCATTTCCTCTGCGCTACCCACTCCCTCAACCTGTCTTTCTAGCTGCATGTAACACCCACGCTCCATCTTGCTACTACATGGACATTTAAAACAAAAGTCCATAAGTATTTTCAAAGAATATTATCAAATGCATATTGATGAGTATATATTCATGTATTATTTGTCCTCCCCCCAGTTTAATTTCTTAATTTCACTTCCTATATTTCTCTCTTTGAATTGCCCCTCGATCTCTCCATCTCCATTTCCCCTCTCATGCACTCTCACCAAATTTCTATTCTCAAACGTTTTGACAGTATCATTCCATCTTCTTCTATCAACATTATTAGACACTGACAAATACACGCTTCTGCATTTCCCTGTCCCTCGCAAGAAAATAACCATACCAACATTCATTATGCATGTATACAAAGAGACACCATATTCACAATCTAAATACATACAAGCAAGCTGAAATACATGTAATGTTTTGTTAATATGGGTATTGCACCTTTAACTTTCTTTAGATCATACACAGACATGATAATCAAATCAATATATGCATCAATAAAATAGGTTCATCTAGCTATCAAAATTGGAATGGAGTACTACAATACAAGTACAACTCTGTTTACGATTTGAATATGAGACACTTAATATTTTTTACTTTGTTGCTTTTATAGGCCTAGCTACTATCTGACTATGTACAAGTAAAACTTTTCAAACTTTTGCAACATCTTTGTAACAGTTCACCAAAAGAAGAAGAAGATATACTGGTACATGTAATTGGATCAAGGGAACATGCCATCCTGCCCCTGGCCTCTCTGTGTTCTCTGCATGGCTGGCAAAACCATAATTTGTTATTTGGACACAATTTTGTAAGTGTTTCCCCCCCCCCCCCCACGCTCCAAAAGGTTTTTACCTTTTCTCTTCTCATCTTTTTTTCTTTCTTTGCAAAGAATATTTGACTTAGAAAAATACACTCCTCTACAATAAATGCAAGGACCTTAAGTTTTCTTTTTAAAATTAAATCTTGCAAGATATTTCTTATTGGAGTTAATTGTGCCCCCATCAAACCCCCCCCCCCCCCCGGGTCAAAATACAATATAACCTTTTGACACCTGGGGGCGTTTCACAATTTCACAAAGCCCTTTTTTTCAATGACAAATAACAAAAATCAGTGACAAATCTACTGATAACCAATCAGAAGCAAGGATTTCAGTAGCTTATAACACAAATTGTCATTTGTCACTGATGACAAGTTTTGTGAAACGCCCCCCTGTGCTCCATCTAATCAGAGAATCATATGAACGGCAACTGATTTAATACATACATTGACATGTTAAAGTTTGGTTTCCAGATGTATCACTTATCCCTCTACACATCACACATACTGGTGCACTTATTATCAAATTTCACTGTCTGACAGCTGTGCAATCACTATTTCGTTTTGCAAAAGAAAACAATATAAAGAAAATAAAATGAAAAGAAATATACATATATACAATATTTCAATGAATAGATATACATTCTTTTTCAATGAAAATGGAATTTTGATAAATATACCAGATTGAATTATGTACACAAATATATATCATTTAGATTGACATTAATTATACATTAAACTATTTACAAATGAGCAAATGAATAAAAGTAAATTGTTGTCCTTTTGAAACCTAGGTTTAAAATAGGTATCTGACAAGATTTATTCCTTCATATTAGTGTGCTGATAACACTTGCCAGAGCTCATTCTTTGCAATTGCATGAATTAACATGCACTCAATATTCTTATCATTATAATTTTTATTATTATTATCATATTATTCTTATTATCATTACAATTGCCTTTATAATTTTGTGGTTGTACTTGATAATTGTGACAGTCATAATTTACATCATTGTTAGTTTTGTTAACACACCTACTTCAAGATAAAATCAAAAGAGAAATGATACAGGATGTATCTCATAAGTTATAGTGCAAAACAAAAAAAATCCTCTTTGATTTTTACTCTACTATTCCATATGATACAAATGGGGTTATTTAAAAGCTACTCCAAAATCCACAACCAATTAAAAGGATAGTTGAGTTCTGTTTTCAGACCGCAAATGCCTTCAAAGTGCATAGTTATTGCCCTAATTCTAATCTATGGCATTTCTAGTGCCCTTTTAGGACCTAAAATTGCTATTATTTTGTGTAGCGCCCTCTGCAACAGAACTCAACTATCCCTTTAATGTGCTTAACAAATTGATTTCATCATTAGAATGGTAAACATATACTACATGATCCATAGACATATAATGAATACATCCCTAAACAAGATCACTGATTGTACATGTGAAACTAGGACAGGTCAGTTAGAAAGTATTTGGAATGATGGAAGGAGGTAAATTAGAGGAATAGTCACAAACCTAACTTTGTATATTTACTAATTTGATTTCCTTCTGTAGTCCTGTCTGATTAAGAATACAAACACCATATACACTATACAGTAGGCTTATGGTAGCACCATGTGACAGGGTGGGATCTAATGGGGAGTCCTGAAAAGGACAGTTGGTAATCTTTCTTGCATTGTCCGAAAAAGGACTGTGGTAGTCCTAGAAGGACTGGTACATGTACTCCCCATTGGATCCTCCTCCCCCCCCCCCCTCTCAACCGTAAGCCTACTATACTTAGAAGCAATTAACATCTAACCATAGACACTATAATAAGAATGTTACTTTTTTAATATATGCCTATGTATATTGCAGAAGTGGGGAAGACGGCGGGCATGATGGTCACAAATCTACAGAATTTAGATTTTGTAACAGTTAATTGTGGAAGAAAAAAAGTTACTTACATTGTAAACTTAAGTTATATTTGACACTTTTTCTTCAACAATGGTGAGAGCAAACAGTGGCATGTATGGCCTGCAAGTGTATGTAATTGGATTTTTACAGACGTGTATCAATCAGATATGATTATTTATGTCTGGGGACAGACTTTTCTAGTTCAAGTCCAACTTATGTTGCTCTTAGTCTAAGATGTACCAGTAACATTTAATTTCTAGGTAGAACTTCCTGTCCACCCCATAGAGAGGATTGATATACATGTGATTTATTTACACACATATATATATATATATATATATATAAATAACTATAGTATAATACATGCATTTATTTAGCACAGCTACTACACAAATATACTTTACTGCACTTCAAACAAAGTGTTGTATTATTACGAAGAGACGGTAATTCATTCAAGCAAAATTCCTTGCTATCTTTTACAATTTCCCTCACCTTGGTTGAAAATGACAAACACTTATGAATAATTTGCCAAAGACCATTAGTCTGTGGCAGCTCCTAATCTTTACCCTGTGATCCTCAGTCCTACACCATCTCTATAACACCTGGGCCCCCATTTCACAAAACGTGTCATCAGTGACAAATGACAGTTTTTGTTATAAGCTACTGAAATCCTTGCTTCTGATTGGTTATCAGCAGGTTTGTCACTGATTTTTGTCATTTGTCATTGAAAAAAGGCTTTGTGAAACAGGTCCCTGGGCCCCCATTTCACAAAAATTGTCATCAGTGACAAATGACAGTTTTTGTTATAAGCTAGTGAAATCCTTGCTTCTGATTGGTTATCATCAGATTTGTTACTAATTTGATATGTCCCTAAATTACCATGATAACATAATTATATCACAGTTATATTGTTGTTTATTAATTATGTTATTACATTTTATTTTAATTTAGTAACAGATTAAATTATTCAAAACATATTCATATGGACGATTGGCATTCCATACTTAGTCGGTGGATTAAACCATGGACTAATGTTAGTCCGCTTTCGAGAATACCACCCTTTGTGAACAAGTCCCTGATTTTAATAAACACACAGCTCTGGGAATGTCATCTCGTAGGTTGGTACTGAGTGGAAGACTGCTGGAGTGGAGGGATCAGCTCGGACTGGACTACCCGCTGGAGACAGTGGTGTCCTAAAAGAGAAAATCAGCAATCAAAGTTTATCAGGCATTGAAAATAGTAAGCCCCACCTGCTTATTTAAAACAGTTGAATATATGGAGGAAAACAAAATCAAATAAGCATCGGCTGTGTGTCACAATTATGTCATGGGGTCCTTTGTTGGAGACAGTTATTTTTATTTTTACCCCCCCCCCCCCCTCCCTTGACCCTCGGCACTTAAAAATGAACTTTCAGAAAGGTTAAAGCAGGATGTAATGTGCTGTAGACATCTCCATGTTTTTCTTTTTATTTTCCTATCTTTCCATTTTTAGAAGACTGTTTTGAATTTGTACAACTTTATATTTTACAAGTGAAATGATTTCAATGAGTAAAAAGTAAATGTTCTTACTTCACCACTGTGTCAAGGATGTCGTTCAATTTCTTGTACCACTTCTCACTCTGTAATGAAAGAAAAAAACTTACGACTAAGACTCAATTTATGACGGGAGAAAGGAATAACATGAAGTTCTCAATGATATATAAATGTCTTGTAAAAACATTATTCATAATCATTTGAAGAATTGTTAGTGGTACTGTACACAAAAGATTGAAGCAGACGATATCAGTGTTTATGGAACTACTTAAGATTTTGCAATTCTCTCTCGCTAAGCTTGAATAAACTCAATCTACAATGAAATTGATGTTTCAAATCTATTACTATTCATTCATATATCCATGAGGGCATAGGCCTCGGAAGTGGGGGGGGGGGGGGCAGAACGCATTTTTGCCCCCCCCCCCCAAAAAAAAAAAAAAAAAAAAAAAAATCAGCAGTAAAGGAGTACAAATGGTTTGTATTGTTTAATCAAAGAGAAAATAAAAAATAATAAAAGCTGAATTGAATCACATACAAATTATATTCCATTCAAAGAAAAGGAAAGTTAACAGGAATTTAATTTCCTAAAAATTCTGCATGCCCCTATATTTATCATTGGATGATTTTATAATGGCGATACGCGCATATAGTGGAAATATTGTGGGAGTATGGGAAAGCATGTGCTTTTTAGTATAGGGGTGAGAAGACATGTGCCCCTGAACACTGGCGTACTGATGGGAGGGGGGGGGGGGGGGGTAGTTGCCTCCGAAATAAAATTCAAACATGGTTTACTTCTAATTCCACTCCAGTGATTTACAAATGATGCTGAAATGACATGATTTCCCGGGTTTTTTTTCTCGATTTTTTTGTAAATTATACCTTTTTATGCATTTGTTGGAAAATACCAAATTCTCAAATTTACAGTAAGATAAAAAAAAGTGTGGTTATTTAGAAGCCTTCATGTCAGGGCCTGCAGAATGGCGAGGCTCGGGGGCTCAAGCCCCTTCACATTTTTTTGAAAGAGTATCTTAAAGAGAAAAAGAAAGAGAGAAAGAAAGAATGGGTGCCTTGCCAGTGTCACAAATGATGTATCAAAATATGTTCATCTGACTGTAATTGAATGCCTAAAATCCCTGAGCTTCTAGGGGCTCTGCCCCATGGACCCCACCAAGGGCCCTAAGGCAGGCCCCTGTATGCTCATCTGACCATATTTAAATACCTAAAACCTCTGAGCTTTTTGCCCATTACGCCACTGACCTTGGAAGGTGAGCCCCCTGGAGTGTTCGCCCCCACCCCCCCCCCCCATCCCAAATTAATGGAGAGCCATTTGTAGCCTTAAAATAAAATATATTCAAAAGCAAAAATTCAAGTATTTTAGACTTTTCATAAATTCCACATCAAGAACATGAAATCTCCTTGATGAAAATATGAATGATTTGACTCAACATTTTACGGCTTTAAAAAAACTTTTAACAAAATATTTTCAAAGATGCTAACAGCTTTCCATAATTGTTAAGTCCAACTAAGAGATAAGTTCAACTGAGGACCTTTGTGAAACACCCCCCAGATGCTCCCATACCATCCTTACCCTTTGTTCTGCAGTAGCTGCTAGTTGGTCAAGAGAGGAGTTCTGGAACATGCTGAGAATAGCAAGTCTCTTCTCTCTCTCCTCTTCCCCTGTACATCCATCTACGACCGTCATTGGGGTCAACACCTTCTTCAGGGATTCAAAGGTTACAAGCTCCTGGGGGTGTTTCTGAAGTCATAGCATCAAGAAAAGTGATTAGTAAAATCACATCATAGCGCCCTCTACAACAAAACTCAACTATCCCTTTAACCAATTTTACTCATACAAGTGGTTTCATCTTGTGAAAATGTGTAATACTGACTTCATTGGACAAGCCTGTACCTTTGAATGCATTTTAAACAGAAACGTGTCACCATACAAGTGTTGTAAATCATCATCACCATCATCATCATCATCATCATCATCATCATCATCATCATCATCTTCATTATCATCACCATCATCATCATCACTACTATTATCATCATCACTTCTATTATCATCACTATTATTACCACCATCATCATCATAATCATCATCATCATCATCATCATCATCATCACCACCATCACCACCACTACCATCATCATCATCACCATCATCATCATCACCATCATCATCATTATCACCATCATCATCACCATCATCATCATCATCATCATCGTTGTCATCATCATCATCATCACCATCATCATCACTATCATCATTAACTTGTCATCATCATCATCATCATCATTACCATCATCATCGTCGTCATCATCATCATCATCATCATCATATTTCTCTTCTCATTCTCTCATTCTTGTTCTCCTTTCACTGAGTTAAACAATAGTTGTTTTTTCAATCTCTAAATTCAGGAGAAGCTAGCTGGATAGTTACCCGGATTCCTGTTGGTGATGACTGAGCTGACTCTAGCTCGATGTGAACAGAGCCAACATCAGCACCGCTCCGAGGACGATACTCAACTACATGAAGAAAACAAAATGGAACCAAGTCAATAGACCAGTTCACGGTTAGCACATGGCTGCAATAACCCTGAATATCCACAGATCTTCAAAACATAAAGAGGTCCCACTTTGTACATTTTGAAATAATCACTCCTACAGCGATGGAGGTGCTACATAAATAGCCTTTGTTCCCCCTTTTCAAAGAATACTTCCACCTGTGTATCATGGAGTGTACTGCTTGTGCATGAATGAATAATGATTACATAACTTTCATGAGCACGTATCCATTATTTTTTCTCCGTGTATTTCACAATTTGTTCTGCAATGACCTTTATCTGCTCATGCTCAGACTGCAACCGTAAACTGGCTAATTGCATCACTCCTTTGAAAATACTCAAGTATTGTCGATATCAACAGATAATTCCATTTTTGATACTGCGGGTCTTAAAGGAGTGTTCAGAAGAGATTTCTTATCTGAGGATTCATCATAAAGGGGAGTTTAGACAGAAGATTACATACCTGAAGGTTTATGTATGAAGGGAGTGTTTAGACAGAAGATTACATACCTGAAGGTTCATGTATGAAGGGAGTGTTTAGACAGAAGATTACATACCTGACGGTTCATGTATGAAGGGAGTGTTTAGACAGAAGATTATATACCTGACGGTTCATGTATGAAGGGAGTGTTTAGACGAGAGACATCATGTCCACTGCTCCTTAGACCATCACTGATAGCATCTTTCTGGAATAGAACACTGGATGCCAGCGGCTGAGAGGGAACTTTCCTGTGAGAGAAGGATATAATACATGAAGTTTCTCTTCTCTAAACATGTCAAATAAATAAATGATGTCGTACTACTATTTGTTATGAAATAAGTCATCTTTAGCATAATTTATGTTAGATTAAGATGATTTATTCATTTATCTGTAACAAACTGTAATTTTGTAACGTAACATAGCGTAACATACTGTAATTTTGTACTGAATAATATTGTGTAATCGTGGTGCTGTCGTCCCGGCTTTTATTTCGTGTAAGGACATTGCTTCACTTAATGGCTGCTGGGACAACAGCACCACAGCGCCTAGAAGCAATGTATTAGGGGCGTTATAAATGTGATCTATTATTATTATGTATGGTGTCCTTCAATATAATATCGGCAAACACTGTGTCAAATTCTCTGACAAGGCTTGACTACATCAGATAAGTATAAAGACTAATCCTGAACTAATACTACTACTAATGATGAAGAATTTATACAGCACATTTTTCATATACATGTAAAGGTGATGTCTTAACAATGACTTTGGCTCAGTGCTTGTGGACAATGGTAAAAATGATAATAATAATAATAATAATAGTGAAGTCTTGTAAAGCGCTCATGCCAGGCACATTGCCACTCCTGGCGCTCCATTATTAATACCCTGGCTTTAGCACGGCTGCCGTTACGGCGCTCAAGCATTTCAAGGAACTAATTCCTACCAGGTACCCATTTACATCACCTGGGTGGAGTGTGGCAATTGTAGATTAATGTCTTGCCAAAGGACATTAGTATTGCAACAGGGATTCAAACCCTGTACCTTGTGGTTCACAGTCCGGAGACCTATACTCTGGACCACAACACCTCTACGATACTGTTTGTAATACTACGTCTTTTACTGCTGCTGCTGCTACTAAATGTTCTTCAGCAGTTGTTCAACACATCAACAGTATTTCCTCAACAAACTCTGAACAATTGCTGACACATTAGTAGAATCATCACTGCTGCTGCTGATATAAACAGCAACACATTAAAGGGGCACGTACCCACCAGTGTAGTTATCAGAACATGCCCTCTGCGTTAGAGCAGTATTCTGTTGGTGTCAATAGGCAGCTATAGCACCGTCTGCAAGCACGTACGTATTTTGAACGCCCTCTGGAATATGGGGAATATGCCCCTTTAACATTATCTTACAAAATGAGGGTGAAAAGAGACTAATGTATGCTGCTGCTGCCACCACTACTACTACTACTACTACTGCAACTACTACTACTACTACTACAACTACTACTACTACTGCAACTACTACTACTACTACAACTACTACTACTACTGCAACTACTACTACTACTACTACAACTACTACTACTACTGCAACTTCTACTTCTACCGCTGCTGTTGTAACTTCTACAAGAAGATTGAGATCATGTCTTACCTTTGATTATTGTCCACATTGAATGGAGGTAGAAGGTAAGGAGCTGTCTTCTGTCTCGTATCAATCACCTGAATCAAGATATAAACAGCAACACATTAAAGGTAAAGACCAGTTCTGGTCATGCGATTGCATTGTAAGAGAAAGGTTGTGCGATCGATCAGAAAAGGTTGATCATCTAGCATATAAGTATTGGTGTGTACTGCAAAGTTCTGGAATCATCAAAATGATAAGAAATTTGGCCCAGTCTTGGTAAAAGTAAGAATATAACATGCATTATATCTATCAGGTCCAAATAGATATAATAATTCACCAAATATATCAATTAGTAGGCAGTTTCTCAGCAAAATTTGTATGATCAAGTATTAGTCAAAACATATTCTTTCACATGATTGGTAATACTAGCTTCCATTTCATTTTTTGAGAGGGGGGCGTTTCCAAAACTGGTCTTTACCTTTAAATCAGACCACTTTTTAATCAAAGTACATTTCACATTAAATAATGATTTTCTTTTTCTTCATTCAAAATGTTTTAAAAAGATGCAGACGATAAATCCGAAGAGTCAAATAACTAGATGGAACTTCGACTGCGCGCAGTCGAAAATGATGCCTCCGTCATAGAGCAATTTTACAAACCAAAACAGAAGAAATTTTTCGAATTCAAGTTTAATTGTAATCCATTAACAGGTTCTCAGAATATTGTGATTACAAGCTATTTTTGCATACATAATGAGCCCATGACCTTTGACCTTATGAACCAAGAATCTACTCAGTTCATTGGCTCTGCAAGAAACATACATGACCTAAGTTGGCAGGAATCCATCAATCGGTTCTTGAGATAACGTGATCACGAGCTGTTTTTGCATACATAATGTGCCCTGTGGCCTTTGACCTTTGACCTTGTGACCCCTACATCTAATCAGTTCATCGGCTCTGCAAGTAACATACATGACCTAAGTTTGGCAGCAATCCATCAATCGGTTCTTCAGATAACGCGATCACAAGCTCGTTTTGCATACATAATGAGCCCTGTGGCCTTTGACCTTTGACCTCGTGACCTCAAAATCTAATCAGTTTTTCGGCTCTACAAGATACATACATGACCAAAGTTTGGCAGGAATCCATCAACCAGTTCTTCAGATAACGCGATCACGAGAACGGGACGTACGTACGTACAGACTTACGTATGTACGTACGTACGGACGTACGGACGGACGGACAACCCGAAAACATAATGCCTCTGGCTACTTCGTAACGGAGGCATAAAAATATCAATTTAAATCTATCTACAAAATTTTCAAAAGAATGCAAACTTTAAGAACTTCAAACAAGTCTGAAATGGATTCATTTATTTTGTCAAATTAATATATATTATCCTTGATATTCTATAACCATGACGGAGGAATTTCCAAATCAAATTATTTGTTTTACATATATAAATATATCATGAGAAAGTATTGAATTCTGCTTGGAGTTCGAGAAAAAAGACAAGAAATAATGATACTCTGTACAAGAGGAAAGAACCTGTCAATCCAACCACATAAACGTTTGATACCTGGGTGGAGAGTGGCAAAGGTAGAATAATGTCTTGGAAAAGGACATTACTGCTACAGCAGGACTCCGAGAAGGCGAGAACCAAGCAATACACATTTGAGAGATGTATCCACTAAACCATAACGCCTATTATTATTAATATTATTATTACAGTCGTCGGACTGTGAATCACAAGGTTCACGGTTCGAGTCCCGCTGCGGCACTAATGTCCTTTGGCAATACATTAATCTACACTTGCCACTCTCCACCCAGGTGTTAAATGGGTACCGGTAGGAAGAAATTCCTTAAATGCTGTGAGCATCAAAATCGGCAGCCTAGCATAGCCGGGAAATGTCGGAGCGCCTTGAGGACCTTGCAAGTTCGATATGTGCGTTATATAAGAATCCAATATTATTATTATTATTATTACTCAATAAAACTGTTCGGATATTTCAGCCTACAACAGAGATAGAAGTAGAATTATAGAAAGTGACTGAACTTACCGACCATACATGTTGTCCAAGCGCTGGTATAGCTGTGAGTTGACTGATAAGATTTAGGTATCTGGCAACTAGAGCATGGACTGCACATCGATGGATAGGACTGAGCTTACAATCATTATCACATACCATGTCCTGTAGACAAGAAAAATGGTAAATTATTCTGATCTTGGTGACATTGTAGAGAAGAAAAATGGTAAATGATTCTGATCTTAGTGACATTGTAGACAAGACACATGGTAAATTATTCTGATCTTAGTGACATTGTAGACAAGACACATGGTTAATGATTCTGATCTTAGTGACATTGTAGACAAGAAACATGGTAAATTATTCTGATCTTAGTGACATACCGGTATATGAAATGCATCTTTAAGGTAGCTTAGCAGAATGCATCTGGAACGCAAATCGCATAATACTTTGTAATGTTTGTTAATAATAAGTTCTTTTTTACATATCTGAAGCTAACATTAAGCCTAATTGGGATAGTAAATTTACAAGGGGTACTATATACATAAAGGTTGGAGAATGTAAGAAGATCCATACCTGTAATGCTAAGGAAACCTTGACTAAGTCAACAAGAATGTCATCTGTTCCAAACTCCACACAGAGCAGCGCCAGTGTGGTGAAGATAGCGACATAGTTCTCACACTTGTTCGCTCTGCATCGTAGATTCTCATAGATATGCCACTGGATGTCTGCTCCATTCTATACAAAATAAGAAGAGTTTTTAAAATCTTTTGTTAATAATAATAATAATAATCTGTTTTTTTGTATAGCGCTCAATACACCGATCCAACGATGTGCCTAAGCGCTTACCATCATTTATATAAACAATGTGTGATATGCATTTATAAATATATTAAAATGCATCAAGTATTAAAGGTATTACAAAGTTCTGGTAAGGGGTCATGAATTTGGTTCAAATGAACATATAGGAAGCATATATGCGATTGTACAATGTTCAATGATCGTTGTTGCGGTTGAATTCAAGTCTAAAGTTAATATGAAATTGTAAATAATAAACTCTTTATGTTGCATAGCGCCCTCTCAAGACTGATATTACCTTACCTTTAAAACAATGTTTTTCAACTACAATCAACCGATTTGATATTCCTGTGTGGAAGCTATATATCAGAACTGCATATTCTGAGATTTTCATGGTCGCAGCTACCATGGAATGGCTGTAGACGTTATTTAAAATTTACCCGGAGCACCCGGGTAAATTTTTAATTATTCAATTTCTCGGAAGCAGAAGTGTTTTAGGGGCTAAATTTTCTAGTGGTATAATACATCCGCAGGGGCATCCAAATATATAAAAAATGTAAAGAATTAATATTCATCCAAATTTCAAAATTTCCCAAAACTTTGCATTAGCTTTAAGTGCATGAGTATATTCTATGATCAAAAGAACTCAAAATAAACATGCCTTTATAGAATGAATCTCATATTCATTTCATGAATGGGTTAATTTTTTTTGTTTTTTGTTTTTGTTTACCTTTCTAAGGAATGATATATCTTGTCTAGATGGTTTCTCTACTCTCAGATTCAGCTCAGAGATGTTTCTAGGAATGGCTATGTTTCTCCTCAGTTTGTTTGTGTTGTCATGACGATCAATCAATGTTTGAAGAATCTCTTGCACAGTGTAGCGGATGTCTGTGAATAAAGTTCAAAGTCAAATCTTATAGTTGCAAAATAAAATTACTGCCTGTTGTAGCAACAAGCAGAATTGATAAAAGACTTAACTCTGTTTTGTGACAATCAGCCATGCATGAAGTCTTTCATCTATGGCTGATTGTCAATGAAACGGAGTTAAGGTAGCCAGTGAAAACGAATTCGTTTAATGAAATTATGGAAATTCAAGCACTACTGTAGCAGGTGTCATATGAAAAGGCAGAAATTGAACTTTCTAGAGATGAGATTTTCTCTTTGAAATTCAGATACTGTCCGCCAAATGACTTTTTAGTTCCCTCCCTTCAAATTGATTTTTATCACTCATGCCTAAAATATGCATCATACAAGTTGCATCAAATCTAAGCTTTACAAATATGTGTCATTTATTAATTATAATTGTGATTAAGTTATGATAAAACATCGTTGATTCTTGGTTTCGTTTTTTCTGGGACGCACTGAATATATATATATATATACAGTCAAACCTGCTTTAACGACCACCTGTCTACAAAGACCACCTATCTACAAAGGCCACATTTTGTGTTTCCCTTGGGTGGTCGCTATAGACAGGTTTGACTTGAATGATAAATGATTAAGTTACATTATGTAGGTACATAAAAGAATGAACGATAAAATACTATAACTTTTATATCATCCTGACGGTCACTACTAATTCATGCATCAATAATAAAGGTACCATTTAATTAAAAGGTGCTGTTAGATATTTCTTTTTAAAATTGATCTCATGCAATCCAAATGACAGAATACATTGTTGGCCGGCTGGCAGAAGGGCGTTAGCGTGAGCGACTCGAAAACTCCTTTTTTGAATTATTCACATTTAAAGATTTGTTTTATATTTAAACTGCTTTCCGTCCCGAAAATTGGTTTAAAACTTAAAAGACTGATAGAAATGTTATAGTAGAACATGGCCAAAAAAATTTTACTCAGAAATAAGTCAGTTTTATAAAAGTTAACGCCCATCTGCTTAACGCTTCATTTTTTACCTGAAATTCCAGCTAATGCCCTTCTGCCAGCCAGACGACGACATATCTATAAATCTTTGTTCAAGTTAGCAGAATGATAAGCCAAGGCTCTGACATAATTCATCTCATAGACAAGTACAGCTAGTCAAACCTGCCTATAGTGACCACCCAAGGGAAAACAATTAGTGGTCTTTGTAGACAGGTGGTCACTACAGCAGGTTTGACATAATAATAATAATAATAGCTAGTTCTTATATACCGGTAGTGCTTTTTTTTCAAGACCGAAGGACCTCTCAAAGCGCTTTACAGATATACATATTATTACCCCGGTCATCGAATTCAGGCTTACCCGCACACAATGTATGCACATTCTCCACTCCCTGGGGAGCATTCTAGCCAGGCGTCATTTTTAAGAGCGCACACTTGCTAATCTAAGCACATGTATATTCTAACCTGGATCAGGAACAACAGACATGTTAAGCAGCGGCTGCATGAAGGATGCTGGGAAGGTAGACGCCATGGAAACCGTCACATACTTTCTACCCACCTACAGTGAGTACAGAATTAAAGATAAAGTTGAGTTCAGGGACCCGTTTCACAAAGCCTTTTCTCAATGACAATGACAAAAATCAGTGATAAATCTGCTAATAACCAATCAGAATCAAGGATTTCACTAGCTTATAACAACAACCGTCATTTGTCACTGATGACAAGTTTGTGAAAAGGGGCCCTGGTCATGCGATTGCATTGTAAAAGAAACTGTGTGGAATCGATCAGAAAAAGTTGATCATGTAGCATATACGTATTGGTCAGTACTGCAAGGTTTTGAAATCATCAAAATGATTAGAAATTTGACCCAGTCTTGGTAAAATTAAGAAGCACTGTACACAGAAAGATTTATATGGGACTACACAAACATGTGGCATAAAAATGTGGTCCTCATTTTTAAGCTGTTACATGTCATAATTATGAAGGCATTTGAAGAGCCATGCTTCAGAGAACTTTTTTTTCTATGATGTTCTTCCACACTTGCATAATAACAATGAAAACGCTCACAAATTATTTTTTACCTCTACCCAGAACTCTCTTTAAGGAGAAACTCAACTCATAATGAACTCTGAAACTGTTGAAACTTGTTCACTTTCAACATAGAGTAAAAAAAGTGTGTATATATTCAAAAAGTGTTACGGCATATCGAAGAGGAAATAAATAATTCTAATTATTACCCGTATCAGACATCTGAGCTGGTCATTTACAAAACCGTATTGCCCTAGTTTCCACTAGCAGTGGGAACGGAGGGGTATATTCTTTGTATTTTCCTTGGTCTCCCTGCGCGTATTGACTTTGCGTGTAGAGACGAGTGAAAATATACCTTGGTATTTTCCACGGTCTCGCATCCGGGCATCTTGTATTGACTGCGCCATATTTTGTCATTTTCATTGCGCATCTATTATGCGTACGAGAACCTGCGCACTTTGCGCGCACTCTATTGTGACGTAATAATCACACCAAATGCACACTGTTTGCAGTGTATAGAAAATTTCGTCAAGCACTGGATGCACAGTGCTGGTTTGACAAAGTTTGTTCAGTTCTTTGAGATTGTCATGGTGGATTTCTGAATTTGCTCTAGATGTCTGATTTGGATAACAATAAAAATATTGAATGGCTTTACTTTCGGGGGATATCAGAAATATTTACCGCGCTAAGACCATATTGCCCTCGTCTTTCGACTCGGGGCAATATGATCTGAGCTTGGTCAATATTTCTGATATACCCTGATATAAATATATACAACTTCACAGGAAAGATGCTTGAAACATCCAATGCAGAGCATGAAAGCTTATTCATTTGATATAATGCTGTATGTTAGATGTATTTTGTACTTAATTGGAAAGAATTTCTATGCATGAAGCAATGCGGTATGAAAAAAAAGGTAACTTGAGTTATTAAAACATCAGATCATCTTCAGCATTATATGCTAATCCTATCAATGTTTGCCAGTAGCAAGTTTAAGTGCCACCCCGCTTGCTTTACATCGTAAAAACAATGAAAATGTAATAAATTCTTATATAAACTTATGTTTATTTCAAATGGTAAGTTGTTTCAATAATTCCCTCACTAAAACCACCTAAAGCCATTAAAAGGGGAAGAGATCAGAATCTAGTTTCATACCTCCAATAAACTCTTCAGTAGAATGCTCTGCAATAATAAATCTCCCTCGCTGTAAATCAATCACAAAACCAAACAAACATTGTAATGAAAAACTCTGGAAACATAAATATGACAAAATATATTCCTCCTACTAAAATACAGTACATAAATCTAATCATTCACAAAACACATGTTAACATTTACAACGGTATACATGATAAGAAATCGCACTTGCAGCGGCAGTGTAACTGGCAATACGCGATAAATCTGTACAAAATACAAATTCGCTGCTTGGTCATGCAGCCATTCAACGAACACAATACATGATTTCTCAAACCGTTGCACATGGTAAAAGGCAAGCTTAATTTAGCTTTAGCACCCCAAAAATAATATAAATATAAAAAAAATAAATAAATAAAAAAAAAATCTATATTTTGAAAATTCAGACTAGATGGAACTTTGACTGCGCGCAGTCGAAATTGATGCCTCCGTCATAGAGCAATTTTACAAACCAAAACAGAAGAAATTTGTCAAGTTCGATTGTAATCCATTAAGAGGTTCTCAGAATATCTTGATTACAAGCTATTTCTCATATACATGTATGACCCTTTGACCTCATGACCCTAAAATCTACTCAGTTCATTGGCTCTGCAAGATGTCCTGAGTTAAATAGTAATCCATCTGTCAGTTCTCATGAGAATGCGTTCACAAGCTATTTTTGCATACATAATGAGCCCATGACCTTTGACCTTTGACCTCATGACCCAAGAATCTACTCAGTTCATTGGCTCTGCAAGATACATACATGATCTAAGTTTGGCAGGAATCCATCAATCTGTTCTAATGATAATGCGATCACAAGCTATTTTTGCATAAATTATGAGCCGCATGACCTTTGGCCTTGACCTCATGACCCAAAGAATCTACTCAGTTCATTGGCTTTGCAAGATACATACATGATCTTAGTTTGGCAGGAAACCATAAATTTGTTCTTATGATAATGCGATCACAAGCTATTTTTGCATACATAATGAGCCCTGTGACCTTTGACCTTGTGACCCAAAATCTAATCAGTTCATTGGCTCTGCAAGATACATACATGATATAAGCTTGGTAGGAATCCAACGGTCGGTTCTTGAGATAACACGATCACAAGCTGTTTTTGCATACATAATGAGCCCTGTGACCTTTCACCTTTGACCTCGTGACCCCAAAATCTAATCAGTTCATCGGCTCTGCAAGATACATACATGACCAAAGATTGGCAGGAATCCATTAATCGGTTCTTCAGAAAACGCGATCACGAGCCGTTTTTGCATACATAATGAGCCCTGTGACCTTTGAACTTTGACCTCGTGACCCCAAAATCTAATAAGTTCATTGGCTCTACAAGATACATACATGACTAAAGTTTGGCAGGAATTCATCAATCGCTTCTTCAGATAACGCAATCATGAGCTGTTTCTGCATACATAATGAGCCATGTGACCTTTGACCTTTGACCCTGTGGCCCCAAAATCTAATCAGTTTGTTGGCTTTGCAAGTTACATACATGACCAAAGTTTGGCAGGAATCCATCCGTCGGTTCTCGAGATAACGCGATCACGAGAACGGGACATACGGACGTACGTACGGACGGACGGACGGACAACCCGAAAACATAATGCCTCCGGATACTTCGTAACGGAGGCATAAAAATCAGAATATTCCGGATTATTCGGAAGGGTTGGCAGGTATGGTACCATTTGAATTATTAATGCAATGTCTCATAAACTATCTGCAATTGAAGAAGAATGCCTCAACTAGGGCAAAAACAAGCAACCCTTGGATTCCATTTCTGAGACTATCGCTGTACATAGCCTATGAGCGATAACATTTGGATTTAATTATTTGACAAGATAACAAATAGATTCAAAATTTGCACACCATCCAAAATTACATAAAAACATGACTGTATTTTCAATTTCATCACTTTACATTCTTTGTTATCATTATGCCCTGTTATCATTAGCTCCTGGAAATGAACAAGAAGAAAACATGTACATGAAAAGACAACTTTATGAACACATGGTCTGTATGTACAAGTTGCTGTAGTATATTTCAATGAGAGAGCTACATGTACAATGTACATGTCCAGGGGGATGACTAAGATCGACTTTAAGTTGGACTTAACTATGGCAGGCCGTTCATGCCACTAGGTCCTCTAACCATTGGTCTCTCAATTATAATCTTTAGATATTTTGCCTTCAATTATGAACTATCAAAAAATGTAAATTTGTGACCATGATTTGTACGTCCCAATGCAAGGATTGGTTAGAGCAACTAATGGCATGAACGGCCTGCCATAGTTAAGTCGAACTTAAAAATAAAGTTGAGTTCTGGTCATGCGATTGCATTGTGAAAGAAACGTTGTGGAATTGATCAGAAAATGTTGATCATCTAGCATATAAGTATTGGTGTGTACTGCAAGCATCAAAATGATAAATTTGGCCCAGTCTTGGTAAAGTTACAAGCACTGTACACAAAAAGCTGTACATGGGACTACTTGAATATGTATCATAAAAATCTGTTACGATTTTTATGATGTTACATGCCATATGAAGAATATTAAGGCATTTGAAGAGCAATGCTTTTTATAACATTTTTTATCTGATCTTCTTCCATCCTTGCATACCTAATACAATGATAACGCTCACAAATTATTTGTCACCTCTTCCCAGAACTCAAGCTTCTCTAAAGTTGATCTTAGTCTTTGTGAAACACTCCCCAGAATGATTTATTATGACTCACCCCTTGGAGTAGATAGCTGAGTCCCTACCAAGATGTTCTTGACTACCGGTAGGTCTTGGGAGTGGTATCTTACCCATGATAAACATCATGATCTCAATCTTCTGGTAGTCTGGTAAAATACTCGCAAATGCACCTGTAATGATGAGGATGATAATCAAAATCATCTTGGATGAGTGTGGAAAATAAAGATCAGTGTCATTTTGCAAAAGGACAGTTCTGGGGCAGGGATTTGAACCCCATTCCTTGTGATCCACAGTCTAGTGGCTCACTCCTTAGACCATCACACTCCTCTTCAATTAAAGAAATATTAATGATATCTATAAGAAGCGTGAATTGGTTTATTTCTGAAATGATTATAAGAGAGAAGTTCTATTTTGCAAACTGATTTATTCACAATTGACACAACACTAAATATTGCAATCTGTAGAGGTTTCTTGCTGTGAGAATGGCTGTCCTTTACAATTCTCGAAAGTTTCATGGTTGCAAAGTTCTGGAGTGTTTCACAAATATCCCAAGTCAAACTTAACTCTACGTCCGACTTAAAAATTATGGAGAGCTATTTGTAGCCTTAAAATAAAATATATTCAAATGCAAAAAAATCAAGTATTTTAGACTTTTCATAAATTCCACATCAAAAACATGAAATTTCCCATGATAATAGAAAATATGAATGCTTTGAATCAACATTTAATGCCTTTTAAAATAACTTTAAAAAAAATATTTTCAAAGATGCTAACGGCTTTCCATAATTGTTAAGTCCAACTTAGAGATAAGTTTAACTTAGGATCTTTGTGAACCACCCCCTAGGTTTCATTACCTATCGTATCGATGATTGCTTCTTCAAAGAGAGCCTCTTCTCTCTCATCCACGTCTTGTGTGACCTGTCTGTTTGGTTTGGGTGAGGGGGTATGACCTCCACCAGATAATCTCTTCTCCACCGATGACCTTAAATGTCGTAGGAGGGTGTTGAAGACTTCCAGCACAGATGTCCCTGTCATTAAAACAAGTTTGCTGGATTAAATATTCAATTTAATTTAATCTGGTACTTTTAATATTCAAAACAATCACATGTCGCAACGTGAATTGAATCATGAACACACAACAAGCATCATACAAAATTCAAAATAATAATTTTCATGAATCATAATTAAGAAAATTCTTTGAAAAAACACAGCCTTACAAAAAGGTTGAATAAATGACTGAATGATTAGAAATTAATTTGTTTTTAATTGAAACAGCCTGATCCTGATCATATGAGACTATCAATCTTAAAAAAGTGAGAAATAAAGAAATCATTTACATTAAAAATTAATAAGTCACTATGACTTGTTGAAGATTTTATTGAAAGGAAATAAAGCTTGAACTAAGAGGAGGGATGTGAGACTTACCGACTGCTCCGTCTGCTGCTATGGCAACCGTCTGTTTGAGAACCTCAACGATGCTACGTTTGATGCGAGGAGAGTTATTCATATTCTCATCCAAGTGAAGGAGAAGATAATGAGGTGCTACATACAGATACTGGGACTGAAAGGGATCAAATATATACAGAGTTTGGATAACATCATATGTGGAGTTCCTCTATTCATAAATCTATTCATCCCATCTTTTTTTGCTCATTTCTCAGGCATGTTCCTATTCTCATCCAAATGAACTAGAAGATAATGACGTATTACATATAGATACTGGAATTGGGAGGGGTGGGATACACTTAACATAAAAAGTGTACATGCTATATACATGGACAAGATAATGGAGTTTGTTGAAAAAAACTGGAAATTATAAATATCTTTAAAAATATGATAAAACAGAGCTGAAGGCGAGGTGTACGTACAAAGGGGATCCAGTGATCAATGTGATTGATGTGATTGATCATGATGTCTCTCAAAACTGCGAATGCTTCACCAATAAAGGCCAGGGGAAAGCCAATGAGGTTTAATTAATCAAGATTTTTTTTTTTTATAAAATAAAATATAATAATAATAATATAATAATATAAAAATAATAATAATAATAAAATAATTGGGTAACCGCAGAAACGTGGGAGATTCTCATGCCTGTATACAACATGATTTTGGTGGTTGTTTGCAGATTATCTGGAGGTCTGGTTTAAAAGAATGCACTGTGAGAGAATTTGGGTTACATGAATTCCATTTGTTTAATCTTTTTTTGCTCATCACTCAGCGATTATTTTGAGGAGAGTTCATTACATTCAACACATATACCCATACAGGTACTGTCCATGTACAGTTAATACTTCTATTAGAAGGGACAGATCATTTTCAAACTTCCTAGCACTGATATCTAGGATAGCTTACCTGCATTGAATACATGATGACCTTGAAAACCTTGACAGCAAAGTCAGTCGGAAGCCAGATCTCATGAAGGTCTAGATGTCTAAATAAGAGATATAACATAGTAGCAGGTGACACTTTCCAAGTTAGGTTGAAATATTGATTTAAGTGCAAATTGTATGATATTAGAGATGCACAGATTAATCACAGGTAACTAAAGTTAAGTTCCAATATCCTAAAATGAGGCTAGCAAGCCACTATTTAAACTGATAATTTATCTTAATCCATCATGAATAAATATATTGTAACACCTCTCTCCCCCCCCCCCCACTCTCTCTCTCTCTCTCTCTCTCTTCTTAATTTGGCTTGATTCTATCACCCTTAGTTTGTCATAGCACAAAATAACTCCAGCACCCCGCGTTCAGTGGGGGACATTGCGTGAAGTCAACTCATTACATAATAATAATAATAAAGTTAGATTAATTGAGCGCATAATAAACAGAAGTTTCTCTATGCACTTTACAAAGTAAAAAATAAGCAAGTACAAGTATATTTAAAACAAAAATAGTTACAAGAATGAAATATAAAAACCTTAAACTAAAGACATGCAGCTAAGATCGCATGACCATAACTGGTCTATATCTTTAACATCCCATGTGTTGATGTTACTAAGCACAGGAACCTTCAGAATCAAATTCAGGACTTTGAATTTATTGAATATCGTATCATATCATAATTTTGTCAAGGTCTCATTGAAGACTATTAGAAAGGTTTGCAGTGTCCATAACTCACCTCAGCACTGGTTTGAGTACAGAATGGATGTTATTATAAGCGGCGCTACACATGACATTCCTCAGGCAAGTCTCAGCGAGGGCAGCGGGTCTCTCCTCTACATTGTCTGATACTGGAGACTCATGGCTACAAAGTCAAGCATATCAATGTGGCTATGAAATGGTTTATAGTACACACTTGTGAAGCTCATAATAGAGAAAGAGGATAATAAGAAGGCAGGTATAAACTAGTAGGTAGGAAACCACTGGGGAGGGGGGCAGGGGGGGGGGGGGGGTGGGTGGGGTCGGGGGAGGTGGGACTACAGCTTCAAGTCCTATCAAAGGGACATGAAAATTAGGCTTTATACCCTATCAAAGGGCAATAAGTTGGTTTAAAATCCCAGGAAATCCCAGTTACTATGCCACTGCTCAAACAATGTGCCATTCATTTACCTGCAGCAAGAGCAAAGAACCCCCCCCCCATCTCACACTATACCAGATCATAAGTGTGACATGGGTTTCAATCAGATCGTCACCATCCAAAAGACATGACTTAGTTTCAAACCTGCGTCCTCGGTTGAATCCATTTGGAACTTCCACCGTTAGCTGGATTACAGGCGCACGCCACGCCTAGTTAAGGGACCCTTCCCCAGCTTGATCCTAATCTCTCTTTTAACCATACTTCTACTGCAGGGTTGCATCTACAAGTATGAGATTTAGTTTATAGCCTTTATCATGGATCTGACTTTCATGACAAATATTACAAAAGAACTCTGTTTGTTTTGATCTTTTTCAGTATTAATTGGAGGCACTTGGTTTCTAACTATTAAATATGCTATAATTGTTAACTACATGCAATCTTTTGTTGTAAAAATACCGCTCTGACATTACAAAAATGAGAAGAAAAAAGTCTTCTATTTTTGGCCTTCAGAGAAACCAACAATGCTTTGACAAAAACCTGAATATTATTTAAAGACCGTCAACACTACTGGGCCAAAAGGGATTAGACCACACAGCAAGGTCACTGACAGGTGGCTATCTCATTAACTCAGCTCTCAACTAACATAAGAACTAGATGGAATTTTGACTGCGCGCAGTCGAAAATGATGCCTCCGCAATAGAGCAATTTAAACAAGTTTGGAGTTTAAATCTCCAGTGGTTCTTGAGATATCATGATAACAATCTCAATGTATGGAATTTCATAAGTTGACCTCTGTGACCCTTGACCTTTGACCTACGTGCTCCAAAATCTAATCAGATTGTCTTCCTATGGTGATACACACTATCATTAAGTTTGAAGTTTAAATCTCTAGTGGTTCTTGAGATATTATGATAACAATCTCAATGTATGGAATTTCATAAGTTGACCTCTGTGACCCTTGACCTTTGACCTACGTGCTCCAAAATCTAATCAGATTGTTTTCCTATAGTGATACACACTATCACTAAGTTTGAAGTTTAAATCTCCAGTGGTTCTTGAGATATCATGATAACAATCTCAATGTATGGAATTTCATAAGTTGACCTCTGTGACCCTTGACCTTTGACATACGTGCTCCAAAATCTAATCAGATTGTTTTCCTATAGTGATACACACTATCACTAAGTTTGAAGTTTAAATCTCCAGTGGTTCTTGAGATATCATGATAACAATCTCAATGTATGGAATTTCATAAGTTGACCTCTGTGACCCTTGACCTTTGACATACGTGCTCCAAAATCTAATCAGATCGTCTTCCTATGGTGATACATACTATCCTTAAGTTTGAAGTTTAAATCTCAAATGGTTCTTGAGATATCGCGCTAACAAACTCAATACAAGGAATTTCATAAGTTGACCTCTGTGACCTGTGACCTTTGACCTACGTACTCCAAAATCTAATCAGATCGTCTTCCTATGGTGATAAATACTATTCCTGAGTCTTAAGTTTAAATCTTAAATGGTTCTTGAGATATTGTGATAACGGTCAAACGGGACGGACGGACGGACGTACGGACGGACGGACGGACGTCCGGACGGACGTACGGACGTACGGACGTACGGACGGACAACCCGAAAACATGATGCCTCCGGCACCACCTTCGGTGGCGGAGGCATAAAAAGAGGATCATGGGGGACCAACAGGCACTGATTGGGGAAGTTTTCTACATAGAGGGAGCAAGTACATGTAGCTACAAGTAGGACAGTGGGGCTTTAAAGGTTCCTGCATGATTCAAGAACAGACAACTGAGCCTCCGTGAAAGATTTAGACGTAGTTGTTTTAGAACACAATAAGCTTACTACCTTTGGTCTTTAGTCGTTTCTTGGCATGCAACTCCCTTGTACCTTTCAAAGCCTTCCTGCATGTTGAATAGAAGTGAAGGAACGATCTTCTCCATATGTTGTTTCTCCCAGATCTTCACCTGGAGCTCGTCGCTAACGGTCTTCCGTATCACTCCTTGGATTCCCTTCAGTCCAGCGATTCGAATTCTGAGAAAAGAGAGACAAATCTCCAAGTGTACACATATTTGAGGTACATTTCAAAGTGTGCAAATCAACAACAACAAAATTCTATGTTAGTAGTACAAAGTTGTCATATTGTATTCAAAATATTAGCGTTAAATATTACTTCTTTAAAGAGATTTTGCAAGTTTAAATACACTCTCCAGTAAAACTAGAAATGTCGTAATCTGCATTGCTGTGCAATGCGAATGTATCCCCAGGCAATGGCAACGATTTTTGTGTCATCCTTATGTTCGAAGGAGGGACAAAGATCCCCTCTCCCCCTCCCTGAAACAAAAGGATGACGTAGAGATCGCCACTAGTGGCTCGGAAGAAGAATGCCTCAACTAGGGCAAAAACAAGCAAACCTTCGATTTCATTTCTGAGACTATCTCTGGAGCCACTGAGCGAAACCATTTGGACTAAATTATTTGACAAGATAAGAAATAGATTTGAAATGTGCACACCCTCCCAAATTACATAAAAACATGACTGTATTTTCAATTTCACCACTTTACATTCTTTGTTATCATTATGCCCTGTTATCATTAGCTCTTGGAAATGAACAAGAAGAAAACATGTATATACATGGCAGAGACGCCAAGTTCAAAGATCAGCTATGCATGACATTTTCATGACTCGGGGCGAGGGTATAACTTACGAATAGCAATTTTTTTTTTTATTGGGCGCTTGCGTGCATGAGAGCTTTATCAGACCCTCTAAATGCGTGACATCACGCATAATGCGTGACACTTGCTAGCTCTGACATCTCATATCAAGCTAGTTCTTTTAAGGTAACAGACATACACCATGACTCACTTTCTGCGTACACTCATATTCTCATTGTTATTATAACACATGGAACTGAATTTTGAGATGAAGAAATCATATCGGCGATGGTAGGATGGCGTATCCTCCTCAATGTTGGCAAACTTCACAAACTACAAGAGAAAAATGAGAAAAACACAACATTTACAACATTGAGCAGATTTAAAAACTTTAAAACTTTAAGAAATTTTAAAGGTATAGACCAGTTCTGATCATGCGATTGTAAAAGAAACGTGGTGGAATCGATCATATATAAGTATTGGCGTGTACTGCAAGGTTCTGGAATCATCAAAATGATAAGAAATTTGGCCCAGTCTTGGTAAAGTTACAGCACTGTACACAGAAAGATGTATATGGGACTACCCTATATCTATCCAGTCCAGATAGATATAATAATTTACCAAATAAATCAAGTAGTAGGCGACTTCCTGGCAAAATTTGTATCATCACGTATTAGTCCAAACATATCCATATCTTCAAACTGCTGGTGAACAGAGCAACAAGACCAAGCTCTGTAATTATTAGGATCTCTGTCCGGTGTTGCCTTGTTTGTGCCATTGAACTGGATCGACCAAATTAATTGATTCATAATATATATATATATAATATTTTTTCCCGTAACATGAGAGTAATTTTAATAGTTTCATACTATTAATTAAATGTAATACTAACTGTTATTGTATAATTGTTTTAAATGGGGGCACGCTACAAGAGTCCTATCTCGAAAATCAGGAAAAATTAAAAATTGGGAAACTGGTTTAAATCGGGCAATTATCAGGCCTGTATATACTTACAGACTGGGTCCCATAAACCTGAAGCTCAATGTTGTTGGATTCCAGTAGTTTGTGAACCATTTTCAAGAAACTTTCCACGAATAGATTGAGAGTTTGTGCATGACAAGCCAACAAGAGCTGGTCTAAAGCCTGCATAGAAATCAACACATACCTAAAAGGAGAGGGGTAAAAACATCAAACTTTGAGAAACTGCATGTTGCGATGAACGGACTCACAAGGCGATAACACGGCAAGAAATAAACAATGAATACAAAAAAGAGAGATTAAGACTCTGTGATTGACATGTCACCACCACCCGGTCTAAAGCCTGCATGGAAATTTGGAAATAAACACATACCGTACCTAAAAGAGAGGGGAAAACCCCACACGGACGATAAAAATAGTTGATACAAAACACATTTGGGGGGAGTAGGAAAACGGGTCAAGAATGAAAAGGAATAGCAGTGGTTACTATATGATAGAACATGTGCCATGAAAACGTTGGGCAAAGAACTTAGAGATTGGTGTATAGGATGGTCGCAAAAAGTATGAAAGTATTATCTTGAAGGATAAGATGTGCTAACTGCACTGTTTATTCTTGTTATTCTTTTCTTACATTATTCAGGGTTTGTCATAAAATAGAAGACAATGTTTCCAAACATATCATTTTTTTTTCAAACTGCATTTCATGGGGAGAGACATAGGTCGTCATGACACTAAATAAAAAATCATTGATTTGCAGACTATTCACGTACAAGTCAAGTACTAAACTGCAAGCTACCGTTATCAATTTTTGGACATACTCCTCGATTCATGGTCATTCTCTTACACTAATTGAATTTCAAATATCGGTATTCAGAAATCTAAACCTCTAAAAGGCAAGAGCAAACATCAACAAAGCGAATTTTGTATCACAGATAATAATAATCTGGATTTATAGAGATAATATTACCCAGTCATCAAGCACTGCACATGTTTCTTACCCAATGCGTTGTCTGTATACATCCCTGTCTAACCTCTGTGCTAGATAGCTTCCAATGCGATCAAGCTTCTCGTTATGAGACACAGCATAGAACGTCAGCTTCTCCATGTTACTACGCACTAAACCCTCCTGCAAATAAAATGAAACCAGGGGGATGTTTCATAAAGCTGTTCGTAAAGTGACACATGACTTTACGAACGACTAGTATATGAAGTGCCAGATACTATGCCCAAAGTATTTCCCGATGTTTCCAATAACCTCAATTAAATTATGGCAAACAATATACTTTGCATTAAAAATGTTTGTTATAATAAGAATGTTAATCTACATCTGCACAGTTCACCTTGAGTTGATGCAGTTAATAATGATTGAGCATCCCATTTGGCTTTCGTAAAGTCATGCATAACTTTACGAACAGCTTTATGAAACACCCCCCAGTCTGAATAAGCATGTTATATCACACTAAACCACCCTGCAAATAAAATGAAATTGGAATCCGAATAAGCATGTTACTCAGCACCACTAAACATAATGAGAAAGAAAATAAAATGGTCTGGATTTCCACACTAATCCCTTATATTAATGATAATCAATTCAATGTCTTGGCTCTCAACATGTACATTTTTTAAAGTAAAAATTGCATCATTTTATGCTCCAATAGTCCGGACTGAATGCTGTTAATATATGTACTTATCTTATAAAATATATTCATGATTATATTTCAGTCATCAATTGTTTTTTAAGGGCTATTTGAAGAGTGCAGATTTGCTGATTTATAATTTCTATAGATTCCTGTATAAAGGGTTGTTTTCTATGACTTCATTCTCCAATTATCCATGAAGGGATCGAAACACCAAGTGAAACTTAATGGCATGCTAGCTATTATGGGTCTTAATTTGAAGCAAATTGAATATACCGACCCTTAACCTTTGACCTTGAACTTTGACCTTGAACTTACCTCAGCTGTGTCAGGATAGATGTTGTCCACCAGTCTCTTGTAGCGGGGCTTGCATGCCGCAAAGCAGTTACAGCAACCTGCATAAAATAAATAGTATGGGAATGCTAATCAAACCTATTGAGGAAAGATCATAAACACACAGCAGACCATTATATTGATTAGCAAATCAAAATGATTTGATTCAGGAGTGAAAGATTGTATGTAATAAAAGGGAGGGGAAATAATGAAGGGTATCAATTTATAACAGCATGATTGAAATGGTACATGGCATCAACATTTTATGATTAAATCGAGGAAGAATGTACTCGCGGAAAAAAACTATTAAAGAAGCATTTGATGCAGTCATGAGCGAGAACAAATGTTATGTAAGGTTCATGAGGTTCATATTTATTGTCCATTTAACAATGGAAATTCATTGTGTGTGACAAATATTTAACATTTGGTACACTCATACAAAAATCAATAAAATAATTTTTGAGTTGACAGTAAACAGAAATAAACAATTAAAGATAAAGACCAGTTATGTTCATGCGATTGCATTGTGAAAGAAACGTTGTGGAATCGATCAGAAAAGGTTGATCATTTAGCATATACATGTAAGTATTGGTGTATACTGCAAGGTTCTGGAATCATCAAAATGATAAGAAATTTGGCCCAGTCTTGGTAAAGTTAAAAGCACTGTACACAGAAAGATGTATATTGGACCACGCGAGATGTGCGTTTTATATATATATATATATGTAGAGAAGAGGGCAAGAATGAAACAAATAATAGAAAAATGGCATTAGTTATGGAGAACAACCAGAGCTGTGGATTTTTGAAAGTTTTATGGCTACAAGAAAATGAAATGACGAGACAAAGTAATAGAAAAGTACAGCACTGAAGGTTTCCCAAATTATTAAACATGTATGCACTGCATTGCATTTAGGGCACTTAATTTGTTTTGTTAGGCCCTTATAACTCAAGATTGAGTAACCCGTCGCCCGCCCGCATTATGATTTTTCGCCTGCGTTTGCGATTGAAAATCTGAAAATTCGCTGGAGTGCTTTACATGCTCTAGTCAAAACTTTAATTGACTATTCTGAGCTGAATTAGATCATAGTCATCTAACAAATAAAGACCTAAGTAAAATAAAACTTGCTGACATTACTTTTGCCGGTATTCCCTTGAAGTCGACACAAGATGGACTACTTCAGTCGGCGCTAGTGTACTTATGTATCCATTTTAGACCAGTAACTCCAGCGAGGAGATACCCGACTAAAACATGCACAAAAAATCAACTTAATCTTCATCAATTGTTCAAATAATGGTCATGATATAAAGTTGTTATATTTCTTACCCCTTTTGTGTCAATTTTGTTATCTTTTTTGGCGTATTTTTCCTGAAGACGAAGACATTATAATATACACTTTCTCACAGGTTTCATGGCAAACTGCTGCACAATTACAATACAACTGCATACCCTTACGACGAAGGCGTGTGGGCCCCTCGAGCGTGCGTAAAGTTTACGATCGCTACCTTCACGCACGCAGGCCTGCCCGCACACCTTCGTCAGTATACGGTGATTGTGCAGCGGTTTGCTGAGCTGTGAGACCTGTGAAAAAGTGTATAGATTTATCATGTCTTCGTTTTTACTTTTAGCCAAGTTTATTTTAGGAAAATTACTCCAAAAAAGATGAGAAAATTGACACGAAAGGGGCAAGAAACATAACAAATTTTAAATCATGACCATTATTTCAATAAGTGATGAAGATTTAGTTGATTTTTGATATGTTTTAGTAGGGTAGACTTCTGAACTAGCGCCCCCTTCAGTCTTCAAACAACTTGATTTATTACAACATTAATCTCAATATGTGGGGCAGGACAAATAAAAGAATCTCCCAAAACGGAATGACAAACCATTATATTGGCACTCGTAATTATAATCTGAATATAATTTTACGTTAAAATGAAGACACTTAACACATAATAACACTGTTTAATATTACCCGGCATCTTGACAGCAAAATTTAATGAAAACGCCCTTTTTTCACATGAAATCCGCCCTTTCTTTAGCACTAGAAATCAATACTCGATTAGATCTACGGTATCCTTGAAAAGACTCCCTTTTTGCCATTGATCTCCTCCGTTCTCCTCTTCCCTCGCTTCCTCTCCACTCCTCAATCGGATAGATGAGTTCTAATAATTAAACTGATATATCAGAAAGATTACTGAAACAAGCAAGATGATACTCTAAAATAGCCTCATATGTTCCATTATTATCAAAAGCTAGAAATACTTCATTACTTAACTTGTTATAGAAATTATGAGAAACGGAAGTATTTTCTTACATTTTAATTTAATGTGGGTTCTTGACATGCCTAAATATTTTGTTTGTATTGACCACGATCGAGCTCCTGCTGTTTAAATAAATGATGTTCCGAGTGATTACTGATCGAACTTTAAAGGTTGCTATGTACGTAGCTCTTCATCAGAAAGGAAACCATCAGCTAGTATATTATCGTTGTAAAATAACAAAGGGCGCAATAAGAATAAAACAGGGGAGTATTTTAGGCACATATATATCGCCTTAAGTTTTAACATTTCTATCCAACATTTGCTGACGATGTTCTCATCTAGACATTAAAGGCTTAGTCCTCCCAAAAATAATTTGCTTTTAATAGATGCAGAAAAACAAGAGAAACAGAGCAAAACAAATTTGAGTAAAATCGGATAACTATATATAATAATAAGGAAGTCATGAATTTCGTTTAAATCAGTGAAAAACAATGGAACTTAGAAAATCCCTTCACAAATTGCGAATTTGGTTATCAGTTTGTGAAGTCATTGCTTCACTATTTATGAATTGCTTTATATATTTTTATCCAATTAATTTCCCCTTTTATCTCCAAAAACTTGATTTCCCCATGCCTTTGCCCAGGTTATATGATTAGTATCATATTGCGTGCATGAAATTTCACAAAATCTTCTATGAACTTTGAAGATTTGATACTATTTTCTGAATATGGCTCATAATCATTGATTTTTATATAAATAGTTTATCGAAATTCAGATTTTTCATGATTTAACTGAACAAGGCTATATATATATAAGTGCATCCACACAAAAACATATTAGACTTGGTTGCTGGTGTGAGGAAATATATTAGGGGGAAAATTGGAAATTTACATTATCAATAAAGATAACAATTAGTGGATAGTGAGGCAATGGCGTCATAGAGTGAGTATATAGCCAATTTGTCTGGTGATTTTTAAAGTTTTTCATGTCATTAAAAATTCATAACTTTCAAAATAGTTACCGGTATCTGATTTTGCTCAAACTTTTATGGCTTTTGGGGGCTTTTTTTTGCATTTCGAGGGCAAATTTGCCCAGAGCCCCCCGTGTATTTTTTCCCCCTGAATTCAATGTTTGGCAGATCATCATAATTATGATCATCATCGATCACCATCATCATCATTTTCATCATCATCATCAATTGTATTATTATCATTGTTGTTGTTGTTGTTATTATATAATTTGATTTGATTTGATTAATTCACCATCATGGGTTGGATTGCCTTGTCAATGTCAGCTTACATTTTAAAGGGCCGGTGTGACCGCGTAGAATGTAACCCGCACCGATCGTCCGACTATTAGAGATCGATCGAGAGCGGACGATCGGTGCGGATTTTATCCGCGCAGAATGTCCGTGTCGGACATTCCGTGCGCGCCTCAAATGTCTGACGGACAATCTGTGCTGAAGAGGTCTCGCACCAATAGTCCTCCTGCCGCACCGAATGTCCGTACTCTAGTCCACACGTATACATAGTCAAAACAAACAGGGATGTACTCTCATATCCCTGATACAAGTATAATTATACTTAATGAATGAAACGACTAGATAACCCATATTCAGCTTAACCAGCTAGCTAGGGATGAAACTACAGGCAGTGGTGGATCTAGTAGGGGGATGGGGGGAGGGTGCAAATTGTTAAAATTTCGAGGCCCCCCCCCAAAAAAAAGGTGCTCACTACCCCCCCCCCCCCCCCCAAGATCGCGGAAAAAGGCCTTTGCCTCTGCCCCCCCCCCCCCCCAGACCACCCCCCCCCCTTCTCGCCAAAAAAAAAAAGAAAGGAAAGGGAAAGAGGAGAGCTAAAATGGAACACAAAAGAGGTAGAAAAAAGAAAAGGGTGAAAAGAAGCAGAGATCAGTTGCGATTAATCCCATCAACATCGTGTGGATCGGGGGAGGGGGCGAAAGCCCCCTGCCTCCCTCACCAAACTTAAATGAGAGAGGGTGAGAGAAGTATGGGGGGGGGGGAAGAGGAAGAAGAAAGGTAGGGGAGATCAGTTACAATTTTTCTTTAAAGCAAAAAAGCCAGATATTAAAAGTTAATCATTTTTTCCAATTTAGGTGTGACATAATAATTATTGTTGGTGTTGTTGATTGTTGATGTATGGGAAAGGGTTCCAATGGGGTTCCAATGCACAATATGTCAATGTATTTGAAATTATGCTAGCCAAATATTGGTACGTAATGGTGACACCGGCAGTGGCGAAATGAGCAAAAACGTTTGGGGGGGGGGGTAGAAAAAAACCCCGCACCACCCACTTTTTATGCAGGCCTCGCTGAACGTTTCTCTAAGTAGGTTGGGGGAGTGGTATTTACGATAAGGCAGAGCGTAGCGTTTATTGGCGTAGGGTCTAGGGCCTTTAACCCTCTGAACTACAACTTGTTGGCGGCAAAACTGATATCCCGCTTCTTTTCTTTTCTTCTTCCGTTTTTACCTCCCTTTATCTCTTCTTTTCCTTTTTCTTTCCCTTTTCATCATTCTCTCTTATTTTGTAATGGGGGGGGGGGGGGGGGGTGACAGCTGGGATCCAAGACCCTTTCGGCCCTTGATCTGCTTCTCCCCCCTTTTTTTCCCCCTTCTTCTTCCTCTTCCTCTTCTTTCTTTCCCTTTCTCTCCTCTTTCCCTTTCCCTTCTTTTCCTTCTCTCTCTCTCTTTTTTTTTGCGGGGGGGGGGGGGGGGGGCAAGGCCCTCCCGGCGCCCTGGATCCGCGTCTGCCTTTAGGGGGTATAGCTGCGCCTGCCGTCAGCTAGCTGAAAGTGTTAACAACTAAAAGCACAGTGTTAAATACTAAAAGTGAACCAGGTAATCGTAGTGAGGCAAAGTGGTCTCGTGGATAAGCAACCGCCTAGTAAGTGGAAGGTATCGGGTTCGATCCCCAGCTAGTGTATTTTGTTCTAAAGCCCAAAAGCCAGATATTAAAAGTTAATCATTTTTCCAATTTTGGTGTGATAAAATAATTATTGTTGGTGTTGTTGATTGTTGATGTATGGGAAAGGGTTCCAATGCACAATATGTCAATGGATTCCTCAAAAAAACTTGAAAAAGGGCCTATGGTGAAGGGGGAGCAGCAGAGTGTAGGAAAAAGCTGTTAGGGAGCCCTTTGGGGGGTCTTTTTTTTTTTTTTTGGGGGGGGGGGGGGTCTTTTTTTTTTTCTTTTTTTCTTGGAGGTCGTCAGCTAAAAAAAAAAAAAATACATGAAGATTACCAGTGTGACACATTAGTCTAGTGGATAGGCAAACGCCTGGCAACTGGAAGGTATCGGGTTCGACTCCAAGCTAGTGCTTTTTTTTTTATTTTTTTTTATAAATCTTTGAAAAAGAAAAACTGATGTTAGAACCCATTTTCATCTCACTCATAGTTTGGTGTGATAAAATAATTATTGTTGGTGTTGTTGATGTATGGGAAAGGGTTCCAAACCACAATATGTCAATGGATTCCTCAAAAAAAACTTGAAAAAGGGCCTATGGTGAGGGGGAGCAGCTGAGTGTAGGAAAAAACTGTAATGGAGCCCCTTTGGGGGGGGGGGTCTTTTTTGGGGGTCTTTTTTTTTTGGGGGGGGGGGTCTTTTTTTAGCTGGCGGTCGTCAGCTAGCTGGCGGCGTAGCCGGTGGCCGGTAGCGTTAGCCCCAAAGCCATGTCCAATTTTTTTTTTTTTTTTTTTTTTTTTGGGGGGGGGTCTTATTTGGGGGGTCTTTTTTTTGTTTTTTGGGGGGGTCTTTTTTCTAGCTGGCGGTCGTCAGCTAGCTGGCGGCGTAGCCGGTGGCCGGTAGCGTTAGCCCCAAAGCCATGTCCAATTTTTTTTTTTTTTTTTTGGGGGGGGGGGTCTTTTTTGGGGGGTCTTTTTTTGGGGGGGGGGGTCTTTTTTGTAGCTGGCGGTCGTCAGCGTAGCCGGTGGCCGGTAGCGTTAGCCCCAAAGCCATGTCCAATTTTTAAACTACATTCAAGAGTCCCTTATTGCCAGGTTAAACAAGTTTTTTACATTTTCAGTACTACTTACATCCAGGAAGCTGTAATGAATGGAGATACCGTCTCGAAAGAATTTTCCGAGGGAAAATTATTCAAGATTAACCTGGCTTAACAAAAAGAAATGTAACCCTCTCCAGCCATCATTTCCATCTACAGCTGTCCATATCAATGCACAGTCCCTCTCTGGCATTCCAAATAGTACGAAATGTTACGCAACGCCATCTGCTTCCCTAAGTTCTCTATTCACTCGTTTGCAAAAATATGCAAGCATCGGGCTTTGAAGCCATGCGTGGCACCGACAAATTAAGTCATGTTCATGAAAGATGTATTTAGCTATAACATATAAAATGCAGAATTCACAACATTATGACCAATGCAACTTTCTATTAGTCATCAAATGCGTTTTCCGTTCTCGGATAGCTCTACTGAAGACATGGCCATTTTAACCAGCGAAATCGACCAAGGAAATCATGAGTTAGAGCGAATGAAAGATTTTCATAATCATGATTTTCTCATCTAATTATTGACATTTTCCGAAAATTTCCGAAATTTGTACATAGCTAGGAAGGTAGTCCAAATGTTTATCTTCCTAAAGAACTAAATGAAATTGTGTTATATGTTTGCGCATTTATTGATTTAGGGCTAGAAGTTGTCAAGTTAGCACCACTATTCACCCAAAGTACGGGCCGGCAAAGCAAAAGCCGCCGTGCTCGCTGGGCTGGGCTGTGTGTGGAAAGGGAGGACTTAGTGCTACTAGGGAGCTGTAAGGTTTTGGAGGGGGATTAAGGGGATTACGGTAGGGGAAACAAAAGACGCGCGGTGCCACGGATGACTTCAAAGGGGCCTCTTGGACGGGATCTCCATTCATTACAGCTTCCTGTTACATCCATTTATTCAATCTGTACACTCCCATGCTATCCTTTTCCAGTCTGTAAACAACTTTACAACATGAATTCAATGATGGGCAAGGTTTTACTCCTCATATGAAAGCGCCCAAACTTCGCGAGGTGAAACAAAGGGTCTTTCAATTCAAGTCTATTCAAGCCCAATATGGGCTAACAACTGGCCTGCATACCCGAGCAGAATCATTTTGTGCTCGACAAAGACACACAGCCTTGGGTAAAGAGGTCCATTATTATTATTTTTCTTAGTTATATTTTTTCATTGACAGTATACTATTAAATATCAGGAATATTGGATGCTCTGTTTCAAATACAGTCCAGATTGCCGAGCAATGAATTATCTCATGCTTCTTGTCCTTAAACCATATCTAACTGGTTTTTAAAACGGTATCATTTTAATTTCCATTTCCCAGCATTATTTTGAACTGTCCCGAAATCGCTTTCCTTTTTTTAAATGAGACTACAGCCCCATTCTATCCTTTTTCTATTGGGATATTTAAAGTGCGTGTCCTCCATGCAGACAAGGAGAAAGACTTTCTCAGTACCTTTATGGACAATACATCAACATAATGCGGTCATTGTTGCAATGTCATGAATGCTATTATTACCTCTTATGTAATCCTCGCAATTGACAAAAATATTCCGTCAATGAAGGGAGGGTCGGGTTTTTTTCTTCAATTCATTAATTGATGCTGCAGGTGCAAGCTATTGAACACAGAATCGAATAGCCAAGCTTCCCTATTCATTTGTGCCCTGTTACAGAATTCGTAGCATATCCTAAATTGAATAGATCCGTGTTCTGTTCATTATGCTATGTCAGGGCAGTGGCCTATTGTCATATCACTTGAAGTTTAAGTCAGCAGATTGCAAAATAAATGAAAATAACATAAAACCTCACTATTATATCAGAAATATCAGTAACTGAAAGAAAACATTTACGGGCAATCTTGACAACATCGGACTGCAAAAATATGAATAATTATGCATCCCGAAATCGTTAAATCAGTAAATCAACATATTAAAGTCGTTAACATGCAGAAAGTGCTATAAGACCAAGAAGTGAGCCACTTAGTAGCAGTGAAGCAAAGTGGTCTTGCGGATAAGACTGATCGCTTCACAACGCAATGTATGTATGTACTCGGGTTCGACTCCCAGCTTCTTCTTTATACCTCATGTTATTTTTTATTTTTTTTCTTTACCCCATGATATTGACGTGTCCATCTCCTTTTTTTAAAGGGGACACCCCCCCCCCCACCTCCTCAACAAAGGAGAAAATAACATTTGATACTCTTTCTTTAACAAGCGACTCTCTGAATTAGTTAGAATACGTTTTTTGCTACATCTACAAAAATAAGTATCAATATGAAAAAATACATGAAGATTACCAGTGTGACACATTAGTCTAGTGGATAGGCAAACGCCTGGCAACTGGAAGGTATCGGGTTCGACTCCCAGCTAGTGCTTTTTTTTTTTAATTTTTTTTTTATAAATCTTTGAAAAAGAAAAACTGATGTTAGAACCCATTTTCATCTCACTCATAGTTTGGTGTGATAAAATAATTATTGTTGGTGTTGTTGATGTATGGGAAAGGGTTCCAAACCACAATATGTCAATGGATTCCTCAAAAAAAACTTGAAAAAGGGCCTATGGTGAGGGGGAGCAGCTGAGTGTAGGAAAAAACTGTAATGGAGCCCCTTTGGGGGGGGGGGGGGTCTTTTTTTTTTTTTTTGGGGGGGGGGGGTCTTTTTTGGGGGTCTTTTTTTTGGGGGGGGGTCTTTTTTTAGCTGGCGGTCGTCAGCTAGCTGGCGTCGTAGCCGGTGGCCGGTAGCGTTAGCCCCAAAGCCATGTCCAATTTTTTTTTTTTTTTGGGGGGGGGTCTTTTTGGGGGGTCTTTTTTTTTTTGGGGGGGGGTCTTTTTGTAGCTGGCGGTCGTCAGCGTAGCCGGTGGCCGGTAGCGTTAGCCCCAAAGCCATGTCCAATTTTTTTTTTTTTTTTTTTGGGGGGGTCTTTTTTGGGGGGTCTTTTTTTTGGGGGGGTCTTTTTTTGTAGCTGGCGGTCGTCAGCTAGCTGGCGGTCGTCAGCTAGCTGGCGGTCGCCAGCTGGCGGTCGTCAGCTAGCTGGCGGTCGTCAGCGTAGCCGGTGGCCGGTAGCGTTAGCCCCAAAGCCATGTCCAATTTTTAAACTACATTCAAGAGTCCCTTATTGCCAGGTTAAACAAGTTTTTTACATTTTCAGTACTACTTACATCCATTTATTCAATCTGTACACTCCCATGCTATCCTTTTCCAGTCTGTAAACAACTTTACAACATGAATTCAATGATGGGCAAGGTTTTACTCCTCATATGAAAGCGCCCAAACTTCGCGAGGTGAAACAAAGGGTCTTTCAATTCAAGTCTATTCAAGCCCAATATGGGCTAACAACTGGCCTGCATACCCGAGCAGAATCATTTTGTGCTCGACAAAGACACACAGCCTTGGGTAAAGAGGTCCATTATTATTATTTTTCTTAGTTATATTTTTTCATTGACAGTATACTATTAAATATCAGGAATATTGGATGCTCTGTTTCAAATACAGTCCAGATTGCCGAGCAATGAATTATCTCATGCTTCTTGTCCTTAAACCATATCTAACTGGTTTTTAAAACGGTATCATTTTAATTTCCATTTCCCAGCATTATTTTGAACTGTCCCGAAATCGCTTTCCTTTTTTTAAATGAGACTACAGCCCCATTCTATCCTTTTTCTATTGGGATATTTAAAGTGCGTGTCCTCCATGCAGACAAGGAGAAAGACTTTCTCAGTACCTTTATGGACAATACATCAACATAATGCGGTCATTGTTGTAATGTCATGAATGCTATTATTACCTCTTATGTAATCCTCGCAATTGACAAAAATATTCCGTCAATGAAGGGAGGGTCGGGTTTTTTTCTTCAATTCATTAATTGATGCTGCAGGTGCAAGCTATTGAACACAGAATCGAATAGCCAAGCTTCCCTATTCATTTGTGCCCTGTTACAGAATTCGTAGCATATCCTAAATTGAATAGATCCGTGTTCTGTTCATTATGCTATGTCAGGGCAGTGGCCTATTGTCATATCACTTGAAGTTTAAGTCAGCAGATTGCAAAATAAATGAAAATAACATAAAACCTCACTATTATATCAGAAATATCAGTAACTGAAAGAAAACATTTACGGGCAATCTTGACAACATCGGACTGCAAAAATATGAATAATTATGCATCCCGAAATCGTTAAATCAGTAAATCAACATATTAAAGTCGTTAACATGCAGAAAGTGCTATAAGACCAAGAAGTGAGCCACTTAGTAGCAGTGAAGCAAAGTGGTCTTGCGGATAAGACTGATCGCTTCACAACGCAATGTATGTATGTACTCGGGTTCGACTCCCAGCTTCTTCTTTATACCTCATGTTATTTTTTTATTTTTTTTCTTTACCCCATGATATTGACGTGTCCATCTCCTTTTTTTAAAGGGGACACCCCCCCCCCCCACCTCCTCAACAAAGGAGAAAATAACATTTGATACTCTTTCTTTAACAAGCGACTCTCTGAATTAGTTAGAATACGTTTTTTGCTACATCTACAAAAATAAGTATCAATATGAAAAAATACATGAAGATTACCAGTGTGACACATTAGTCTAGTGGATAGGCAAACGCCTGGCAACTGGAAGGTATCGGGTTCGACTCCCAGCTAGTGCTTTTTTTTTTTTAATTTTTTTTTTATAAATCTTTGAAAAAGAAAAACTGATGTTAGAACCCATTTTCATCTCACTCATAGTTTGGTGTGATAAAATAATTATTGTTGGTGTTGTTGATGTATGGGAAAGGGTTCCAAACCACAATATGTCAATGGATTCCTCAAAAAAAACTTGAAAAAGGGCCTATGGTGAGGGGGAGCAGCTGAGTGTAGGAAAAAACTGTAATGGAGCCCCTTTGGGGGGGGGGGTCTTTTTTTTTTTTGGGGGGGGGGGGGGGTCTTTTTTGGGGGTCTTTTTTTTGGGGGGGGGGTCTTTTTTTAGCTGGCGGTCGTCAGCTAGCTGGCGTCGTAGCCGGTGGCCGGTAGCGTTAGCCCCAAAGCCATGTCCAATTTTTTTTTTTTTTTTGGGGGGGGTCTTTTTTGGGGGGTCTTTTTTGGGGGGGGGGGGGTCTTTTTTGTAGCTGGCGGTCGTCAGCGTAGCCGGTGGCCGGTAGCGTTAGCCCCAAAGCCATGTCCAATTTTTTTTTTTTTTTTTTGGGGGGGGGGGTCTTTTTGGGGGGGTCTTTTTTTTGGGGGGGGGTCTTTTTTGTAGCTGGCGGTCGTCAGCTAGCTGGCGGTCGTCAGCTAGCTGGCGGTCGCCAGCTGGCGGTCGTCAGCTAGCTGGCGGTCGTCAGCGTAGCCGGTGGCCGGTAGCGTTAGCCCAAAGCCATGTCCAATTTTTAAACTACATTCAAGAGTCCCTTATTGCCAGGTTAAACAAGTTTTTTACATTTTCAGTACTACTTACATCCATTTATTCAATCTGTACACTCCCATGCTATCCTTTTCCAGTCTGTAAACAACTTTACAACATGAATTCAATGATGGGCAAGGTTTTACTCCTCATATGAAAGCGCCCAAACTTCGCGAGGTGAAACAAAGGGTCTTTCAATTCAAGTCTATTCAAGCCCAATATGGGCTAACAACTGGCCTGCATACCCGAGCAGAATCATTTTGTGCTCGACAAAGACACACAGCCTTGGGTAAAGAGGTCCATTATTATTATTTTTCTTAGTTATATTTTTTCATTGACAGTATACTATTAAATATCAGGAATATTGGATGCTCTGTTTCAAATACAGTCCAGATTGCCGAGCAATGAATTATCTCATGCTTCTTGTCCTTAAACCATATCTAACTGGTTTTTAAAACGGTATCATTTTAATTTCCATTTCCCAGCATTATTTTGAACTGTCCCGAAATCGCTTTCCTTTTTTAAATGAGACTACAGCCCCATTCTATCCTTTTTCTATTGGGATATTTAAAGTGCGTGTCCTCCATGCAGACAAGGAGAAAGACTTTCTCAGTACCTTTATGGACAATACATCAACATAATGCGGTCATTGTTGCAATGTCATGAATGCTATTATTACCTCTTATGTAATCCTCGCAATTGACAAAAATATTCCGTCAATGAAGGGAGGGTCGGGTTTTTTTCTTCAATTCATTAATTGATGCTGCAGGTGCAAGCTATTGAACACAGAATCGAATAGCCAAGCTTCCCTATTCATTTGTGCCCTGTTACAGAATTCGTAGCATATCCTAAATTGAATAGATCCGTGTTCTGTTCATTATGCTATGTCAGGGCAGTGGCCTATTGTCATATCACTTGAAGTTTAAGTCAGCAGATTGCAAAATAAATGAAAATAACATAAAACCTCACTATTATATCAGAAATATCAGTAACTGAAAGAAAACATTTACGGGCAATCTTGACAACATCGGACTGCAAAAATATGAATAATTATGCATCCCGAAATCGTTAAATCAGTAAATCAACATATTAAAGTCGTTAACATGCAGAAAGTGCTATAAGACCAAGAAGTGAGCCACTTAGTAGCAGTGAAGCAAAGTGGTCTTGCGGATAAGACTGATCGCTTCACAACGCAATGTATGTATGTACTCGGGTTCGACTCCCAGCTTCTTCTTTATACCTCATGTTATTTTTTTATTTTTTTCTTTACCCCATGATATTGACGTGTCCATCTCCTTTTTTTAAAGGGGACACCCCCCCCCCCCCCACCTCCTCAACAAAGGAGAAAATAACATTTGATACTCTTTCTTTAACAAGCGACTCTCTGAATTAGTTAGAATACGTTTTTTGCTACATCTACAAAAATAAGTATCAATATGAAAAAATACATGAAGATTACCAGTGTGACACATTAGTCTAGTGGATAGGCAAACGCCTGGCAACTGGAAGGTATCGGGTTCGACTCCCAGCTAGTGCTTTTTTTTTTTAATTTTTTTTTTATAAATCTTTGAAAAAGAAAAACTGATGTTAGAACCCATTTTCATCTCACTCATAGTTTGGTGTGATAAAATAATTATTGTTGGTGTTGTTGATGTATGGGAAAGGGTTCCAAACCACAATATGTCAATGGATTCCTCAAAAAAAACTTGAAAAAGGGCCTATGGTGAGGGGGAGCAGCTGAGTGTAGGAAAAAACTGTAATGGAGCCCCTTTGGGGGGGGGGGTCTTTTTTTTTGGGGGGGGGGGGTCTTTTTGGGGGTCTTTTTTTTTGGGGGGGGGGGTCTTTTTTTAGCTGGCGGTCGTCAGCTAGCTGGCGTCGTAGCCGGTGGCCGGTAGCGTTAGCCCCAAAGCCATGTCCAATTTTTTTTTTTTTTTTTGGGGGGGGGTCTTTTTTGGGGGGTCTTTTTTTTTGGGGGGGGGTCTTTTTTGTAGCTGGCGGTCGTCAGCTAGCTGGCGGTCGTCAGCGTAGCCGGTGGCCGGTAGCGTTAGCCCAAAGCCATGTCCAATTTTTTTTTTTTTTTTTTGGGGGGGGGGTCTTTTTTGGGGGGTCTTTTTTGGGGGGGGGTCTTTTTGTAGCTGGCGGTCGTCAGCTAGCTGGCGGTCGTCAGCGTAGCCGGTGGCCGGTAGCGTTAGCCCCAAAGCCATGTCCAATTTTTAAACTACATTCAAGAGTCCCTTATTGCCAGGTTAAACAAGTTTTTTACATTTTCAGTACTACTTACATCCATTTATTCAATCTGTACACTCCCATGCTATCCTTTTCCAGTCTGTAAACAACTTTACAACATGAATTCAATGATGGGCAAGGTTTTACTCCTCATATGAAAGCGCCCAAACTTCGCGAGGTGAAACAAAGGGTCTTTCAATTCAAGTCTATTCAAGCCCAATATGGGCTAACAACTGGCCTGCATACCCGAGCAGAATCATTTTGTGCTCGACAAAGACACACAGCCTTGGGTAAAGAGGTCCATTATTATATTTTTTCTTAGTTATATTTTTTCATTGACAGTATACTATTAAATATCAGGAATATTGGATGCTCTGTTTCAAATACAGTCCAGATTGCCGAGCAATGAATTATCTCATGCTTCTTGTCCTTAAACCATATCTAACTGGTTTTTAAAACGGTATCATTTTAATTTCCATTTCCCAGCATTATTTTGAACTGTCCCGAAATCGCTTTCCTTTTTTTAAATGAGACTACAGCCCCATTCTATCCTTTTTCTATTGGGATATTTAAAGTGCGTGTCCTCCATGCAGACAAGGAGAAAGACTTTCTCAGTACCTTTATGGACAATACATCAACATAATGCGGTCATTGTTGCAATGTCATGAATGCTATTATTACCTCTTATGTAATCCTCGCAATTGACAAAAATATTCCGTCAATGAAGGGAGGGTCGGGTTTTTTTCTTCAATTCATTAATTGATGCTGCAGGTGCAAGCTATTGAACACAGAATCGAATAGCCAAGCTTCCCTATTCATTTGTGCCCTGTTACAGAATTCGTAGCATATCCTAAATTGAATAGATCCGTGTTCTGTTCATTATGCTATGTCAGGGCAGTGGCCTATTGTCATATCACTTGAAGTTTAAGTCAGCAGATTGCAAAATAAATGAAAATAACATAAAACCTCACTATTATATCAGAAATATCAGTAACTGAAAGAAAACATTTACGGGCAATCTTGACAACATCGGACTGCAAAAATATGAATAATTATGCATCCCGAAATCGTTAAATCAGTAAATCAACATATTAAAGTCGTTAACATGCAGAAAGTGCTATAAGACCAAGAAGTGAGCCACTTAGTAGCAGTGAAGCAAAGTGGTCTTGCGGATAAGACTGATCGCTTCACAACGCAATGTATGTATGTACTCGGGTTCGACTCCCAGCTTCTTCTTTATACCTCATGTTATTTTTTTATTTTTTTCTTTACCCCATGATATTGACGTGTCCATCTCCTTTTTTTAAAGGGGACACCCCCCCCCCCCCACCTCCTCAACAAAGGAGAAAATAACATTTGATACTCTTTCTTTAACAAGCGACTCTCTGAATTAGTTAGAATACGTTTTTGCTACATCTACAAAAATAAGTATCAATATGAAAAAATACATGAAGATTACCAGTGTGACACATTAGTCTAGTGGATAGGCAAACGCCTGGCAACTGGAAGGTATCGGGTTCGACTCCCAGCTAGTGCTTTTTTTTTTTTAATTTTTTTTTATAAATCTTTGAAAAAGAAAAACTGATGTTAGAACCCATTTTCATCTCACTCATAGTTTGGTGTGATAAAATAATTATTGTTGGTGTTGTTGATGTATGGGAAAGGGTTCCAAACCACAATATGTCAATGGATTCCTCAAAAAAAACTTGAAAAAGGGCCTATGGTGAGGGGGAGCAGCTGAGTGTAGGAAAAAAACTGTAATGGAGCCCCTTTGGGGGGGGGGGGGTCTTTTTTTTTTTTTTGGGGGGGGGGGTCTTTTTTGGGGGTCTTTTTTTTGGGGGGGGGTCTTTTTTTAGCTGGCGGTCGTCAGCTAGCTGGCGTCGTAGCCGGTGGCCGGTAGCGTTAGCCCCAAAGCCATGTCCAATTTTTTTTTTTTTTTGGGGGGGGTCTTTTTTGGGGGGTCTTTTTTTTGGGGGGGGGGTCTTTTTTGTAGCTGGCGGTCGTCAGCGTAGCCGGTGGCCGGTAGCGTTAGCCCCAAAGCCATGTCCAATTTTTTTTTTTTTTTTGGGGGGGGGGGGTCTTTTGGGGGGGTCTTTTTTTGGGGGGGGGTCTTTTTTGTAGCTGGCGGTCGTCAGCTAGCTGGCGGTCGTCAGCTAGCTGGCGGTCGCCAGCTGGCGGTCGTCAGCTAGCTGGCGGTCGTCAGCGTAGCCGGTGGCCGGTAGCGTTAGCCCCAAAGCCATGTCCAATTTTTAAACTACATTCAAGAGTCCCTTATTGCCAGGTTAAACAAGTTTTTTACATTTTCAGTACTACTTACATCCATTTATTCAATCTGTACACTCCCATGCTATCCTTTTCCAGTCTGTAAACAACTTTACAACATGAATTCAATGATGGGCAAGGTTTTACTCCTCATATGAAAGCGCCCAAACTTCGCGAGGTGAAACAAAGGGTCTTTCAATTCAAGTCTATTCAAGCCCAATATGGGCTAACAACTGGCCTGCATACCCGAGCAGAATCATTTTGTGCTCGACAAAGACACACAGCCTTGGGTAAAGAGGTCCATTATTATTATTTTTCTTAGTTATATTTTTTCATTGACAGTATACTATTAAATATCAGGAATATTGGATGCTCTGTTTCAAATACAGTCCAGATTGCCGAGCAATGAATTATCTCATGCTTCTTGTCCTTAAACCATATCTAACTGGTTTTTAAAACGGTATCATTTAATTTCCATTTCCCAGCATTATTTTGAACTGTCCCGAAATCGCTTTCCTTTTTTTAAATGAGACTACAGCCCCATTCTATCCTTTTTCTATTGGGATATTTAAAGTGCGTGTCCTCCATGCAGACAAGGAGAAAGACTTTCTCAGTACCTTTATGGACAATACATCAACATAATGCGGTCATTGTTGCAATGTCATGAATGCTATTATTACCTCTTATGTAATCCTCGCAATTGACAAAAATATTCCGTCAATGAAGGGAGGGTCGGGTTTTTTTCTTCAATTCATTAATTGATGCTGCAGGTGCAAGCTATTGAACACAGAATCGAATAGCCAAGCTTCCCTATTCATTTGTGCCCTGTTACAGAATTCGTAGCATATCCTAAATTGAATAGATCCGTGTTCTGTTCATTATGCTATGTCAGGGCAGTGGCCTATTGTCATATCACTTGAAGTTTAAGTCAGCAGATTGCAAAATAAATGAAAATAACATAAAACCTCACTATTATATCAGAAATATCAGTAACTGAAAGAAAACATTTACGGGCAATCTTGACAACATCGGACTGCAAAAATATGAATAATTATGCATCCCGAAATCGTTAAATCAGTAAATCAACATATTAAAGTCGTTAACATGCAGAAAGTGCTATAAGACCAAGAAGTGAGCCACTTAGTAGCAGTGAAGCAAAGTGGTCTTGCGGATAAGACTGATCGCTTCACAACGCAATGTATGTATGTACTCGGGTTCGACTCCCAGCTTCTTCTTTATACCTCATGTTATTTTTTTATTTTTTTTTCTTTACCCCATGATATTGACGTGTCCATCTCCTTTTTTTAAAGGGGACACCCCCCCCCCCCACCTCCTCAACAAAGGAGAAAATAACATTTGATACTCTTTCTTTAACAAGCGACTCTCTGAATTAGTTAGAATACGTTTTTGCTACATCTACAAAAATAAGTATCAATATGAAAAAATACATGAAGATTACCAGTGTGACACATTAGTCTAGTGGATAGGCAAACGCCTGGCAACTGGAAGGTATCGGGTTCGACTCCCAGCTAGTGCTTTTTTTTTTAATTTTTTTTTTATAAATCTTTGAAAAAGAAAAAATGATGTTAGAACCCATTTTCATCTCACTCATAGTTTGGTGTGATAAAATAATTATTGTTGGTGTTGTTGATGTATGGGAAAGGGTTCCAAACCACAATATGTCAATGGATTCCTCAAAAAAAACTTGAAAAAAGGGCCTATGGTGAGGGGGAGCAGCTGAGTGTAGGAAAAAACTGTAATGGAGCCCCTTTGGGGGGGGGGGTTTTTTTTGGGGGGGGGGGGTCTTTTTTGGGGGGTCTTTTTTTTTTTGGGGGGGGGGGTCTTTTTTAGCTGGCGGTCGTCAGCTAGCTGGCGTCGTAGCCGGTGGCGGTAGCGTTAGCCCCAAAGCCATGTCCAATTTTTTTTTTTTTTTGGGGGGGGTCTTTTTGGGGGGTCTTTTTTTTTGGGGGGGGGGTCTTTTTTGTAGCTGGCGGTCGTCAGCTAGCTGGCGGTCGTCAGCGTAGCGGTGGCGGGTAGCGTAGCCCCAAAGCCATGTCCAATTTTTTTTTTTTTTTTTTGGGGGGGGGGGTCTTTTTTTGGGGGTCTTTTTTTGGGGGGGGTCTTTTTTGTAGCTGGCGGTCGTCAGCTAGCTGGCGGTCGTCAGCGTAGCCGGTGGCCGGTAGCGTTAGCCCCAAAGCCATGTCCAATTTTTAAACTACATTCAAGAGTCCCTTATTGCCAGGTTAAACAAGTTTTTTACATTTTCAGTACTACTTACATCCATTTATTCAATCTGTACACTCCCATGCTATCCTTTTCCAGTCTGTAAACAACTTTACAACATGAATTCAATGATGGGCAAGGTTTTACTCCTCATATGAAAGCGCCCAAACTTCGCGAGGTGAAACAAAGGGTCTTTCAATTCAAGTCTATTCAAGCCCAATATGGGCTAACAACTGGCCTGCATACCCGAGCAGAATCATTTTGTGCTCGACAAAGACACACAGCCTTGGGTAAAGAGGTCCATTATTATTATTTTTTTAGTTATATTTTTTCATTGACAGTATACTATTAAATATCAGGAATATTGGATGCTCTGTTTCAAATACAGTCCAGATTGCCGAGCAATGAATTATCTCATGCTTCTTGTCCTTAAACCATATCTAACTGGTTTTTAAAACGGTATCATTTTAATTTCCATTTCCCAGCATTATTTTGAACTGTCCCGAAATCGCTTTCCTTTTTTTAAATGAGACTACAGCCCCATTCTATCCTTTTTCTATTGGGATATTTAAAGTGCGTGTCCTCCATGCAGACAAGGAGAAAGACTTTCTCAGTACCTTTATGGACAATACATCAACATAATGCGGTCATTGTTGCAATGTCATGAATGCTATTATTACCTCTTATGTAATCCTCGCAATTGACAAAAATATTCCGTCAATGAAGGGAGGGTCGGGTTTTTTTCTTCAATTCATTAATTGATGCTGCAGGTGCAAGCTATTGAACACAGAATCGAATAGCCAAGCTTCCCTATTCATTTGTGCCCTGTTACAGAATTCGTAGCATATCCTAAATTGAATAGATCCGTGTTCTGTTCATTATGCTATGTCAGGGCAGTGGCCTATTGTCATATCACTTGAAGTTTAAGTCAGCAGATTGCAAAATAAATGAAAATAACATAAAACCTCACTATTATATCAGAAATATCAGTAACTGAAAGAAAACATTTACGGGCAATCTTGACAACATCGGACTGCAAAAATATGAATAATTATGCATCCCGAAATCGTTAAATCAGTAAATCAACATATTAAAGTCGTTAACATGCAGAAAGTGCTATAAGACCAAGAAGTGAGCCACTTAGTAGCAGTGAAGCAAAGTGGTCTTGCGGATAAGACTGATCGCTTCACAACGCAATGTATGTATGTACTCGGGTTCGACTCCCAGCTTCTTCTTTATACCTCATGTTATTTTTTATTTTTTTTCTTACCCCATGATATTGACGTGTCCATCTCCTTTTTTTAAAGGGGACACCCCCCCCCCCACCTCCTCAACAAAGGAGAAAATAACATTTGATACTCTTTCTTTAACAAGCGACTCTCTGAATTAGTTAGAATACGTTTTTTGCTACATCTACAAAAATAAGTATCAATATGAAAAAATACATGAAGATTACCAGTGTGACACATTAGTCTAGTGGATAGGCAAACGCCTGGCAACTGGAAGGTATCGGGTTCGACTCCCAGCTAGTGCTTTTTTTTTTTAATTTTTTTTTATAAATCTTTGAAAAAGAAAAACTGATGTTAGAACCCATTTTCATCTCACTCATAGTTTGGTGTGATAAAATAATTATTGTTGGTGTTGTTGATGTATGGGAAAGGGTTCCAAACCACAATATGTCAATGGATTCCTCAAAAAAAACTTGAAAAAGGGCCTATGGTGAGGGGGAGCAGCTGAGTGTAGGAAAAAACTGTAATGGAGCCCCTTGGGGGGGGGGGGGTCTTTTTTTTTTTTTTGGGGGGGGGGTCTTTTTTGGGGGTCTTTTTTTTTGGGGGGGGGTCTTTTTTTAGCTGGCGGTCGTCAGCTAGCTGGCGTCGTAGCCGGTGGCCGGTAGCGTTAGCCCAAAGCCATGTCCAATTTTTTTTTTTTTTTGGGGGGGGGGTCTTTTTGGGGGGTCTTTTTTTTGGGGGGGGGGGTCTTTTTGTAGCTGGCGGTCGTCAGCGTAGCCGGTGGCCGGTAGCGTTAGCAAAGCCATGTCCAATTTTTTTTTTTTTTTTGGGGGGGGGTCTTTTTTGGGGGTCTTTTTTTGGGGGGGGTCTTTTTTGTAGCTGGCGGTCGTCAGCTAGCTGGCGGTCGTCAGCTAGCTGGCGGTCGCCAGCTGGCGGTCGTCAGCTAGCTGGCGGTCGTCAGCGTAGCCGGTGGCCGGTAGCGTTAGCCCCAAAGCCATGTCCAATTTTTAAACTACATTCAAGAGTCCCTTATTGCCAGGTTAAACAAGTTTTTACATTTTCAGTACTACTTACATCCATTTATTCAATCTGTACACTCCCATGCTATCCTTTTCCAGTCTGTAAACAACTTTACAACATGAATTCAATGATGGGCAAGGTTTTACTCCTCATATGAAAGCGCCCAAACTTCGCGAGGTGAAACAAAGGGTCTTTCAATTCAAGTCTATTCAAGCCCAATATGGGCTAACAACTGGCCTGCATACCCGAGCAGAATCATTTTGTGCTCGACAAAGACACACAGCCTTGGGTAAAGAGGTCCATTATTATTATTTTTTTTAGTTATATTTTTTCATTGACAGTATACTATTAAATATCAGGAATATTGGATGCTCTGTTTCAAATACAGTCCAGATTGCCGAGCAATGAATTATCTCATGCTTCTTGTCCTTAAACCATATCTAACTGGTTTTTAAAACGGTATCATTTTAATTTCCATTTCCCAGCATTATTTTGAACTGTCCCGAAATCGCTTTCCTTTTTTTAAATGAGACTACAGCCCCATTCTATCCTTTTTCTATTGGGATATTTAAAGTGCGTGTCCTCCATGCAGACAAGGAGAAAGACTTTCTCAGTACTTTATGGACAATACATCAACATAATGCGGTCATTGTTGCAATGTCATGAATGCTATTATTACCTCTTATGTAATCCTCGCAATTGACAAAAATATTCCGTCAATGAAGGGAGGGTCGGGTTTTTTTTCTTCAATTCATTAATTGATGCTGCAGGTGCAAGCTATTGAACACAGAATCGAATAGCCAAGCTTCCCTATTCATTTGTGCCCTGTTACAGAATTCGTAGCATATCCTAAATTGAATAGATCCGTGTTCTGTTCATTATGCTATGTCAGGGCAGTGGCCTATTGTCATATCACTTGAAGTTTAAGTCAGCAGATTGCAAAATAAATGAAAATAACATAAAACCTCACTATTATATCAGAAATATCAGTAACTGAAAGAAAACATTTACGGGCAATCTTGACAACATCGGACTGCAAAAATATGAATAATTATGCATCCCGAAATCGTTAAATCAGTAAATCAACATATTAAAGTCGTTAACATGCAGAAAGTGCTATAAGACCAAGAAGTGAGCCACTTAGTAGCAGTGAAGCAAAGTGGTCTTGCGGATAAGACTGATCGCTTCACAACGCAATGTATGTATGTACTCGGGTTCGACTCCCAGCTTCTTCTTTATACCTCATGTTATTTTTTATTTTTTTTCTTTACCCCATGATATTGACGTGTCCATCTCCTTTTTTTAAAGGGGACACCCCCCCCCCCACCTCCTCAACAAAGGAGAAAATAACATTTGATACTCTTTCTTTAACAAGCGACTCTCTGAATTAGTTAGAATACGTTTTTTGCTACATCTACAAAAATAAGTATCAATATGAAAAAATACATGAAGATTACCAGTGTGACACATTAGTCTAGTGGATAGGCAAACGCCTGGCAACTGGAAGGTATCGGGTTCGACTCCAGCTAGTGCTTTTTTTTTATAATTTTTTTTTTATAAATCTTTGAAAAAGAAAAACTGATGTTAGAACCCATTTTCATCTCACTCATAGTTTGGTGTGATAAAATAATTATTGTTGGTGTTGTTGATGTATGGGAAAGGGTTCCAAACCACAATATGTCAATGGATTCCTCAAAAAAAACTTGAAAAAGGGCCTATGGTGAGGGGGAGCAGCTGAGTGTAGGAAAAAACTGTAATGGAGCCCCTTGGGGGGGGGGGGTCTTTTTTTTTTTTTTTTGGGGGGGGGGTTTTTTGGGGGTCTTTTTTTTTGGGGGGGGTCTTTTTTTAGCTGGGGTCGTCAGCTAGCTGGCGTCGTAGCCGGTGGCCGGTAGCGTTAGCCCAAAGCCATGTCCAATTTTTTTTTTTTTTTGGGGGGGGGGTCTTTTTTGGGGGGTCTTTTTTTTGGGGGGGGGGTCTTTTTGTAGCTGGCGGTCGTCAGCGTAGCGGTGGCCGGTAGCGTTAGCCCCAAAGCCATGTCCAATTTTTTTTTTTTTTTTTTTGGGGGGGGGGGTCTTTTTTGGGGGGTCTTTTTTTGGGGGGGGTCTTTTTTGTAGCTGGCGGTCGTCAGCTAGCTGGCGGTCGTCAGCTAGCTGGCGGTCGCCAGCTGGCGGTCGTCAGCTAGCTGGCGGTCGTCAGCGTAGCCGGTGGCCGGTAGCGTTAGCCCCAAAGCCATGTCCAATTTTTAAACTACATTCAAGAGTCCCTTATTGCCAGGTTAAACAAGTTTTTTACATTTTCAGTACTACTTACATCCATTTATTCAATCTGTACACTCCCATGCTATCCTTTTCCAGTCTGTAAACAACTTTACAACATGAATTCAATGATGGGCAAGGTTTACTCCTCATATGAAAGCGCCCAAACTTCGCGAGGTGAAACAAAGGGTCTTTCAATTCAAGTCTATTCAAGCCCAATATGGGCTAACAACTGGCCTGCATACCCGAGCAGAATCATTTTGTGCTCGACAAAGACACACAGCCTTGGGTAAAGAGGTCCATTATTATTTTTTCTTAGTTATATTTTTTCATTGACAGTATACTATTAAATATCAGGAATATTGGATGCTCTGTTTCAAATACAGTCCAGATTGCCGAGCAATGAATTATCTCATGCTTCTTGTCCTTAAACCATATCTAACTGGTTTTTAAAACGGTATCATTTTAATTTCCATTTCCCAGCATTATTTTGAACTGTCCCGAAATCGCTTTCCTTTTTTTAAATGAGACTACAGCCCCATTCTATCCTTTTTCTATTGGGATATTTAAAGTGCGTGTCCTCCATGCAGACAAGGAGAAAGACTTTCTCAGTACCTTTATGGACAATACATCAACATAATGCGGTCATTGTTGCAATGTCATGAATGCTATTATTACCTCTTATGTAATCCTCGCAATTGACAAAAATATTCCGTCAATGAAGGGAGGGTCGGGTTTTTTTCTTCAATTCATTAATTGATGCTGCAGGTGCAAGCTATTGAACACAGAATCGAATAGCCAAGCTTCCCTATTCATTTGTGCCCTGTTACAGAATTCGTAGCATATCCTAAATTGAATAGATCCGTGTTCTGTTCATTATGCTATGTCAGGGCAGTGGCCTATTGTCATATCACTTGAAGTTTAAGTCAGCAGATTGCAAAATAAATGAAAATAACATAAAACCTCACTATTATATCAGAAATATCAGTAACTGAAAGAAAACATTTACGGGCAATCTTGACAACATCGGACTGCAAAAATATGAATAATTATGCATCCCGAAATCGTTAAATCAGTAAATCAACATATTAAAGTCGTTAACATGCAGAAAGTGCTATAAGACCAAGAAGTGAGCCACTTAGTAGCAGTGAAGCAAAGTGGTCTTGCGGATAAGACTGATCGCTTCACAACGCAATGTATGTATGTACTCGGGTTCGACTCCCAGCTTCTTCTTTATACCTCATGTTATTTTTTATTTTTTTTCTTTACCCCATGATATTGACGTGTCCATCTCCTTTTTTTAAAGGGGACACCCCCCCCCCCACCTCCTCAACAAAGGAGAAAATAACATTTGATACTCTTTCTTTAACAAGCGACTCTCTGAATTAGTTAGAATACGTTTTTTGCTACATCTACAAAAATAAGTATCAATATGAAAAAAATACATGAAGATTACCAGTGTGACACATTAGTCTAGTGGATAGGCAAACGCCTGGCAACTGGAAGGTATCGGGTTCGACTCCCAGCTAGTGCTTTTTTTTTTAATTTTTTTTTTATAAATCTTTGAAAAGAAAAAACTGATGTTAGAACCCATTTTCATCTCACTCATAGTTTGGTGTGATAAAATAATTATTGTTGGTGTTGTTGATGTATGGGAAAGGGTTCCAAACCACAATATGTCAATGGATTCCTCAAAAAAAAACTTGAAAAAGGGCCTATGGTGAGGGGGAGCAGCTGAGTGTAGGAAAAAACTGTAATGGAGCCCTTTGGGGGGGGGGGGTCTTTTTTTTTTTTTTGGGGGGGGGGTCTTTTTGGGGGTCTTTTTTTTGGGGGGGGTCTTTTTTTAGCTGGCGGTCGTCAGCTAGCTGGCGTCGTAGCCGGTGGCCGGTAGCGTAGCCCCAAAGCCATGTCCAATTTTTTTTTTTTTTGGGGGGGGGGGTCTTTTTTGGGGGGTCTTTTTTGGGGGGGGGGGGTCTTTTTTGTAGCTGGCGGTCGTCAGCGTAGCCGGTGGCCGGTAGCGTTAGCCCCAAAGCCATGTCCAATTTTTTTTTTTTTTTTTGGGGGGGGTCTTTTTTGGGGGTCTTTTTTTTGGGGGGGGTCTTTTTGTAGCTGGCGGTCGTCAGCTAGCTGGCGGTCGTCAGCTAGCTGGCGGTCGCCAGCTGGCGGTCGTCAGCTAGCTGGCGGTCGTCAGCGTAGCCGGTGGCCGGTAGCGTTAGCCCCAAAGCCATGTCCAATTTTTAAACTACATTCAAGAGTCCCTTATTGCCAGGTTAAACAAGTTTTTTACATTTTCAGTACTACTTACATCCATTTATTCAATCTGTACACTCCCATGCTATCCTTTTCCAGTCTGTAAACAACTTTACAACATGAATTCAATGATGGGCAAGGTTTTACTCCTCATATGAAAGCGCCCAAACTTCGCGAGGTGAAACAAAGGGTCTTTCAATTCAAGTCTATTCAAGCCCAATATGGGCTAACAACTGGCCTGCATACCCGAGCAGAATCATTTTGTGCTCGACAAAGACACACAGCCTTGGGTAAAGAGGTCCATTATTATTATTTTTCTTAGTTATATTTTTTCATTGACAGTATACTATTAAATATCAGGAATATTGGATGCTCTGTTTCAAATACAGTCCAGATTGCCGAGCAATGAATTATCTCATGCTTCTTGTCCTTAAACCATATCTAACTGGTTTTTAAAACGGTATCATTTTAATTTCCATTTCCCAGCATTATTTTGAACTGTCCCGAAATCGCTTTCCTTTTTTTAAATGAGACTACAGCCCCATTCTATCCTTTTTCTATTGGGATATTTAAAGTGCGTGTCCTCCATGCAGACAAGGAGAAAGACTTTCTCAGTACCTTTATGGACAATACATCAACATAATGCGGTCATTGTTGCAATGTCATGAATGCTATTATTACCTCTTATGTAATCCTCGCAATTGACAAAAATATTCCGTCAATGAAGGGAGGGTCGGGTTTTTTTCTTCAATTCATTAATTGATGCTGCAGGTGCAAGCTATTGAACACAGAATCGAATAGCCAAGCTTCCCTATTCATTTGTGCCCTGTTACAGAATTCGTAGCATATCCTAAATTGAATAGATCCGTGTTCTGTTCATTATGCTATGTCAGGGCAGTGGCCTATTGTCATATCACTTGAAGTTTAAGTCAGCAGATTGCAAAATAAATGAAAATAACATAAAACCTCACTATTATATCAGAAATATCAGTAACTGAAAGAAAACATTTACGGGCAATCTTGACAACATCGGACTGCAAAAATATGAATAATTATGCATCCCGAAATCGTTAAATCAGTAAATCAACATATTAAAGTCGTTAACATGCAGAAAGTGCTATAAGACCAAGAAGTGAGCCACTTAGTAGCAGTGAGAGCAAAGTGGTCTTGCGGATAAGACTGATCGCTTCACAACGCAATGTATGTATGTACTCGGGTTCGACTCCCAGCTTCTTCTTTATACCTCATGTTATTTTTTATTTTTTTCTTTACCCCATGATATTGACGTGTCCATCTCCTTTTTTTAAAGGGGACACCCCCCCCCCCACCTCCTCAACAAAGGAGAAAATAACATTTGATACTCTTTCTTTAACAAGCGACTCTCTGAATTAGTTAGAATACGTTTTTTGCTACATCTACAAAAATAAGTATCAATATGAAAAAATACATGAAGATTACCAGTGTGACACATTAGTCTAGTGGATAGGCAAACGCCTGGCAACTGGAAGGTATCGGGTTCGACTCCCAGCTAGTGCTTTTTTTTTATAATTTTTTTTTATAAATCTTTGAAAAAGAAAAACTGATGTTAGAACCCATTTTCATCTCACTCATAGTTTGGTGTGATAAAATAATTATTGTTGGTGTTGTTGATGTATGGGAAAGGGTTCCAAACCACAATATGTCAATGGATTCCTCAAAAAAAACTTGAAAAAGGGCCTATGGTGAGGGGGAGCAGCTGAGTGTAGGAAAAAACTGTAATGGAGCCCCTTGGGGGGGGGGGGGTCTTTTTTTTTTTTTGGGGGGGGGGGTCTTTTTTGGGGGTCTTTTTTTTGGGGGGGGGTCTTTTTTAGCTGGCGGTCGTCAGCTAGCTGGCGTCGTAGGGGGGGTAGGTAGGCCATGTCTTTTTTTTTTTTTGGGGGGGGGGTCTTTTTGGGGGGTCTTTTTTTTGGGGGGGGGGTCTTTTTTGTAGCTGGCGGTCGTCAGCGTAGCGTGGCGGTAGCGTTAGCCCCAAAGCCATGTCCTATTTTTTTTTTTTTTTTGTGGGGGGGGTCGGGGGTCTTTTTTTGGGGGGGTCTTTTTTGTAGCTGGCGGTCGTCAGCTAGCTGGCGGTCGCCAGCTGGCGGTCGTCAGCTAGCTGGCGGTCGTCAGCGTAGCCGGTGGCCGGTAGCGTTAGCCCCAAAGCCATGTCCAATTTTTAAACTACATTCAAGAGTCCCTTATTGCCAGGTTAAACAAGTTTTTACATTTTCAGTACTACTTACATCCATTTATTCAATCTGTACACTCCCATGCTATCCTTTCCAGTCTGTAAACAACTTTACAACATGAATTCAATGATGGGCAAGGTTTTACTCCTCATATGAAAGCGCCCAAACTTCGCGAGGTGAAACAAAGGGTCTTTCAATTCAAGTCTATTCAAGCCCAATATGGGCTAACAACTGGCCTGCATACCCGAGCAGAATCATTTTGTGCTCGACAAAGACACACAGCCTTGGGTAAAGAGGTCCATTATTATTATTTTTTTAGTATATTTTTTCATTGACAGTATACTATTAAATATCAGGAATATTGGATGCTCTGTTTCAAATACAGTCCAGATTGCCGAGCAATGAATTATCTCATGCTTCTTGTCCTTAAACCATATCTAACTGGTTTTTAAAACGGTATCATTTTAATTTCCATTTCCAGCATTATTTTGAACTGTCCCGAAATCGCTTTCCTTTTTTTAAATGAGACTACAGCCCCATTCTATCCTTTTTCTATGGGATATTTAAAGTGCGTGTCCTCCATGCAGACAAGGAGAAAGACTTTCTCAGTACCTTTATGGACAATACATCAACATAATGCGGTCATTGTTGCAATGTCATGAATGCTATTATTACCTCTTATGTAATCCTCGCAATTGACAAAAATATTCCGTCAATGAAGGGAGGGTCGGGTTTTTTCTTCAATTCATTAATTGATGCTGCAGGTGCAAGCTATTGAACACAGAATCGAATAGCCAAGCTTCCCTATTCATTTGTGCCCTGTTACAGAATTCGTAGCATATCCTAAATTGAATAGATCCGTGTTCTGTTCATTATGCTATGTCAGGGCAGTGGCCTATTGTCATATCACTTGAAGTTTAAGTCAGCAGATTGCAAAATAAATGAAAATAACATAAAACCTCACTATTATATCAGTATATCAAATATCAGTAACTGAAAGAAAACATTTACGGGCAATCTTGACAACATCGGACTGCAAAAATATGAATAATTATGCATCCCGAAATCGTTAAATCAGTAAATCAACATATTAAAGTCGTTAACATGCAGAAAGTGCTATAAGACCAAGAAGTGAGCCACTTAGTAGCAGTGAAGCAAAGTGGTCTTGCGGATAAGACTGATCGCTTCACAACGCAATGTATGTATGTACTCGGGTTCGACTCCCAGCTTCTTCTTTATACCTCATGTTATTTTTTTATTTTTTTTCTTTACCCCATGATATTGACGTGTCCATCTCCTTTTTTAAAGGGGACACCCCCCCCCCACCTCCTCAACAAAGGAGAAAATAACATTTGATACTCTTTCTTTAACAAGCGACTCTCTGAATTAGTTAGAATACGTTTTTTGCTACATCTACAAAAATAAGTATCAATATGAAAAAATACATGAAGATTACCAGTGTGACACATTAGTCTAGTGGATAGGCAAACGCCTGGCAACTGGAAGGTATCGGGTTCGACTCCCAGCTAGTGCTTTTTTTTTATAATTTTTTTTTTATAAATTTGAAAAAAAGAAAAACTGATGTTAGAACCCATTTTCATCTCACTCATAGTTTGGTGTGATAAAATAATTATTGTTGGTGTTGTTGATGTATGGGAAAGGGTTCCAAACCACAATATGTCAATGGATTCCTCAAAAAAAACTTGAAAAAGGGCCTATGGTGAGGGGGAGCAGCTGAGTGTAGGAAAAAACTGTAATGGAGCCCTTTGGGGGGGGGGGGGTCTTTTTTTTTTTTTGGGGGGGGGGGGTCTTTTGGGGGGTCTTTTTTGGGGGGGGGGTCTTTTTTAGCTGGCGGGTCGTCAGCTAGCTGGCGTCGTAGCCGGTGGCCGGTAGCGTTAGCAAAGCCATGTCCAATTTTTTTTTTTTTTGGGGGGGGGGTCTTTTTTGGGGGGTCTTTTTTTTGGGGGGGGGGGCTTTTTTGTAGCTGGCGGTCGTCAGCGTAGCCGGTGGCCGGTAGCGTTGCCCCAAAGCAGTCAATTTTTTTTTTTTTTTTTGGGGGGGGGGTCTTTTTTGGGGGGTCTTTTTTTTGGGGGGGGTCTTTTTGTAGCTGGCGGTCGTCAGCTAGCTGGCGGTCAGCTAGCTGGCGGTCGTCAGTAGCTGGCGGTCGTCAGCGTAGCCGGTGGCCGGTAGCGTTAGCCCCAAAGCCATGTCCAATTTTTAAAACTACATTCAAGAGTCCCTTATTGCCAGGTTAAACAAGTTTTTTACATTTTCAGTACTACTTACATCCATTTATTCAATCTGTACACTCCCATGCTATCCTTTTCCAGTCTGTAAACAACTTTACAACATGAATTCAATGATGGGCAAGGTTTTACTCCTCATATGAAAGCGCCCAAACTTCGCGAGGTGAAACAAAGGGTCTTTCAATTCAAGTCTATTCAAGCCCAATATGGGCTAACAACTGGCCTGCATACCCGAGCAGAATCATTTTGTGCTCGACAAAGACACACAGCCTTGGGTAAAGAGGTCCATTATTATTATTTTTTTAGTTATATTTTTCATTGACAGTATACTATTAAATATCAGGAATATTGGATGCTCTGTTTCAAATACAGTCCAGATTGCCGAGCAATGAATTATCTCATGCTTCTTGTCCTTAAACCATATCTAACTGGTTTTTAAAACGGTATCATTTTAATTTCCATTTCCCAGCATTATTTTGAACTGTCCCGAAATCGCTTTCCTTTTTTAAATGAGACTACAGCCCCATTCTATCCTTTTCTATTGGGATATTTAAAGTGCGTGTCCTCCATGCAGACAAGGAGAAAGACTTCTCAGTACCTTTATGGACAATACATCAACATAATGCGGTCATTGTTGCAATGTCATGAATGCTATTATTACCTCTTATGTAATCCTCGCAATTGACAAAAATATTCCGTCAATGAAGGGAGGGTCGGGTTTTTTTCTTCAATTCATTAATTGATGCTGCAGGTGCAAGCTATGAACACAGAATCGAATAGCCAAGCTTCCCTATTCATTTGTGCCCTGTTACAGAATTCGTAGCATATCCTAAATTGAATAGATCCGTGTTCTGTTCATTATGCTATGTCAGGGCAGTGGCTATTGTCATATCACTTGAAGTTTAAGTCAGCAGATTGCAAAATAAATGAAATAACATAAAACCTCACTATTATATCAGAAATATCAGTAACTGAAAGAAAACATTTACGGGCAATCTTGACAACATCGGACTGCAAAAATATGAATAATTATGCATCCCGAAATCGTTAAATCAGTAAATCAACATATTAAAGTCGTTAACATGCAGAAAGTGCTATAAGACCAAGAAGTGAGCCACTTAGTAGCAGTGAAGCAAAGTGGTCTTGCGGATAAGACTGATCGCTTCACAACGCAATGTATGTATGTACTCGGGTTCGACTCCCAGCTTCTTCTTTATACCTCATGTTATTTTTTTATTTTTTTTCTTTACCCCATGATATTGACGTGTCCATCTCCTTTTTTAAAGGGGACACCCCCCCCCCACCTCCTCAACAAAGGAGAAAATAACATTTGATACTCTTTCTTTAACAAGCGACTCTCTGAATTAGTTAGAATACGTTTTTTGCTACATCTACAAAAATAAGTATCAATATGAAAAAATACATGAAGATTACCAGTGTGACACATTAGTCTAGTGGATAGGCAAACGCCTGGCAACTGGAAGGTATCGGGTTCGACTCCCAGCTAGTGCTAGTTTTTTTTTTATAATTTTTTTTTTATAAATCTTTGAAAAAGAAAAACTGATGTTAGAACCCATTTTCATCTCACTCATAGTTTGGTGTGATAAAATAATTATTGTTGGTGTTGTTGATGTATGGGAAAGGGTTCCAAACCACAATATGTCAATGGATTCCTCAAAAAAAACTTGAAAAAGGGCCTATGGTGAGGGGGAGCAGCTGAGTGTAGGAAAAAACTGTAATGGAGCCCCTTTGGGGGGGGGGGGGGTCTTTTTTTTTTTTTTTTGGGGGGGGGGTCTTTTTTGGGGGTCTTTTTTTGGGGGGGGGTCTTTTTTTATGCTGGCGGTCGTCAGCTAGCTGGCGTCGTAGCGGTGGCCGGTAGCGTTAGCCCCAAAGCCATGTCAATTTTTTTTTTTTTTTGGGGGGGGGGTCTTTTTGGGGGCTTTTTTTTGGGGGGGGGGTCTTTTTTGTAGCTGGCGGTCGTCAGCGTAGCCGGTGGCCGGTAGCGTTAGCCCCAAAGCCATGTCCAATTTTTTTTTTTTTTTTTGGGGGGGGGTCTTTTTGGGGGGTCTTTTTTTTTGGGGGGGGGTCTTTTGTAGCTGGCGGTCGTCAGCTAGCTGGCGGTCGTCAGCTAGCTGGCGGTCGCCAGCTGGCGGTCGTCAGCTAGCTGGCGGTCGTCAGCGTAGCCGGTGGCCGGTAGCGTTAGCCCCAAAGCCATGTCCAATTTTTAAACTACATTCAAGAGTCCCTTATTGCCAGGTTAAACAAGTTTTTACATTTTCAGTACTACTTACATCCATTTATTCAATCTGTACACTCCCATGCTATCCTTTTCCAGTCTGTAAACAACTTTACAACATGAATTCAATGATGGGCAAGGTTTTACTCCTCATATGAAAGCGCCCAAACTTCGCGAGGTGAAACAAAGGGTCTTTCAATTCAAGTCTATTCAAGCCCAATATGGGCTAACAACTGGCCTGCATACCCGAGCAGAATCATTTTGTGCTCGACAAAGACACACAGCCTTGGGTAAAGAGGTCCATTATTATTATTTTTCTTAGTTATATTTTTTCATTGACAGTATACTATTAAATATCAGGAATATTGGATGCTCTGTTTCAAATACAGTCCAGATTGCCGAGCAATGAATTATCTCATGCTTCTTGTCCTTAAACCATATCTAACTGGTTTTTAAAACGGTATCATTTTAATTTCCATTTCCAGCATTATTTTGAACTGTCCCGAAATCGCTTTCCTTTTTTTAAATGAGACTACAGCCCCATTCTATCCTTTTTCTATTGGGATATTTAAAGTGCGTGTCCTCCATGCAGACAAGGAGAAAGACTTTCTCAGTACCTTTATGGACAATACATCAACATAATGCGGTCATTGTTGCAATGTCATGAATGCTATTATTACCTCTTATGTAATCCTCGCAATTGACAAAAATATTCCGTCAATGAAGGGAGGGTCGGGTTTTTCTTCAATTCATTAATTGATGCTGCAGGTGCAAGCTATGAACACAGAATCGAATAGCCAAGCTTCCCTATTCATTTGTGCCCTGTTACAGAATTCGTAGCATATCCTAAATTGAATAGATCCGTGTTCTGTTCATTATGCTATGTCAGGGCAGTGGCCTATTGTCATATCACTTGAAGTTTAAGTCAGCAGATTGCAAAATAAATGAAAATAACATAAAACCTCACTATTATATCAGAAATATCAGTAACTGAAAGAAAACATTTACGGGCAATCTTGACAACATCGGACTGCAAAAATATGAATAATTATGCATCCCGAAATCGTTAAATCAGTAAATCAACATATTAAAGTCGTTAACATGCAGAAAGTGCTATAAGACCAAGAAGTGAGCCACTTAGTAGCAGTGAGCAAAGTGGTCTTGCGGATAAGACTGATCGCTTCACAACGCAATGTATGTATGTACTCGGGTTCGACTCCCAGCTTCTTCTTTATACCTCATGTTATTTTTTTATTTTTTTTCTTTACCCCATGATATTGACGTGTCCATCTCCTTTTTTTAAAGGGACACCCCCCCCCCACCTCCTCAACAAAGGAGAAAATAACATTTGATACTCTTTCTTTAACAAGCGACTCTCTGAATTAGTTAGAATACGTTTTTTGCTACATCTACAAAAATAAGTATCAATATGAAAAAATACATGAAGATTACCAGTGTGACACATTAGTCTAGTGGATAGGCAAACGCCTGGCAACTGGAAGGTATCGGGTTCGACTCCCAGCTAGTGCTTTTTTTTTATATTTTTTTTTTATAAATCTTTGAAAAAGAAAAACTGAATTTAGAACCCATTTTCATCTCACTCATAGTTTGGTGTGATAAAATAATTATTGTTGGTGTTGTTGATGTATGGGAAAGGGTTCCAAACCACAATATGTCAATGGATTCCTCAAAAAAAACTTGAAAAAGGGCCTATGGTGAGGGGGAGCAGCTGAGTAGGAAAAAACTGTAATGGAGCCCCTTGGGGGGGGGGGGGGTCTTTTTTTTTTTTTGGGGGGGGGTCTTTTTTGGGGGTCTTTTTTTGGGGGGGGGGGTCTTTTTTTAGCTGGCGGTCGTCAGCTAGCTGGCGTCGTAGCCGGTGGCCGGTAGCGTTAGCCCCAAAGCCATGTCCAATTTTTTTTTTTTTTTGGGGGGGGGGTCTTTTTTTGGGGGGTCTTTTTTTTGGGGGGGGGGGTCTTTTTTGTAGCTGGCGGTGTCGTCAGCGTAGCCGGTGGCGGTAGCGTTAGCCCAAAGCCATGTCCAATTTTTTTTTTTTTTTTTTGGGGGGGGGTCTTTTTGGGGGGTCTTTTTTTTGGGGGGGGTCTTTTTTGTAGCTGGCGGTCGTCAGCTAGCTGGCGTCGTCAGCTAGCTGGCGGTCGCCAGCTGGCGGTCGTCAGCTAGCTGGCGGTCGTCAGCGTAGCGGTGGCCGGTAGCGTTAGCCCCAAAGCCATGTCCAATTTTAAAACTACATTCAAGAGTCCCTTATTGCCAGGTTAAACAAGTTTTTTACATTTTCAGTACTACTTACATCCATTTATTCAATCTGTACACTCCCATGCTATCCTTTTCCAGTCTGTAAACAACTTTACAACATGAATTCAATGATGGGCAAGGTTTTACTCCTCAAATGAAAGCGCCCAAACTTCGCGAGGTGAAACAAAGGGTCTTTCAATTCAAGTCTATTCAAGCCCAATATGGGCTAAAAACTGGCCTGCATACCCGAGCAGAATCATTTTGTGCTCGACAAAGACACACAGCCTTGGGTAAAGAGGTCCATTATTATTATTTTCTTAGTTATATTTTTCATTGACAGTATACTATTAAATATCAGGAATATTGGATGCTCTGTTTCAAATACAGTCCAGATTGCCGAGCAATGAATTATCTCATGCTTCTTGTCCTTAAACCATATCTAACTGGTTTTTAAAACGGTATCATTTTAATTTCCATTTCCCAGCATTATTTTGAACTGTCCCGAAATCGCTTTCTTTTTTTTAAATGAGACTACAGCCCCATTCTATCCTTTTTCTATTGGGATATTTAAAGTGCGTGTCCTCCATGCAGACAAGGAGAAAGACTTTCTCAGTACCTTTATGGACAATACATCAACATAATGCGGTCATTGTTGCAATGTCATGAATGCTATTATTACCTCTTATGTAATCCTCGCAATTGACAAAAATATTCCGTCAATGAAGGGAGGGTCGGGTTTTTTTCTTCAATTCATTAATTGATGCTGCAGGTGCAAGCTATTGAACACAGAATCGAATAGCCAAGCTTCCCTATTCATTTGTGCCCTGTTACAGAATTCGTAGCATATCCTAAATTGAATAGATCCGTGTTCTGTTCATTATGCTATGTCAGGGCAGTGGCCTATTGTCATATCACTTGAAGTTTAAGTCAGCAGATTGCAAAATAAATGAAAATAACATAAAACCTCACTATTATATCAGAAATATCAGTAACTGAAAGAAAACATTTACGGGCAATCTTGACAACATCGGACTGCAAAAATATGAATAATTATGCATCCCGAAATCGTTAAATCAGTAAATCAACATATTAAAGTCGTTAACATGCAGAAAGTGCTATAAGACCAAGAAGTGAGCCACTTAGTAGCAGTGAAGCAAAGTGGTCTTGCGGATAAGACTGATCGCTTCACAACGCAATGTATGTATGTACTCGGGTTCGACTCCCAGCTTCTTCTTTATACCTCATGTTTATTTTTATTTTTTTCTTTACCCCATGATATTGACGTGTCCATCTCCTTTTTTAAAGGGGACACCCCCCCCCCCACCTCCTCAACAAAGGAGAAAATAACATTTGATACTCTTTCTTAACAAGCGACTCTCTGAATTAGTTAGAATACGTTTTTGCTACATCTACAAAAATAAGTATCAATATGAAAAAATACATGAAGATTACCAGTGTGACACATTAGTCTAGTGGATAGGCAAACGCCTGGCAACTGGAAGGTATCGGGTTCGACTCCCAGCTAGTGCTTTTTTTTTTTAATTTTTTTTTTATAAATCTTTGAAAAAGAAAAACTGAATTTAGAACCCATTTTCATCTCACTCATAGTTTGGTGTGATAAAATAATTATTGTTGGTGTTGTTGATGTATGGGAAAGGGTTCCAAACCACAATATGTCAATGGATTCCTCAAAAAAAACTTGAAAAAGGGCCTATGGTGAGGGGGAGCAGCTGAGTGTAGGAAAAAACTGTAATGGAGCCCTTTGGGGGGGGGGGGGGGTCTTTTTTTTTTTTTTGGGGGGGGGGGTCTTTTTTGGGGGTCTTTTTTTTTGGGGGGGGGGTTTTTTAGCTGGCGGTCGTCAGCTAGCTGGCGTCGTAGCGGGGCCGGTAGCGTTAGCCAAAGCCATGTCCAATTTTTTTTTTTTTTGGGGGGGGGGTCTTTTTTGGGGGGTCTTTTTTTTTTGGGGGGGGTCTTTTTGTAGCTGGCGGTCGTCAGCGTAGCGGTGGCGGTAGCGTAGCCCCAAAGCCATGTCCAATTTTTTTTTTTTTTTTTGGTCGGGGTCTTTTTTTGGGGGGGGTTTAGTGGCGGTCGTCAGCTAGCTGGCGGTCGTCAGCTAGCTGGCGGTCGTCAGCTAGCTGGCGGTCGTCAGCTAGTGGCGGTCGTCAGCTAGCTGGCGGTCGTCAGCTAGCTGGCGGTCGTCAGCTAGCTGGCGGTCGTCAGCTAGCTGGCGGTGTCAGCTAGCTGGCGGTCGTCAGCTAGCTGGCGGTCGTCAGCTAGCTGGCGGTCGTCAGCAGGTCGGTCGTCAGCGTAGCCGGTCGGTAGCGTTAGCCCCAAAGCCATGTCCAATTTTTAAACTACATTCAAGAGTCCCTTATTGCCAGGTTAAACAAGTTTTTTACATTTTCAGTACTACTTACATCCATTTATTCAATCTGTACACTCCCATGCTATCCTTTTCCAGTCTGTAAACAACTTTACAACATGAATTCAATGATGGGCAAGGTTTTACTCCTCATATGAAAGCGCCCAAACTTCGCGAGGTGAAACAAAGGGTCTTTCAATTCAAGTCTATTCAAGCCCAATATGGGCTAACAACTGGCCTGCATACCCGAGCAGAATCATTTTGTGCTCGACAAAGACACACAGCCTTGGGTAAAGAGGTCCATTATTATTATTTTCTTAGTTATATTTTTTCATTGACAGTATACTATTAAATATCAGGAATATTGGATGCTCTGTTTCAAATACAGTCCAGATTGCCGAGCAATGAATTATCTCATGCTTCTTGTCCTTAAACCATATCTAACTGGTTTTTAAAACGGTATCATTTTAATTTCCATTTCCCAGCATTATTTTGAACTGTCCCGAAATCGCTTTCCTTTTTTTAAATGAGACTACAGCCCCATTCTATCCTTTTCTATTGGGATATTTAAAGTGCGTGTCCTCCATGCAGACAAGGAGAAAGACTTTCTCAGTACCTTTATGGACAATACATCAACATAATGCGGTCATTGTTGCAATGTCATGAATGCTATTATTACCTCTTATGTAATCCTCGCAATTGACAAAAATATTCCGTCAATGAAGGGAGGGTCGGGTTTTTTTCTTCAATTCATTAATTGATGCTGCAGGTGCAAGCTATTGAACACAGAATCGAATAGCCAAGCTTCCCTATTCATTTGTGCCCTGTTACAGAATTCGTAGCATATCCTAAATTGAATAGATCCGTGTTCTGTTCATTATGCTATGTCAGGGCAGTGGCCTATTGTCATATCACTTGAAGTTTAAGTCAGCAGATTGCAAAATAAATGAAAATAACATAAAACCTCACTATTATATCAGAAATATCAGTAACTGAAAGAAAACATTTACGGGCAATCTTGACAACATCGGACTGCAAAAATATGAATAATTATGCATCCCGAAATCGTTAAATCAGTAAATCAACATATTAAAGTCGTTAACATGCAGAAAGTGCTATAAGACCAAGAAGTGAGCCACTTAGTAGCAGTGAAGCAAAGTGGTCTTGCGGATAAGACTGATCGCTTCACAACGCAATGTATGTATGTACTCGGGTTCGACTCCCAGCTTCTTCTTTATACCTCATGTTATTTTTTATTTTTTTTCTTTACCCCATGATATTGACGTGTCCATCTCCTTTTTTTAAAGGGGACACCCCCCCCCCACCTCCTCAACAAAGGAGAAAATAACATTTGATACTCTTTCTTTAACAAGCGACTCTCTGAATTAGTTAGAATACGTTTTTTGCTACATCTACAAAAATAAGTATCAATATGAAAAAATACATGAAGATTACCAGTGTGACACATTAGTCTAGTGGATAGGCAAACGCCTGGCAACTGGAAGGTATCGGGTTCGACTCCCAGCTAGTGCTTTTTTTTTTATAATTTTTTTTTATAAATCTTTGAAAAAGAAAAAACTGAATGTTAGAACCCATTTTCATCTCACTCATAGTTTGTGTGATAAAATAATTATTGTTGGTGTTGTTGATGTATGGGAAAGGGTTCCAAACCACAATATGTCAATGGATTCCTCAAAAAAAACTTGAAAAAGGGCCTATGGTGAGGGGGAGCAGCTGAGTGTAGGAAAAAACTGTAATGGAGCCCTTTGGGGGGGGGGGGGGTCTTTTTTTTTTTTTGGGGGGGGGGTCTTTTTTGGGGGTCTTTTTTTTGGGGGGGGGTCTTTTTTTAGCTGGCGGTCGTCAGCTAGCTGGCGTCGTAGCCGGTGGCCGGTAGCGTTAGCCCAAAGCCATGTCAATTTTTTTTTTTTTTGGGGGGGGGTCTTTTTGGGGGGTCTTTTTTTTTGGGGGGGGGGTCTTTTTTGTAGCTGGCGGTCGTCAGCGTAGCCGGTGGCCGGTAGCGTTAGCCCAAAGCCATGTCCAATTTTTTTTTTTTTTTTTTTGGGGGGGGGTCTTTTTTGGGGGGTCTTTTTTTTGGGGGGGGTCTTTTTGTAGCTGGCGGTCGTCAGCTAGCTGGCGGTCGTCAGCTAGCTGGCGGTCGCCAGCTGGCGGTCGTCAGCTAGCTGGCGGTCGTCAGCGTAGCCGGTGGCCGGTAGCGTTAGCCCCAAAGCCATGTCCAATTTTTAAACTACATTCAAGAGTCCCTTATTGCCAGGTTAAACAAGTTTTTTACATTTTCAGTACTACTTACATCCATTTATTCAATCTGTACACTCCCATGCTATCCTTTTCCAGTCTGTAAACAACTTTACAACATGAATTCAATGATGGGCAAGGTTTTACTCCTCATATGAAAGCGCCCAAACTTCGCGAGGTGAAACAAAGGGTCTTTCAATTCAAGTCTATTCAAGCCCAATATGGGCTAACAACTGGCCTGCATACCCGAGCAGAATCATTTTGTGCTCGACAAAGACACACAGCCTTGGGTAAAGAGGTCCATTATTATTATTTTTTTTAGTTATATTTTTTCATTGACAGTATACTATTAAATATCAGGAATATTGGATGCTCTGTTTCAAATACAGTCCAGATTGCCGAGCAATGAATTATCTCATGCTTCTTGTCCTTAAACCATATCTAACTGGTTTTTAAAACGGTATCATTTTAATTTCCATTTCCCAGCATTATTTTGAACTGTCCCGAAATCGCTTTCCTTTTTTAAATGAGACTACAGCCCCATTCTATCCTTTTTCTATTGGGATATTTAAAGTGCGTGTCCTCCATGCAGACAAGGAGAAAGACTTTCTCAGTACCTTTATGGACAATACATCAACATAATGCGGTCATTGTTGCAATGTCATGAATGCTATTATTACCTCTTATGTAATCCTCGCAATTGACAAAAATATTCCGTCAATGAAGGGAGGGTCGGGTTTTTTTCTTCAATTCATTAATTGATGCTGCAGGTGCAAGCTATTGAACACAGAATCGAATAGCCAAGCTTCCCTATTCATTTGTGCCCTGTTACAGAATTCGTAGCATATCCTAAATTGAATAGATCCGTGTTCTGTTCATTATGCTATGTCAGGGCAGTGGCCTATTGTCATATCACTTGAAGTTTAAGTCAGCAGATTGCAAAATAAATGAAAATAACATAAAACCTCACTATTATATCAGAAATATCAGTAACTGAAAGAAAACATTTACGGGCAATCTTGACAACATCGGACTGCAAAAATATGAATAATTATGCATCCCGAAATCGTTAAATCAGTAAATCAACATATTAAAGTCGTTAACATGCAGAAAGTGCTATAAGACCAAGAAGTGAGCCACTTAGTAGCAGTGAAGCAAAGTGGTCTTGCGGATAAGACTGATCGCTTCACAACGCAATGTATGTATGTACTCGGGTTCGACTCCCAGCTTCTTCTTTATACCTCATGTTATTTTTTATTTTTTTTCTTTACCCCATGATATTGACGTGTCCATCTCCTTTTTTTAAAGGGGACACCCCCCCCCCACCTCCTCAACAAAGGAGAAAATAACATTTGATACTCTTTCTTTAACAAGCGACTCTCTGAATTAGTTAGAATACGTTTTTTGCTACATCTACAAAAATAAGTATCAATATGAAAAAATACATGAAGATTACCAGTGTGACACATTAGTCTAGTGGATAGGCAAACGCCTGGCAACTGGAAGGTATCGGGTTCGACTCCCAGCTAGTGCTTTTTTTTTTTAATTTTTTTTTATAAATCTTTGAAAAAGAAAAACTGATGTTAGAACCCATTTTCATCTCACTCATAGTTTGGTGTGATAAAATAATTATTGTTGGTGTTGTTGATGTATGGGAAAGGGTTCCAAACCACAATATGTCAATGGATTCCTCAAAAAAAACTTGAAAAAGGGCCTATGGTGAGGGGGAGCAGCTGAGTGTAGGAAAAAACTGTAATGGAGCCCCTTGGGGGGGGGGGGGGTCTTTTTTTTTTTTTTTGGGGGGGGGGTCTTTTTTGGGGGTCTTTTTTTTGGGGGGGGGTCTTTTTTTAGCTGGCGGTCGTCAGCTAGCTGGCGTCGTAGCCGGTGGCGGTAGCGTTAGCCCCAAAGCCATGTCAATTTTTTTTTTTTTGGGGGGGGGGGTTTTTTGGGGGGTCTTTTTTTTTGGGGGGGGGTCTTTTTGTAGCTGGCGGTCGTCAGCGTAGCGGTGGCGGTAGCGTTAGCCCAAAGCCATGTCCAATTTTTTTTTTTTTTTTTGGGGGGGGGGGTCTTTTTGGGGGGTCTTTTTTTGGGGGGGTCTTTTTTGTAGCTGGCGGTCGTCAGCTAGCTGGCGGTCGTCAGCTAGCTGGCGGTCGCAGCTGGCGGTCGTCAGCTAGCTGGCGGTCGTCAGCGTAGCCGGTGGCCGGTAGCGTTAGCCCCAAAGCCATGTCCAATTTTTAAACTACATTCAAGAGTCCCTTATTGCCAGGTTAAACAAGTTTTTTACATTTTCAGTACTACTTACATCCATTTATTCAATCTGTACACTCCCATGCTATCCTTTTCCAGTCTGTAAACAACTTTACAACATGAATTCAATGATGGGCAAGGTTTTACTCCTCATATGAAAGCGCCCAAACTTCGCGAGGTGAAACAAAGGGTCTTTCAATTCAAGTCTATTCAAGCCCAATATGGGCTAACAACTGGCCTGCATACCCGAGCAGAATCATTTTGTGCTCGACAAAGACACACAGCCTTGGGTAAAGAGGTCCATTATTATTATTTTTTTAGTTATATTTTTTCATTGACAGTATACTATTAAATATCAGGAATATTGGATGCTCTGTTTCAAATACAGTCCAGATTGCCGAGCAATGAATTATCTCATGCTTCTTGTCCTTAAACCATATCTAACTGGTTTTTAAAACGGTATCATTTTAATTTCCATTTCCCAGCATTATTTTGAACTGTCCCGAAATCGCTTTCCTTTTTTTAAATGAGACTACAGCCCCATTCTATCCTTTTTCTATTGGGATATTTAAAGTGCGTGTCCTCCATGCAGACAAGGAGAAAGACTTTCTCAGTACCTTTATGGACAATACATCAACATAATGCGGTCATTGTTGCAATGTCATGAATGCTATTATTACCTCTTATGTAATCCTCGCAATTGACAAAAATATTCCGTCAATGAAGGGAGGGTCGGGTTTTTTTCTTCAATTCATTAATTGATGCTGCAGGTGCAAGCTATTGAACACAGAATCGAATAGCCAAGCTTCCCTATTCATTTGTGCCCTGTTACAGAATTCGTAGCATATCCTAAATTGAATAGATCCGTGTTCTGTTCATTATGCTATGTCAGGGCAGTGGCCTATTGTCATATCACTTGAAGTTTAAGTCAGCAGATTGCAAAATAAATGAAAATAACATAAAACCTCACTATTATATCAGAAATATCAGTAACTGAAAGAAAACATTTACGGGCAATCTTGACAACATCGGACTGCAAAAATATGAATAATTATGCATCCCGAAATCGTTAAATCAGTAAATCAACATATTAAAGTCGTTAACATGCAGAAAGTGCTATAAGACCAAGAAGTGAGCCACTTAGTAGCAGTGAAGCAAAGTGGTCTTGCGGATAAGACTGATCGCTTCACAACGCAATGTATGTATGTACTCGGGTTCGACTCCCAGCTTCTTCTTTATACCTCATGTTATTTTTTTATTTTTTTTCTTTACCCCATGATATTGACGTGTCCATCTCCTTTTTTTAAAGGGGACACCCCCCCCCCACCTCCTCAACAAAGGAGAAAATAACATTTGATACTCTTTCTTTAACAAGCGACTCTCTGAATTAGTTAGAATACGTTTTTTGCTACATCTACAAAAATAAGTATCAATATGAAAAAATACATGAAGATTACCAGTGTGACACATTAGTCTAGTGGATAGGCAAACGCCTGGCAACTGGAAGGTATCGGGTTCGACTCCCAGCTAGTGCTTTTTTTTTATAATTTTTTTTTATAAATCTTTGAAAAAGAAAAACTGAATTTAGAACCCATTTTCATCTCACTCATAGTTTGGTGTGATAAAATAATTATTGTTGGTGTTGTTGATGTATGGGAAAGGGTTCCAAACCACAATATGTCAATGGATTCCTCAAAAAAAACTTGAAAAAGGGCCTATGGTGAGGGGGAGCAGCTGAGTGTAGGAAAAAACTGTAATGGAGCCCCTTTGGGGGGGGGGGGGGTTTTTTTTTTTTTTGGGGGGGGGTCTTTTTGGGGGTCTTTTTTTTGGGGGGGGTCTTTTTTAGCTGGCGGTCGTCAGCTAGCTGGCGTCGTAGGGTGGCTGTAGGTTAGCCCCAAAGCCATGTCCAATTTTTTTTTTTTTTTGGGGGGGGGTCTTTTTTGGGGGGTCTTTTTTTTGGGGGGGGGGTCTTTTTGTAGCTGGCGGTCGTCAGCGTAGCCGGTGGCCGGTAGCGTTAGCCCCAAAGCCATGTCCAATTTTTTTTTTTTTTTTGGGGGGGGGTCTTTTTGGGGGGTCTTTTTTTGGGGGGGGTTTTTTGTAGCTGGCGGTCGTCAGCTAGCTGGCGGTCGTCAGCTAGCTGGCGGTCGCCAGCTGGCGGTCGTCAGCTAGCTGGCGGTCGTCAGCGTAGCCGGTGGCCGGTAGCGTTAGCCCCAAAGCCATGTCCAATTTTTAAACTACATTCAAGAGTCCCTTATTGCCAGGTTAAACAAGTTTTTTACATTTTCAGTACTACTTACATCCATTTATTCAATCTGTACACTCCCATGCTATCCTTTTCCAGTCTGTAAACAACTTTACAACATGAATTCAATGATGGGCAAGGTTTTACTCCTCATATGAAAGCGCCCAAACTTCGCGAGGTGAAACAAAGGGTCTTTCAATTCAAGTCTATTCAAGCCCAATATGGGCTAACAACTGGCCTGCATACCCGAGCAGAATCATTTTGTGCTCGACAAAGACACACAGCCTTGGGTAAAGAGGTCCATTATTATTATTTTTCTTAGTTATATTTTTTCATTGACAGTATACTATTAAATATCAGGAATATTGGATGCTCTGTTTCAAATACAGTCCAGATTGCCGAGCAATGAATTATCTCATGCTTCTTGTCCTTAAACCATATCTAACTGGTTTTTAAAACGGTATCATTTTAATTTCCATTTCCCAGCATTATTTTGAACTGTCCCGAAATCGCTTTCCTTTTTTTAAATGAGACTACAGCCCCATTCTATCCTTTTTCTATTGGGATATTTAAAGTGCGTGTCCTCCATGCAGACAAGGAGAAAGACTTTCTCAGTACCTTTATGGACAATACATCAACATAATGCGGTCATTGTTGCAATGTCATGAATGCTATTATTACCTCTTATGTAATCCTCGCAATTGACAAAAATATTCCGTCAATGAAGGGAGGGTCGGGTTTTTTTCTTCAATTCATTAATTGATGCTGCAGGTGCAAGCTATTGAACACAGAATCGAATAGCCAAGCTTCCCTATTCATTTGTGCCCTGTTACAGAATTCGTAGCATATCCTAAATTGAATAGATCCGTGTTCTGTTCATTATGCTATGTCAGGGCAGTGGCCTATTGTCATATCACTTGAAGTTTAAGTCAGCAGATTGCAAAATAAATGAAAATAACATAAAACCTCACTATTATATCAGAAATATCAGTAACTGAAAGAAAACATTTACGGGCAATCTTGACAACATCGGACTGCAAAAATATGAATAATTATGCATCCCGAAATCGTTAAATCAGTAAATCAACATATTAAAGTCGTTAACATGCAGAAAGTGCTATAAGACCAAGAAGTGAGCCACTTAGTAGCAGTGAAGCAAAGTGGTCTTGCGGATAAGACTGATCGCTTCACAACGCAATGTATGTATGTACTCGGGTTCGACTCCCAGCTTCTTCTTTATACCTCATGTTATTTTTTTATTTTTTTTCTTTACCCCATGATATTGACGTGTCCATCTCCTTTTTTTAAAGGGGACACCCCCCCCCACCTCCTCAACAAAGGAGAAAATAACATTTGATACTCTTTCTTTAACAAGCGACTCTCTGAATTAGTTAGAATACGTTTTTTGCTACATCTACAAAAATAAGTATCAATATGAAAAAATACATGAAGATTACCAGTGTGACACATTAGTCTAGTGGATAGGCAAACGCCTGGCAACTGGAAGGTATCGGGTTCGACTCCCAGCTAGTGCTTTTTTTTTTATAATTTTTTTTTATAAATCTTTGAAAAAGAAAAACTGAATTTAGAACCCATTTTCATCTCACTCATAGTTTGGTGTGATAAAATAATTATTGTTGGTGTTGTTGATGTATGGGAAAGGGTTCCAAACCACAATATGTCAATGGATTCCTCAAAAAAAACTTGAAAAAGGGCCTATGGTGAGGGGGAGCAGCTGAGTGTAGGAAAAAACTGTAATGGAGCCCCTTTGGGGGGGGGGGGTCTTTTTTTTTTTTTTGGGGGGGGGTCTTTTTGGGGGTCTTTTTTTGGGGGGGGTCTTTTTTAGCTGGCGGTCGTCAGCTAGCTGGCGTCGTAGCCGGTGGCCGGTAGCGTTAGCCCAAAGCCATGTCAATTTTTTTTTTTTTTTGGGGGGGGGGGTCTTTTTTGGGGGTCTTTTTTTTTGGGGGGGGGGTCTTTTTTGTAGCTGGCGGTCGTCAGCGTAGCGGTGGCCGGTAGCGTTAGCCCCAAAGCCATGTCCAATTTTTTTTTTTTTTTTTTGGGGGGGGGGTCTTTTTGGGGGGTCTTTTTTTGGGGGGGGTCTTTTTTGTAGCTGGCGGTCGTCAGCTAGCTGGCGGTCGTCAGCTAGCTGGCGGTCGCCAGCTGGCGGTCGTCAGCTAGCTGGCGGTCGTCAGCGTAGCCGGTGGCCGGTAGCGTTAGCCCCAAAGCCATGTCCAATTTTTAAACTACATTCAAGAGTCCCTTATTGCCAGGTTAAACAAGTTTTTTACATTTTCAGTACTACTTACATCCATTTATTCAATCTGTACACTCCCATGCTATCCTTTTCCAGTCTGTAAACAACTTTACAACATGAATTCAATGATGGGCAAGGTTTTACTCCTCATATGAAAGCGCCCAAACTTCGCGAGGTGAAACAAAGGGTCTTTCAATTCAAGTCTATTCAAGCCCAATATGGGCTAACAACTGGCCTGCATACCCGAGCAGAATCATTTTGTGCTCGACAAAGACACACAGCCTTGGGTAAAGAGGTCCATTATTATTATTTTTCTTAGTTATATTTTTTCATTGACAGTATACTATTAAATATCAGGAATATTGGATGCTCTGTTTCAAATACAGTCCAGATTGCCGAGCAATGAATTATCTCATGCTTCTTGTCCTTAAACCATATCTAACTGGTTTTTAAAACGGTATCATTTTAATTCCATTTCCCAGCATTATTTTGAACTGTCCCGAAATCGCTTTCCTTTTTTTAAATGAGACTACAGCCCCATTCTATCCTTTTTCTATTGGGATATTTAAAGTGCGTGTCCTCCATGCAGACAAGGAGAAAGACTTTCTCAGTACCTTTATGGACAATACATCAACATAATGCGGTCATTGTTGCAATGTCATGAATGCTATTATTACCTCTTATGTAATCCTCGCAATTGACAAAAATATTCCGTCAATGAAGGGAGGGTCGGGTTTTTTTCTTCAATTCATTAATTGATGCTGCAGGTGCAAGCTATTGAACACAGAATCGAATAGCCAAGCTTCCCTATTCATTTGTGCCCTGTTACAGAATTCGTAGCATATCCTAAATTGAATAGATCCGTGTTCTGTTCATTATGCTATGTCAGGGCAGTGGCCTATTGTCATATCACTTGAAGTTTAAGTCAGCAGATTGCAAAATAAATGAAAATAACATAAAACCTCACTATTATATCAGAAATATCAGTAACTGAAAGAAAACATTTACGGGCAATCTTGACAACATCGGACTGCAAAAATATGAATAATTATGCATCCCGAAATCGTTAAATCAGTAAATCAACATATTAAAGTCGTTAACATGCAGAAAGTGCTATAAGACCAAGAAGTGAGCCACTTAGTAGCAGTGAAGCAAAGTGGTCTTGCGGATAAGACTGATCGCTTCACAACGCAATGTATGTATGTACTCGGGTTCGACTCCCAGCTTCTTCTTTATACCTCATGTTATTTTTTATTTTTTTTCTTTACCCCATGATATTGACGTGTCCATCTCCTTTTTTTAAAGGGGACACCCCCCCCCACCTCCTCAACAAAGGAGAAAATAACATTTGATACTCTTTCTTTAACAAGCGACTCTCTGAATTAGTTAGAATACGTTTTTTGCTACATCTACAAAAATAAGTATCAATATGAAAAAATACATGAAGATTACCAGTGTGACACATTAGTCTAGTGGATAGGCAAACGCCTGGCAACTGGAAGGTATCGGGTTCGACTCCCAGCTAGTGCTTTTTTTTTTATAATTTTTTTTTATAAATCTTTGAAAAAGAAAAACTGAATTTAGAACCCATTTTCATCTCACTCATAGTTTGGTGTGATAAAATAATTATTGTTGGTGTTGTTGATGTATGGGAAAGGGTTCCAAACCACAATATGTCAATGGATTCCTCAAAAAAAACTTGAAAAAGGGCCTATGGTGAGGGGGAGCAGCTGAGTGTAGGAAAAAACTGTAATGGAGCCCCTTTGGGGGGGGGGGGGTCTTTTTTTTTTTTTTTGGGGGGGGGGTCTTTTTTGGGGGTCTTTTTTTGGGGGGGGGTCTTTTTTTAGCTGGCGGTCGTCAGCTAGCTGGCGTCGTAGCCGGTGGCCGGTAGCGTTAGCCCCAAAGCCATGTCCAATTTTTTTTTTTTTTTGGGGGGGGGGTCTTTTTTGGGGGGTCTTTTTTTTTTGGGGGGGGGGTCTTTTTGTAGCTGGCGGTCGTCAGCGTAGCGGTGGCCGGTAGCGTTAGCCCCAAAGCCATGTCCAATTTTTTTTTTTTTTTTTTGGGGGGGGGGTCTTTTTTGGGGGGTCTTTTTTTGGGGGGGTCTTTTTTGTAGCTGGCGGTCGTCAGCTAGCTGGCGGTCGTCAGCTAGCTGGCGGTCGCCAGCTGGCGGTCGTCAGCTAGCTGGCGGTCGTCAGCGTAGCCGGTGGCCGGTAGCGTTAGCCCCAAAGCCATGTCCAATTTTTAAACTACATTCAAGAGTCCCTTATTGCCAGGTTAAACAAGTTTTTTACATTTTCAGTACTACTTACATCCATTTATTCAATCTGTACACTCCCATGCTATCCTTTTCCAGTCTGTAAACAACTTTACAACATGAATTCAATGATGGGCAAGGTTTTACTCCTCATATGAAAGCGCCCAAACTTCGCGAGGTGAAACAAAGGGTCTTTCAATTCAAGTCTATTCAAGCCCAATATGGGCTAACAACTGGCCTGCATACCCGAGCAGAATCATTTTGTGCTCGACAAAGACACACAGCCTTGGGTAAAGAGGTCCATTATTATTATTTTTCTTAGTTATATTTTTCATTGACAGTATACTATTAAATATCAGGAATATTGGATGCTCTGTTTCAAATACAGTCCAGATTGCCGAGCAATGAATTATCTCATGCTTCTTGTCCTTAAACCATATCTAACTGGTTTTTAAAACGGTATCATTTTAATTTCCATTTCCCAGCATTATTTTGAACTGTCCCGAAATCGCTTTCCTTTTTTTAAATGAGACTACAGCCCCATTCTATCCTTTTTCTATTGGGATATTTAAAGTGCGTGTCCTCCATGCAGACAAGGAGAAAGACTTTCTCAGTACCTTTATGGACAATACATCAACATAATGCGGTCATTGTTGCAATGTCATGAATGCTATTATTACCTCTTATGTAATCCTCGCAATTGACAAAAATATTCCGTCAATGAAGGGAGGGTCGGGTTTTTTTCTTCAATTCATTAATTGATGCTGCAGGTGCAAGCTATTGAACACAGAATCGAATAGCCAAGCTTCCCTATTCATTTGTGCCCTGTTACAGAATTCGTAGCATATCCTAAATTGAATAGATCCGTGTTCTGTTCATTATGCTATGTCAGGGCAGTGGCCTATTGTCATATCACTTGAAGTTTAAGTCAGCAGATTGCAAAATAAATGAAAATAACATAAAACCTCACTATTATATCAGAAATATCAGTAACTGAAAGAAAACATTTACGGGCAATCTTGACAACATCGGACTGCAAAAATATGAATAATTATGCATCCCGAAATCGTTAAATCAGTAAATCAACATATTAAAGTCGTTAACATGCAGAAAGTGCTATAAGACCAAGAAGTGAGCCACTTAGTAGCAGTGAAGCAAAGTGGTCTTGCGGATAAGACTGATCGCTTCACAACGCAATGTATGTATGTACTCGGGTTCGACTCCCAGCTTCTTCTTTATACCTCATGTTATTTTTTTATTTTTTTTCTTTACCCCATGATATTGACGTGTCCATCTCCTTTTTTTAAAGGGGACACCCCCCCCCACCTCCTCAACAAAGGAGAAAATAACATTTGATACTCTTTCTTTAACAAGCGACTCTCTGAATTAGTTAGAATACGTTTTTTGCTACATCTACAAAAATAAGTATCAATATGAAAAAATACATGAAGATTACCAGTGTGACACATTAGTCTAGTGGATAGGCAAACGCCTGGCAACTGGAAGGTATCGGGTTCGACTCCCAGCTAGTGCTTTTTTTTTTATAATTTTTTTTTATAAATCTTTGAAAAAGAAAAACTGAATTTAGAACCCATTTTCATCTCACTCATAGTTTGGTGTGATAAAATAATTATTGTTGGTGTTGTTGATGTATGGGAAAGGGTTCCAAACCACAATATGTCAATGGATTCCTCAAAAAAAACTTGAAAAAGGGCCTATGGTGAGGGGGAGCAGCTGAGTGTAGGAAAAAACTGTAATGGAGCCCTTTTGGGGGGGGGGGGGTCTTTTTTTTTTTTTTTTGGGGGGGGGGTCTTTTTTGGGGGTCTTTTTTTGGGGGGGGGTCTTTTTTTAGCTGGCGGTCGTCAGCTAGCTGGCGTCGTAGCCGGTGGCCGGTAGCGTTAGCCCCAAAGCCATGTCCAATTTTTTTTTTTTTTTGGGGGGGGGTCTTTTTTTGGGGGGTCTTTTTTTTTGGGGGGGGGGTCTTTTTGTAGCTGGCGGTCGTCAGCGTAGCCGGTGGCCGGTAGCGTTAGCCCAAAGCCATGTCCAATTTTTTTTTTTTTTTTTTGGGGGGGGGGTCTTTTTTGGGGGGTCTTTTTTTGGGGGGGGTCTTTTTTGTAGCTGGCGGTCGTCAGCTAGCTGGCGGTCGTCAGCTAGCTGGCGGTCGCCAGCTGGCGGTCGTCAGCTAGCTGGCGGTCGTCAGCGTAGCCGGTGGCCGGTAGCGTTAGCCCCAAAGCCATGTCCAATTTTTAAACTACATTCAAGAGTCCCTTATTGCCAGGTTAAACAAGTTTTTTACATTTTCAGTACTACTTACATCCATTTATTCAATCTGTACACTCCCATGCTATCCTTTTCCAGTCTGTAAACAACTTTACAACATGAATTCAATGATGGGCAAGGTTTTACTCCTCATATGAAAGCGCCCAAACTTCGCGAGGTGAAACAAAGGGTCTTTCAATTCAAGTCTATTCAAGCCCAATATGGGCTAACAACTGGCCTGCATACCCGAGCAGAATCATTTTGTGCTCGACAAAGACACACAGCCTTGGGTAAAGAGGTCCATTATTATTATTTTTCTTAGTTATATTTTTTCATTGACAGTATACTATTAAATATCAGGAATATTGGATGCTCTGTTTCAAATACAGTCCAGATTGCCGAGCAATGAATTATCTCATGCTTCTTGTCCTTAAACCATATCTAACTGGTTTTTAAAACGGTATCATTTTAATTTCCATTTCCCAGCATTATTTTGAACCGTCTTGAACTGAAGTTGTTTTCCTTTCTTATATTTCGATACCATTACGTCATCTTTCATACGCCTTCCGGCATGCACCTCGAGCATTGTATACGTTTCTGTAGATCAATGTAATGTGCATAGATAGCAATGTACCATACTTGGAACACAAGCCACCTTCAATCTCATATAGTGTAGTTGACGCAAATTAGGCTCCGTCTCATTTCATCTCTCTCGGATTATGATGTTGGTTATTTTGGCACATCTGCTCCTACTTCTATAATATCAAGTTTTCGTTATATACAAGGCTTATTTTTAGGAATGTCACTAGACGTGAAAAACTAAATGGGAGAGAGAGAGAGAGAGGGGAGGGGGCGAGTTAGAGCGCGAGAGAATTATCACAATCTTTATTCCTAGATCGTGTAAGGGATTTCCTGACTACTTGCATATTTTGTAATGTTACTAATTTTTACATAAAGTTTTCACAATCTTTACTCTTTACCAATATATCAGATATAATGTATTATAAAGTACCGAAATGTCATGTCATACTGGCCAAGTTATCAAGGTTGCTGGTTCCAAACAATCTTGTTCTAAACAATCGTGTGATGATCACAAGCCCCATACCTAGTATGTTTCATTTTGAAGAACTTCAGTTAGTGTTCTCGCTCATTAATTATTAACTCCATAATATCTCCTAGCATGATTTCATTTAAAATTGCCTAGCACCCCCTCCATTGAGCCTTAGAGTTATTAGCTCCATCTATCCCCTAGCATGATTTCATTAAAACTTGCACTAACTACATCCAGCCTAGCACCCTCTCCATCTAGCCTAGCACCCCCTCCATTGAGCCTTAGAAATATTAACTCCATTTCCTAGCTAGTTTGCCATTAATGCTAGTTTTCAAAACTAATGTATAATACACCTACGTGTTACTTTCAAGTTGCCTTTGATACCAGGTAAGGAAGTAATGTTCGATAATGTCAAAGTCTCCTGCAATATTTTATCGTAAGTATTGAGATAAGACTGAGTATATGCAGTGCGTCCCATAAAAAAAGAAACTGAGAATTATCAATGTTTTATCATAACTTAATCACAATTATAAACAAAGAAAATGCAATAATTTTTCAATAATTCATTGCATTTCACCCCGGTCCCCAACAGGAAAAATTCCTCTGTAGGGCTCTGCATTATGGTTCATGGAATGCCCACATAGAGGATACTTTTATGTTGGGGGTCGGGGCAAAATGCAATGAATTATTGATAATTAAATGCCTGAAACCCCTTAGCTTACTGGGAATCTGCCCTTGACCAGTGGCGGATCCAGGGGGAGCCCGGGGAAAAAATCATAGAATTAATGATAGATATGATTCTATTGATATATTATAGAGGTAGAAAATCTAATGATAAGCTTGCTCTAAATAATAAAATAAAGGTTTTTTCTACAGCGAGAAAGACATGTACAAAGTTCATTGGTGTATAAACCATTGAAAAGACTGGAGCGACCATGTAAAACACACCGTTACATCAATCTCCAGAAATATTGGCATACTGTATAGAATAAAATGTTTTGTTTTTGATAGAATATTAGTTATGCTATATAATAGTCTAATCTTACCACATATATCCTATTGTAATATTTTGTGGGCAACATCCAAGTGTGTGACTAATAATATTCTTTTGCTGCAAAAGAAATCAGTACGCTATTTTGTACCCGAGTTGGTTATCGTGACCATGCTACCCCACCTGAAATGCTTAAAGGTTGATGATATTTACTTCCTCCAAATTTCCATATTCATGTCCCGGGGGTCTCAGTCATGTAGAAATACTGTAAGCATGCATGACCACAGGTCTTCCAGACACCCCGGAAACGAGGCTCTTTAAAGGTATAGACCAGTTTGGAAACGCCCCCTCTCGAAAAATGAAATGGAAGCTCTTACTACCAATCATGTGAAAGAATATGTTTTTACTAATACGTGGTCATACAAATTTTGCCAAGAAACCGCCTACTAATTGATATATTTGGTAAATTATTTTATCTATTTGGACCTGATAGATATAACACACGTGTCGCGCACGTGTGCGTAGTCCCATTAACATCTTTCTGTGTACAGTGCTTATAACATTACCAAGACTGGGCCAATATTTCTTATCATTTGATGATTCCTGAACCTTGGAGGACACACCAATACTTAGCCTATATGCTTGATGATCAACCTTTTCTGATCGATTCCACCACGCCTCTTTCATAATGCAATCGCATGACCATAACTGGTCTTTATCTTTAAGTGATTCACACGCTTCGCTTACTCACCACCGCCCCCAAAATAAGAATCTAGCTACGTGCCTGCAGTTAAATATATAGCTCAAGCCCGTACAAGCTTTTAAGGAGGGGGGGGGGGGGGGGAGGGGTTCTTATAGGGTTGCCACTTTTGAGCCAGATGTGAGAGTGAATCATTGCCGGGCATGGTGGCTCAGTCGTTAGAGCGCCCGCCTCATGAACGGGAGGTCGTGGGTTCGAACCCCGGCCGAGTCATACCAAAGACTTATAACAATGGGACCTTCTGCCTTCTAGCTAGGCGCTCAGCATATTAGATTGGAGAAGGGTAGTAATAACATATTATGTTATGCAGGGCCCGCTGGAAGAACAGTTTCATAACTGAAGTGGCTACCCTGGGTAAATAAAAGTTATTATTATTATTATTATTATTATTATTATTGCGAGGGGTGTAATGAGCACTTAATTTTTTTTTCGTGAGAAAAAGTTTATCCGCGAATTAGCCGGCGAAAAGGCGGGGGGGGGGGGGGTGGTGGGGGAGGTGGTGGTGAGCACTAATTTGTACGGGTGTAGCTACGATGTTGACTAAGTTAACGAAATAAATCTTAATATATTTATGTTGTCGAGGAAAATGAACTTGTGCCCATATCGCAAGTAGGCCTACTATACTGTGCGTCCCAGAAAAAACGAAACCGAGAATTAATCACAATTATAATTAATAAATGACACATATTTGTAAAGCATAGATCCTCCTCTTTCATTTGATGTAACTCATATGATGCATATTTCACGCGCGAGTGATTAAAAACAAATTGAAGAGAGGGTACCAAAAAGTCATTTGGCGGGCGTTATTTGAATTTCAAAGAGAAAATCACATTTCTAGAAAGTTTATTTTCTGCCCTTTCATACGACACCTCAATCAGAAATAACAAAGTTCTGTTTGTTTAAATTAATGCTTGCATTTCCATAATTTGATGAAACGAATTGGTTTTTACTGGTTGCCTGCCATAGCAACGAGCAGACTCGACAAAAGACTAAAGCCCCTTTCACACCGGATCTGCGTAGAGTTGCGTAGTGTTGCGTACCGACTACGCCGAAGTTAAGCTGCGTACTCATGACTAAATTGATGCTTCGGCGTAGTCCCTGCGTAGGCTTGCGTACGATCGGCGTATAGTTACGTACCCTGTGCGTAGGCAATTGGCGTAGGGTTACGTACGCTTGCGTAGGCCTGGCGTAGGGTTACGTACGCTTGCGTAGGCATGGCGTAGGGTTGCTTACGGTTGCGTACGGTTGCTTACTGTGTGCGAAAATGCCATGTAAAAATGCTATAGACGCGAGTATAGCCATAGGCGCTTTATAAACATATATAATAAAAAAAAATATGTTAAAAAGACAGTTCAATATGAACTGTGCAGTGTACAAAGAATTGTACATGTTATTACATGTGAACATAACTTGATCTTAGTATAATAATAACATTCTGACACACCCAAGGGGCAGTGGGTCTCTTTTGCATGCGTGAAATAGGGCTGAAACGCCAATTTGCGTAAAATAGTGATTGCAGAAAATAACATTTATAAACCTGCCATAAGTTTTAATAGTAGCATTTGGTACACGTTTTTGACCGTTAAATTTTCAGTTTTTTTAGTAGGTATTAGCAACTGCTGAGGTTATTTTTGCAGTAATGTTAATTTGTTCAAGATTTATTTTCCCAAAAATGCAGACATTGTACTATGTATCATTCAAAAGCGTAATACATGAACTTTCTTTTGATGAACATTGCAAGGTCACGTGATGTGATTTGATACCTCAAAACGCCAACAAAAGAGAGCGCTTATTTTGATTTGTGAATAAATGTGGACAGAAGTCTGATATTTGTTGACCATATCCATTTTTTCACTCATTTGTAAAATATCATTCCATAACAGTTTCCTGAAAGTTTGAAGACGATATCTGTTGTCCTTGGTCCGTAGCGTATTGTGTGTGACAATGTAATGATATAAATGTTAGTCAATTATTAGATTTAAAGAAATACTTTAATACAAAATTATTTCTTTGCTCATTTCAATTTAACAATATTATATTACAAACATACGAACACGACCACAAACGTACACACAAGCAAACAAACCGACACAAATACATACAGATTTCCACAAAACATAATAACATTTCGCATGAGGCATCAGTTTATGAATCTTATCTCTGTTTATTATATCAACAGCCTGAGATGTCAATTATCACAAATTGAATAAACCATAACAAAACAAAACATGTCAGTCTGAAATACCTTGTAGTAGTACAAACAGAATTACAAGCAAGAATGATCAATGATCAATACCTGCCAAATTTACATCCAGGTATATACAAAAAAAAATCTTTATACCATACGTTTTTAATGCTTCGTCGGACTGGCGTAGGGTAGCGTATTGTTGCGTAGGCTTGGCGTACATTTGCGTAGGCTTGGCGTAAAGTTGCGTAGGCTTGGCGTACAGTTGCGTAGTAAAGTCTACGCCGAAGGTACGCGAAAAAAATTAAACATGTTTAATTTTTTGCGTTCATCTCGCGTACCCATTCGCGTCCCTCCGCGTACAGTTGCGTAGGGTTGCGTACGATCGGCGTAGGGTTGCGTACGATCGGCGTAGTCGCTACGCAACTCTACGCAAGGCCCGGTGTGAAAGCCCCTTTAACTACGTTTCGTTGACAATCAGCCATGCACAAAGAGGTCGAAAGAGCCCCCAGAAGCTTAGGGGTTTTGGGCATTAAATTTCCATCAGATTAGCATCCAGTGGACCGCCTTAGGGCCCTAGATAGGGTCCAGGGGGGGGGGGGGGCAAAGCCACCGGATTTTCAGGGGTCTTGTTATGCCGACATGTTTTGATCGAGTTATGAAATAAAATTATTTGAATTGAATTGAATTGAATGACTATACCCATTCGAAGACTCGAATCATATCACTTCCCCAAAACGACAGAACATAACTTTAGAGTCGATTTGATATTCGCAGAGAAATTTATTTTTAATTTTTAAAGATAACCAGATAGAATGATTAAAAAAAAAAATATTGGCTGCCATCAAAGCTGAATCACGAGACACACTGAGCTTAAATGTGCTAAATATTACTTTGATATGTATACAAAAATCATACTTTCCGTGCGCGTCTCAAATGTCTGACGGACAATCTGTGCGGAAGAGGTCTCGCACCAATAGTCCGCCTGCCGCACCGAATGTCCGTACTCTAGTCCACACGTATACATATTCAATACAAGTATAATAATACTTAATGAATGAAACGACTGGATAACCCATATTCAGCTTTGCCAGCTAGCTAGGGATGACACTACAGGTCTTCCCGGCGCGGATCCAGGGGGTGGGGGGGGGGGGGCGAGAGGGCCTTGACCCCCCAACCGCCAACAAAAAATGAAGAGAGAGAGAGAGAAGGTAAAGCGGAGAGTAAGGGAAAGGAAGAAGAGGAAGAAGAAAAGAAAAGGGGAAAAGAAGGTGATCGGGGGGGGGGGCGAAAGGCCTTTGCCTCCCAGGCTGTCGCCCCCCCCCCCTAGCAAAAATAAAAAGAGAAGGAAGAGAAGGTAAAGAAAAAAGGGAAAAGAGGAGATAAAAGGAAGGAAAGAAAAAAGAGGGATATCAGTTGCAGTTTTCCCGCGAACAAGTTGGGGATCGGGGGGGGGGGGCGGCAAATGGCTCTTGCCTCCCCCCTTCTACAGCAAACTTCAAAGAGAGAGAAAGGAAAAGAGGAAAAGGGAAAGAAAAGAGAGGTACGGGAGATCAATTGTGTTTTTTCCCTCCAACGCGGTGTGGATCAGGGGCAAAAGGCCTTCGCCTTCCCTCCCCTGGCCCCTCAGAAAACAAAAAGAGAGAGAAAGAGAGTTAGAAGGAGAGAAAAGAAGGGAAAGGGAAAGAAGAGAGAAGAGGAAAGGAAGAAGAAAGGAAAAAGGGGAAAAGAAGGAGATCGGTGGGGGGGGGGGGGTCGAAAGGGCCTTGCCGCCCATGCTGTTGCCTCCCCCCGCAAAACAAGAGAGAAGGAAGGAAAGGGAAAGAACCAAAAGAAAAGAAGGGATATCAGTTGCAATTTTCATGCACACAAGATGTGGATCGCGGAGAAAGGCCCTTGCCTCTGAGAGGAAGAAGATAGGTAGGGGAGATCAGTTGCAATTTTTCCCGATGTGTACCCCTCCCCCCCCCCCCCCCCTCAGCAAAGAGAGAGAGAGAAAGAAAGGGAAAGAGGAGAGAAAGGGACAGAAAACAAAGAGGAAGAAAAGAAAAGGGGGAAAAGAATTAGGGAAGATCAGTTGCGATTTTCATTGGTTCTTCTATCATCATTGTACAACTATCGTACAAATCGTATTGTACAAATGTATTTATATATTCATTTATTTATTCCTGTTTGATAACAAAAATATGAATATAAACTCATAACAGCAACAAAATTAAATGCAGAAGGAAACTATCACAAAAATGATCATGCGAAGGCTAAATTGTTATGCGCAAATGGTCATTTTCGTCGACGACATAAATATACAAATTATTTCGTCAACTTAGTTAGCATCATAGCTATATATTTGAACGCAGGTGCGTAGCTAGGATCTTATTTTAGGGAGGGGCGGTATTGAGCAAGCGAATCACTTAAATAGCGCGCGTGGGGGAGGGGATGGGTGAAAGGCCTCCCGCGCGAAGCGCGGTAACTTAGACGTTTCATTAAATTATTATGAAAAGAAGACGATTTGTTGTACCGTTCTCGACACTTAATCCTTGTCTGAATTCAGTTTCCCCATCCCACGCGCAGCGCGGAAGCTTAGACGTTTCATTAAGTTATTATAGAAAGAAGACGATTTGTTGTGTACCGTTCTCTACTCTTAACCCTAATTGTCTGAATTCAGTTTCTCCCCCTCTCGCGCGAAGTGCGGGAGCTTCAACGTTTCATTAAATTATTAGAAAAAGAAGACTATTCATTGTACTGACTCTAAATCATTGTCTGAATTTTCAAAAATGTTTCTTTGTCCGATAAAAAGTCACAGCTCGAAGGGGAAAAACTTGCTGGCCGACCGACATAACAAAAATCCCACCGACTTCAACCCCACCCCCCCCCCCCCCTTTAGCGACGCCCCTGAATGTAGAGTGGCCTGAGCGGGTAGGCACAGGGCTTGGTTCTAAACATACAGAGACACTTCGATGAAGACATCCTTATTTCATGATTGCGTGTGTTGAACTGCCCTGGACTTTACAACTTTAAACCTCCAGGGTTTATTTTGCATAATTTATATAGGTATTTATCAAATATCATAGGTAGCAAATAAAGGATGACTAAAAGAGGAATGAAATCAAACAGATAGGAGAGGATGATCGAGCATAATGATGTGCACCAATCTATAATGATAATGATAACCGAGCCCGGCCAAAATATGGGGGGGGGGGGGGCTCAATGATATCCGAGCCTCTCACAAAATATCGGGGGGCTCCGTGATGTTATCCGAGCCCCACACAAATATCGGGGGGCTCCGTGATGTTATCCGAGCCCCACAAAAAACAATTGGGTGATATCTGAGCCCCACAAACATATGGGAGGGGGGGGGGGGGGGCTCAAAGATATCTGAGCCCCACCAAAATATGGGGGGGGGGGGGCGCTCAATGATATCAGAGTCCCGCCAAAATATTTGGGGGTTTCAATGATAATTATCTGAGATCCACCAAATATATTTTTGGGGGTCAATGGTATGCGAGATCCGATGTCTGAGCCCCCCCCCCCCCCCCTCCCCCCAAATAAATATTTATAAAATGTTTATATTTGAATGGTAAGCCTGTAGATTATAGGTATACATGAGTTTTATGCCTAGAATATAATGATTGGGAAGGAGGGGGGGGGGGGTTTAATGATATCCGAGCCCTGCAATAAGTATCGGGGGCGGCTCAATGATATCTGAGTACCGCTTAAATATTGGGGGCTCAATGGTATCTTAGCCCCTAAGGACTCAATGATATCTAAGCCCCACCGACAAATTGGGGGGCTTAATGATATCTATAAGCCCCGCAAAATATTTTGCGGGGCTCAATGATATCTGAGCCCCCCCAAGCCCCCCCCCCGGTCCCTAAGCCTTTGTACTTGTCAATGAAGTCTACTTTTTGAAACTTAAAGGGATTGGGTAACTTTGTCTCAGGTTCTGAAACAAAATCCTGGAATGATAGTAAGGGCTAGTTCTGACCGGAAAACGACCCAAATATCGGATTATGCATGGCAAGCTGCCCCAGGGCCTTGTCCTATATACGGATCAGGAAAACAATACTTGTCAGGACCTGTGGAACGGCGGGCTTGGGGGCTCAAGCCCCCCCCCCCCCCACACTTTTGAAAAAGTATATTAAAGATAATTAAATAGAAAGAAATAGAAAAGAAAGTATGCTCATGTGACCGTAATTAAATGCCCATACCCCTGAGCTTCCGGGGGCTCTGCCCCCTTGATCCCACCTTGTGCCCTAAGGCTGGCCCCTGGATGCTCATCTGACCGTAATTTTAATGCCTAAAACCCCTGCGCTTCCGGGGGCTCCACCCCTTGGACCATACGCCAATTATTGACCTGCTAGTGTCATGAATAAGGTATGAAAATATGCTCATCTGACCGTAATTAAATGCCCCTACACCCTGAGCATCCGCCAATTTGTGCTACGCTCTACCTTATCTTAAATACTCTAGCCTCCCCCACTCACTTTTAACCACATTTTCAATCACTTTTATTTTCCTGGATCAGGAGTATATACTAGTATAGTTAGTTGGTTGAAGAACGAAGCCACGTACAAAAGTATAATCGATTACAACAGTTTTGGGGCCGATATTCATAGAATAAAGGTTTTAAATAAAATATTCACTTCTACTTTCAAAAGGACTGGCCCATTTGCTTTAAAAAAAATGTAGAGAGTTATTATTATGTAATATCTAGAAAAAATGTCTACCACATGATTTACCGAGTTGCTTCCTTTTATCAAATATACACGTAAAACAAAATGAGGACAGACTGTGCGGATAGCAAACCGCACGGATCGTCCCTCGGACGATCCGTGCGAGTCACGGACGATCGATGCGAGCAGAAAACCCGCATGTTATGTCCGACGGACAAACGAAACTGGTAGGACAAACGGTGCGGTCACACCGGGTCTATGCCGAACAATATAACCGACGCCAATATATTAAGAATCAAACAACAAAAATAATAAAACAATGTAGTGAAACAAAACAAATAATAACATTATTATTATTATTATTATTATTATTATTATTATTATTGTTACTATTATTATTATTATTATTATTATTATTATTATTATTTTTTTTTTTTTTATTTTTTTTTTTATTATAATCAATTATTATTATCATTATCACTATATCAGAATCTATTATGTGGATTCATTTTAATTCATTTTGTTTAGGCTTTGAGTTTATATTAGGAGCAGTTTATTTGCCTTGTGAAGGGTCAGTTTATCATAGTAATGATGTTTTTGATCACCTTTATCAGGACCTATTATATTTGAAAAGCACATATAATGTGCCCTTCAGCCTAGTAGGGGACTTTAATTCAAGGACTGGGTTACTTGACGACTTTATGGTAATTGATAATGTTATTTCTGAATTTTCAGGTTATTGTTCTTCAAATGATAATGTTGATTTTAAGAGCTCGCTTACTGATGATGGATATGATACTAGGAGGCATAATATGGATTCTTCTATTAATAATAATGGTAGACAGCTTATTGGCATTTGTCAGAGTTTTGACTTGAAGATAGTGAATGGGAGATTTGGTAGTGATAAGGGTGTTGGTAGCTTTACATGTTACAATAAAAATGGAGGGAAAAGTGTGGTTGATTATGTCATTGCATCTGTTAGTTTATTTCAATATATTACTCATTTTGAGGTTGACATTTTTGATAAGTGTGTTTCAGATGTACATTGCCCATTGAATCTGATGTTTTCAAATAAACTGATTCCTATAAATGAAGATGTTGAATTGAGAAAAATTGAAAATAGGGTTGATGCTCCCGAAAAAGTGAAATACACTTCATTTAAGTGTTCTAAAGAGAAGGATGACTTCTCAACCATTTCCAATGCATTCATCATGAATGCATTGGAAATGGTTGAGAAGTCATCGACACAAGGTAATATGGATAATTTTAGTACTGTATTGGCAAATTCATTTTTGAAGACGGCAAAGGAAGTCGGTATATGTGAGGATAAAGTCTGTAAGAAAATTCATTCTAGGAAACTTATCGTGGAGAAGAAACCATGGTTTGACACAGAGTGTCAGCATGCCAGATCAAGATATTTTAATCTAAAAAATAGAATTAAACGACAGTGCAAAGGTCTAACTTTGAGTGATAAAGAACAAAAAATGGCTGAAATTAATGCTGTTGCAAAAGATTATAGGAAATTGCTACGTAGAAAGGAGAAAGCGTACACTAGGCTCTTACACAACAATCTGCATATACTTAAGAAGGATAGTCCTCAAGAGTATTGGAAAATTTTGGATGGACCGAAGCGTAGCTCTTGTCCAGCCAAGGTCTCTTTAGATGATTTTGTGCAACATTTTAGTAGTTTGAATAATGTGCAATGTGCAGCATCTGAAACACATTATGTGGATTTTGACCAGTCAATGGGCAATGATGAGCTGAATGCCCCTATCTCGGTTGATGAAGTTATAAAGATTATCCAGAAACTAAAGAATAATAAGGCATGTGGTGTAGATTTGGTTAGAAATGAGTTTTTGAAAAATTGTTCAGCAGCTGTAATTGGTTGTATTACTGTTTTTTTTAATGTAATACTGGAGAGTGGTCTAGTACCAAAAGACTGGTGTCTAGGTAGTATAGTCCCTATTTTCAAAAATAGAGGAAAGGATACAGATCCAGATAACTATCGTGGGATAACACTTTTAAGCTGTTTGGGAAAATTGTTTACTTCCATCTTGAATTATAGGATAACAATTTATTTCGAAAATGAATGCAAGCTTGGAGAAGAACAGGCTGGCTTTCGTGCTGGCTATTCTACAACAGACCATATTTTTGTTTTGAAATCCCTGCTTGACATTTACTTGTCTAAACGGAAGAGAATTTACTGCGCTTTTATAGACTATAGAAAAGCTTTTGATATGGTTGATAGGGTTTCACTTTGGCACAAATTATTGAGGTCAGGGGTGGATGGTAAGGTGTTCACAGTTATTAAGAATATGTATTCTCAAGCAAAATCGTGCGTGATAGTAGATGGTCAAATGTCTGAGGCTTTTCAATGCGATGTTGGTGTTAGGCAGGGTGAAAACTTATCACCACTGCTCTTTGCAATATATCTTAATGATTTCGAGGATTTTCTCAGTAAACACTTTAAAGGTCTCAAATTTTTAGTTGAAAATGTATGTGCTGACATTTTAGATAAAGAAGTAAACAAAGATCTTTTCTTACAATTATACACATTGTTGTACGCAGATGACACCCTAATATTGGCTGACACAGCAGAGGAATTGCAAGTGGCTTTGAATGCCTTGTCTCAATATTGTAAAATTTGGAAGTTAAGTGTTAATGCTATGAAAACTAAAGTACTTATATTTTCAAGAGGCAAAGTACGTAAATTTCCAGTTTTCAGATTTGGAGAAGATGAAATTGATGTTGTGGATGATTTTGTATATCTTGGGGTTCAGGTTAATTATAATGGAAGTTTTAAAAAGGCTATTTCAAAACAGGTATCACAGGCCAGGAAAGCCCTCTTCTCTATGTCATTAAAGGTTCAAAGACTCAAACTGCCACTGGATATTCAATGTGAATTGTTTGACCAACTTGTATTACCAATACTCATTTATGGATGCGAAGTGTGGGGATATGAAGATCTGAGTCAAATTGAAATATTCCATAGAAAATTTCTCAGGTCAGCGTTATGTGTAAATAAATTTACACCAGATTGTATGATATATGGAGAAACTGGGAGGGCATGGCTAGCTAACAGTATCAAACATCGAATGGTTAGTTTCTGGTTAAGAATAGTAAAAGGTTCTCCCTCTAAATATTCAGTCAAATTTTATTTTTTGCAAAGGTTAATTAGTCAGAATGTAGATATGTCTACTTCTTTCAAGTGGTTATCTTGTATTGAAAAAATATTGAACCATGCTGGTCTTGGTATTGTTTGGCTAAAGCAAGGGGAAGGATTTAGCAATAGTTGGATACTGAGCACTCTGAAGTTGAGATTAAACGATATTTCAAAACAAGATGTGATGGCAACAATTTGGACAAACAGTGTGTGCCTAAATTATAGGATCTTTAAAGAGGATTGTCTCTTTGAAAGGTATTTAGTTTTGCTAAGTAAAAAAGATAGAATAACACTGAGCCGTTTTAGATGTAGGTCACACCGTTTACCAATTAATAATAACAGATTCAAAGAAGCTGTTAATGAAATTAGTATTGAATGCCCATGTTGTGATATGCATGAGTCTGGTGATGAATTCCATTATGTTTTTGTATGCCCTTTTTTCAGAAAGGAAAGAGAGTTATATTTAGGTCGCAAAGTAATAGTTAAACGCCCTTGCACATCACACATGTTGAATTTATTTTCATGTTCCGGTATAGGACAGCTGAAGAAATTAGTAGTCTTCTTAAGGATAATAATGTCATATTTTGCTCGTCTATATACATGTAAATCTGAACAATCCAATCATATGTCGCCCATAAAAAGAAATGTTACAACCCGAAGTGGTAGGATAATTAAGCAACCAACAATTCTTGATCTGTAGTACAGTCTTTCTTTAGGTCAAGTATAGTTTTGATGGTTTGTTTGTTCTTTTGTTCATTTTTTTTTTGGGTTTTTTTGTTTGTTAGTATACTTTTTGTTTTGTTTGTCTTATTACATTATATTCCATTATGTTTTTGTTTGTCCAATGGACGATTATGGCATATTTTGTTAGTCTGCATATATCTTAACAATCCAATCACAACTCACTTACATGTACAAAAATGAAACTTATAATTTCTTTTTTAGTTAAGACAATAATGTATTTAAACAAAAAAAATTTGTAAAATTATTTTTTGTTTTTATCTTTCTTTTTCTTTGTGTTTGTATTTAGATTGTTCATGTGGTATTTTCCACTTTTCATGTATGCTTGCCATATTGTATAATATTGTATTTATGTTTAGCATAGGCTAGGTTTAGATCATTCCTATTTATCGTTATACTTTTATATTGTTGTTTTGTTGTATTCTGTATTCTTTGTATTATTAAGCTATGTTTGTATTCTTTATTATGTATCATTATCATGACATGTACATGTGTTGTACTCTCATACCCCAGAAGGGGGTCGAATGAGTCAATAAATTCTATTCTATTCTATTCTATTCTATTCTACTATATTATATTGTTATTGTTATTGTTATTATTATTGTTATTATTATTATCCTTATTGTTGTTGTTGTTTTTATCATTATTATTATTATTATTATTATCGTCATTATCAAACATCATCATTATTATCATATTATATCCTCATGCAGCGCACATAGCGCGAGTGCGCTACTACCGTTAGCTATGAAGTGGAATCCCCGATGAAGTGCTGTAGCTAGCTAGACCAAGGAGGATCTCTTTGCTATGACTGAGTACACAAGGAAAAAAGTGAGTCCGCGCCGCACGTACGATTGGGCGCCTTGTTATTGTGTGATATGACAAGCTGACAAGAGACTGTTCATGGGATTTAATGTTACTCCTGTAATCTGATCTGAGGAGGCTTAGTTTGTTGCATCTGATCTTTGATGTACTCCCTTTGATATATTTCCTTTGTCTTTCATTGTACTGATAGAAGTAAGATTGTGTTGACTAATTGGAAAGCAGCACCAAACGAAACCCCATTCAGGATGACGTAGCGTATGGAAACAGGTTCGTAACAGATCCCGTGTACTTGCATCTGTGTAGTGTTAGCCTACAGTTTAGTGCTTTGCATAAACAACAATAAAATGATTGTTGAAATAGATCTACTCACTGTTGGTCCAAAATCATACTGCTACTTATTAGTGTTTTACTAATTACTACGACTAATAAATTAGTTCTTTAATTTCTAGCTAATTCACACCTCATAATCATGTAAAAAACTGAAGAAATCTACGCTGATTTTCCGGCGCTTGTTCAGAAGCCTATCCAAAATTTGACCCGTAACTCCGGCGTGGAACATACCCGAAACATACCCAAAATGAAGTAAATATTCATTAAATGTCCAAATAAAGATCATGAGTTAAAAGTTGTTATGTTTATTAGACCCTACCTGTTTCATGTCAATTTTCTTGTTATTTTTAGAGTATTTTTCAGAAAAACGTTGATAGTCTAGATCTAGTAGGGTGTCTGATCGCGCACCCGATGTTGTGTGCTAAAATACTTCCCATAGAGATTGCACACATCCCTATGCAGTCTACGTGCATTGCGCGACCATGAAAATTGGTCAATGATTTTATGAAAAAAATTGAAATTCAATCCTTTGGGGCTTGTGATCCTGAAGGTGAAACTCAATAAATGAGGTGTCATATGAAAGAGCAGGTTTTTCTCCATATTCCCCAAGGGGGCGCACCCCCGAAATTCTAAAAATATCTTGGTCAAAACAGCGATTTAAATGTTGTTTGCATCCTAGCTCCAAAATTTGCCACTTTCCTTATGTCCGGCTAGACGTAAGGAAAATATGTATGCACTTATTTTTTCGCTAGCCCCAAGAGATCACTCGCCCCAACAGTTTAAAAATACCCTTCCCACATTTTTGGAATCAGCTAATTAGGGAGGCGTGAGCTCCGCTCAGTCCAAACCATGGTTACATCGCGTAACATCTGCGCGTATAGTGAATGAAAGTATGGATAGCTGTTCGCGCCATAGAACCCGGAAGTGAATACACGTTGTAGTCAATGGCAAAATTGCCATTGACTACAACGTGTATCGGAAGTGAATACACGTTATAGTCAATGGCAAAATTGCCATTGACTACAACGTGTATTCACTTCCGGGTTCTATGGCGCGAACGTACTAGTCAATGGCACATATCGCGGAGACAGCGTGGCTCAAGCTGCAAGTCTCGCATTGGCTTAGCAACATGCCTACGATATGCATACGCTTGCATATCGCGCGATACAGCTGTTTGTCTGAATTTAGCAAAACAACAACACTCTGCGTGGACGTCTTTTTCGTCGATTTTGACCAAAATGATATGAATATACCAGCGTTTTGGAGGGGCTGTATCTTTTGATAGAAACATCGGTGAGACTTGAAATTTGAAATGTATTATTCTGATTACATTTTTTATTCAAATAACAAACAAAAATGGTGAAAAACGATCCCAAATTGAAAATTGAAAAATCGTTCAGACACCCTAGATCTAGGTCTATTAGTAGACCTCTAGAGTAAAGGAGTCGGTTTTCTGCCTAAGACAAAATCCTATTTTTTGGACCCTTTACATCCTATTTATTATCATTTCTTGTTCAAATCATGAAGCAAATATTATTATTATTTAAACAAACAAAGAATCCCAGAAAAAAATCACGAATTGCCATGACAATATTCATTTCAATTTTCACTGTTTTATCGACCTAGTGAGTCAGTTTACGACCCAAGTACAAAGTCAATAGGAAGCGCACATGCGCGCCGTGCGTTTCCGCGCTGATCTATAGCACAAGCGGGCGGAGCAGGTATCCCACGCCAGAGCTCCCCGGTGCTCGCTTGGTCGAAAACTAGCACTGCGGTGATCGGAAATTGGAATCTGAATTAGACAGACATATCGTGTGTGCGTCGCGGTGTTCGGCTGCATTGATTTAATACATGCGATGAGATACTTTTGAGCTTGCGACTTACACAAAATCGGGCTCTAAATCTGAAAAATACTTGAAATAAAGCTCATTTTATGGTACCCATATTTCTTACAGACACGCGTAAGATACTCGATTTTTCAGATTTGGGTAGCGGGACCGCCGATTACATCGCTAAAATGTGACATTTTAGGAAATATTTTCCATTGCAAATGTGGTTCTTCAGTGACTCTGGCATGGTATGGTATGTGTGGGATATGTGTTATGCTATTATGCGATGTATTTTAAAGGGATTTTATCATGCATCCAACGGATCAGCCGAAAACTGGAGCTGGTCAATTACCCCCTCCTTCACTCTATACACTTTTTCACAGGTTTCATGGCAACCCTCTGCTCAATACAAGTGCATACCGATGTTAGGTTGCGGGCTGGCACGTGCCTGTGTGAAGTTATCCACCGTAATGTCTCAGATCCTCATTACAGTATTTCTTATTTTCAAAGGCATACCGTGCTAAAAATTCCTAATTCTGATTTTCAAATGTTGGCAGGAATGGACTAGAGCTAATCCACAAAAGTATGACAAGATTATATCTTTGACATCTATCACCTTGTTCATTTATATTCACCTACAGGTTAAAACCAAGAGTTGTGGCCATCCTATACCAAGTATAATTTTTACTGCTACATTTTGAGCTACAGGGCTGTCATCATGCTGTATGTATTTCTCGTGAACACGGGCGAAATGCTGACATTAGATATGGCTCTTACCATGGAGAGGTAGGTTTCATTCTTTAGTCTATCATTGTCATACTCATCGGCATCATCTTCAATATCATCAATATCATATTCAACATTATCATCCTCTATACCATCATCGTCACTCATCAACATCATCATCATTGTCATACTTGTCAACATCATCATCAATTTCATCATCATCACTATCATCAATACCATTATTTACCATCATCATCTTTGCTGCTCTCATTACCATCATCACCACCACCGCCATGACCACATCATCATGCTCAAAACCATGTCAAAAGAATTGATTTAGAAATATGAACACTTTTGTATGATTATATTTGAAATTTGCCATATTTTAACATGATTTAGAATGTATGACTTGATTTCATTACAAAAGCACACAATCATTACAACATAACGTATGACCAACCATATTTAATTTTTTACTTTAAACAAACCCATCGATCTTGATACCTTATTTTGAAATCCTTGTGTCCGTGAGCTAAATGATGTAACTTAGCATTTGTGGTGTAATATCATTAATAAAGTTGAGTATATTTTAGTATAATATTAATTAAATGGATTGTTTAACAATGTTAAATCTGAGATGCACGGCCCTACATGTTATCAGTGTCTGTGATATGGTGTTATACTGAAGCCCTAAAAAAAAAAGTGCCTCAAAAAAGTAAAAACCTTTGAGCGACCGGTATTACCATACTCGTTTTCCCCAATAGACTGTAGTGTTATGAAAACCGTTTGGCAACCGCAAAATTTGATTTCTATTTTCAATCATTAATATCTTGATAATCAGACAGGCGATCGGCTTGTAAAGTCATGGGGTTCCTGACTGACCTAAAGGTTTATAATTATCATTGCAGGATTTAAGACAAAGTTACCAAATCCCTTTAACAGGAATGCTTATGATTGATTGATGCCATGAAAAGAATGGACTCATTACAAACATACATGGATGTACATGTAACCAGTATTGTGTGACCAGGGTGGTGTTTCATAAAGCTGTATGACTTTACGAATGACTTATACATGAAAAGCCAAATGGGACGCTCAATCATTTTTTAACTGCATCAACTAAAGTTGAACTGTGCAGATGTAGATTAACACATTGTTAATACAAAGTATATTTTTTGCCATAATTTAATTGAGGTTATTGGAAATATAGTCACACTTTGTGAAAACATCAGGAAAAACTTTGGGCATCCTATCTGGCACTTCATATTCATATACATGTATATATGTATATATATTTTTTTTTCAATTTTAATTTTAATTTTTTTAATTAAAAAAAGAAAGAAATAAAACAATGGCCTTATGAAGCACCCCCCAGTATTATATTTCATTTTGACAAAGCTATCAATCTGATTACCTTTGAAATGCTAGTGTCCAGCAGCTTCATGATGCCCTGTCAGAGGAGTACCAGATCCCGCATGAGAAGCAGGTCTTACTGATCAGTGGAGGGCAGAGTTTAGATCCTCAGATGAGGGTCTGTAGCTACAGTGCTGGCACAGTAAGTGTACCATTCCCCCCCCCCCCCTAAACAAAATGAAACTGCTTTGAATGATAAAGGTTCCATGTTGCTATACTATATTCATGATATGAGTCCAACTAATACTTCTATAAAGATATAAAGCAAGTTTAAATACACCTTCAATTAATTTAAAAGCGACTTGTGTGTGTACGAGTTTATCCACCCGTATATCCTCACATAGTGAAATGCCAACACGGAACAAAAGTGGGACTTAGATTCAGTGCTAGGTGTTTGATGTTACTCTTTCTTTTCTTTATATTCCTGGTAGGAGGACATTCCTTGAGTGTTCTAAAGTGCCTTACTTACGATGGAGGCTTAGCTAAAACATGGATATTATTTATCATTAGCAATTTGTATTCCCAGGAAAAAGAGCTTCACATACTACTAGCCCTATTATTATTATGTTTTTCAACTTTTTTCCCTCCTTCTCTTCCTCTTCTTCCACCTCCTCTTCTTCTTCCTCCTCCTCCTCCTACTTCTTCTATTTCTTCTTCCTCTTCTCTTCCTCAATCTTTACCTAATATTTCTCCTCCTTCTCCTTTCCTTCTTTTCTTCATTTCCTTTTCCTTCTTTTCATCCTCTTCCTTCTCCTTCTCTTTCTCTTTCTGTTGTTCCTTCTCCCACTCCTCTTCCTTCTTCTCCTCCTCCACCTCCTCCACCTCATTCTTCTTCATCCTCCTCTCTCTCCCTGCAGGATACCAATCCTATCTTCCTGTTCAGTAAAGGAACCATTGAGTCTGCTAATCCACCTGTCACTACCAGTGTATCTCAGGCCAGAGAAGACAACCTCAAACTACAAGTAGAGGGGCTCAAGAACCTACCTCCTAGCTACAGTGCTGTGGTGGCACGCACTCAGCTAGCACTGGTAAGAAAGTTGCCATCATTTAATTCATATCCTGCCATAAGGCTGCTTGCACGCTACTGTTATAGTGCTTTGTAAACGCAGGCGCACTATTGATTGGTTGCTTCATTCATGCAAGCGAGCTACTGCTTATCTGGTTTGTGCATGCATGCTCGCATTTGTAATAGCAGTTCTTGTTCATGCCCATTGCACTGTGCCTACTGTTTCGCACACGCTATTGAGAGTACCATTGCGTTAATTCGATTATCTCAAAATTAACTTGGCTGTAGGAGGATTTGAGGCTTGGCACAATGGGGATTAGCCCTGTGGCATTAGCCTGTATTCATTATGGCAGGATAAGAGTTAAGTTAAGTTATTTTGCCATGGTGGTTTATCATATTTTGTCAGTGAGAGTTAATGGTTTAATTATTTACATGTCTTTTCTATAAAGCATGTACTCTGATTCATAGTACAGCCAAGGGTCAAAGGTCACAGCTATGCTCATAAGTGTATATTTTAGAGAAGTTTGGTTTCAGTTGGAGAGCTTATGTTCCAAGGATGAAATACTTTGAAATTCAGAACTTTGTATTGTTACCTCTGAGTGGCATTGATACAGGAAGTTATGATAAGACATTGATCTCACTGCCCTTGTTCAAAGGTTGCTCTAGACTCATCAAACTGCACTATCCTTTTTTTTCATTGTAGTTTGTATTATGTTCGCATGTATGTAATGTATGTATGTATCATGTATAAACACAATGTGCTACATATAACAGATTTTCTGTGATGTTTAAACCAATCTTACTTTCACATTCTTACTGTCCGAACCTCGCGAGTCTTCTCATTCTATTGTATCCCACAAGTTGGCCACTCAGTATTCAAATTTGCATTTTCTTTTCTTTTTTAAAATCTTTATATATCAATTTGAAATCCAACTACCACATAAGTCTGTGAATATTGATGTGCATCCCCTCTTTCTTTTCTCTTCTTTTTTCTGTATTTTGTTCCTCCATATTTGTATTATTATGTATCCTTTGAGGGTAGTCATACTATCAAGCTTTGCTTATTTTGTCAACCTTCCTGTTTGATGTTCTCGATTAGTTACACCCAGCCTTACTTTATTCTACATATATTCTTTTGTCATGTGTAAATTTGCAATATTTGTTTGTTATATATTTGTAAAAATGCAAAAGAAAAAGAAAATCAAACAGAAATAAATAAATCAAATCAATCAAATCAAATCAAGGTAAGAAGTTGTTGATATTCTGTGTGAATTCGGTATATAAAAGATATATCGACTGATTTAACACTCAAAGCCTAACTGTTTCTATACTGGCTCTCGGGGACGTTGCATCGATCCTGCCATGACCCCTCGACGCGCCTCGGGGTCATGTTAGGATGCAACATCCCCTTGAGCCTCTCATAGCAGGCAATATACATGTATCTATAATGTGTACTGGATGAACACTAACATAGGCCCAAAATTTGCTTTTTGGTAGTTGAGGGATAAAGTATTAATAAATACGAAGACTATTTTTATGTAAATGATGCCAACCATATAGATAGTGGCTAATAAGCCAGACATTCTCCTCTATTGCATCTCAGACACCTCATAGTTTAGTCTTTCATATATTAAAAGTTGAAAATAGTTTGGACTTGACTTGCTCTTTAATTGTGACATTTTATTGAGGCGCGACAGCTCAGTCGGTAGAGCAGTGGTCTCGTAATCCGGTGACCCGAGTTCGAAACCAAGGTGATCAGCTAGTGCCCTTTGGTAAGGCATTAATCCTCATTACCAGGTCCCTCAAAGAGGACCTAAAGCCGTCGGCCATCTGGTTGCGTACTTACAAGCATTTATGCTTTCTTAGCAGTCAGGTAAAATAACCACCACCACATTTTAAAGAGCAATCAAACATGTGTGATTTTTTTCCCTATTATTAACAGCAATTCCATGAGGTGGCGAAGGAGAAGTTGAGGCTTTGTGAAGGTTTAATACACAACCAACATCTACAGCAACAGGGCTGGATGGCAGTCATAGCCAACTTGGATGACATTACTAGGTAAAACATCTATTTATCTTTATGTTTGTTTGTTTGTTGATTAATTAAATGAGTTATTTTTATATTTATTTATTTATTTTATTTATGTATTTATTTACTTCTTAATTCAGTTATTTATTTATTGATTGATTGATTGATTTATATGTATTTAGTTATTTATTTTTTCATTCGCTCCTTTATTTGTTTATTTATCTATTCATTTATTGTTTCTTTCTTTTTCTATCTATCTATCTTTCTTTCTATCTTCCTATCCTATCCATCCATCCATCTATCTACCGGTATCTATCTGTCTATCTCTCTGTCTATTCATCTACAATGTAGTATCTATTTAGCAGTTTAGTGCTATATATTTAGTCTGTTTACGTGGTAGCCCTTGCCACTGTAAATGGTATGTCGCCAAAAGGCCACCAAACATCCAAAATTTCAGGTGAAGTTAGATCTAAAGTTAGCAGTCTTTACTTGTGAGATTTTATTTTCTTTCACCTGTATCCTAGTCTTGCACATTACAGCAGGTACAAAATCCATATTGTAATATTAATTCAGTCATTTGTTTCTGCTATGATAAAGGGTTGTAAAGACCAAACCATTCAATTTCACGCACAAGATTTAAAAAACAACAACTAACAAATGACAGTAATCATGATAGTATCAACCATCATTGGTCAGTGTTTTACATGAGAAAGATTTTAAGGTTCTTATGGAAGATTAGCATTGATGCGTGAGGCAAGGGGTATGCAGGGAGTCTGTTCCAGCACAAACAAAGTCCATGTGCTCTGACCAATAGGCCTTATCCGTTATTGTTCTAATTATTTGACCGCCGGTCCACCCGTAGAGTATAAAACACGCTTGCTCACAATATATTTGTATCACCTTACGAAGTGTAGCAGCGGCACACAAAACGTCGTGATCTTTTGATCCCTTGTTGACCATACATAGCGAGATAAATGAATGTCACTAGCAATATTATTTTCGATAAAGTCCATGTTATTTATTTTGATCGTGTTCTCGTTTCACCAGTGCCTTTCAACAGAGAGCACAAGTGTTCCAGCAGAACATGACAGACTTCCTATCTGACAGACCAAACTTCCTTCAGCGTCTAGAAGAGTTTGGAGACATCATTGAGATTCTTGAGAAGACGCCCCTTCTACCTTGTCTTAGAGAGGGGGACAGAGAGGGGGACAGAGAGGGGGTCAGAGAGGGGATCAGAGAGGGGGTCAGAGAGGGGGAGAAGTCTCCGTCTCATGTGATGGACAGTGCACAGGACAGAGAGGTTTCACTCATGATGTGGATCAGTAGACAGGTAAAGCTTAGCTACAGGTTTTTTCTTTTAAAGATGAAGTTGAGTTCTGGTCATGCGATTGCATTGTGAAAGAAACGTTGTGGAATCGATCAGAAAAGGTTGATCATTTAGCACATATTTTGCAAGGTTCTGGAATCATCAGAATGATATTGAATTTGGCCAAGTCGTGGTAAAGTTACAAGCACTGTACACAGAAAGATGTATATGGGACTACACGAACACGTGGCGTAAAAATCCGTCCCGATTTGTACGATGTTACATGCCCTATTTAGAATATGATGGCCTTTGAAAAGCCATGATTTTTTAGGGAACATGGCTTATATGATGTTCTTCCACATTTGCATTATAATAATGATAACGCTCACAAATATTTTTCACCCCTTTCCAGAACTCAATCTTCTCTTTAAGGATGAGGGGGGGGGGGGGGGGGGGGGTGTTCAGACACATAACATTTTATGAATAATATGCATCAAACAGGGCTAAACTCCATGAGTTTTTTTCATTAATGATATTGCCAACAAAGCATTTGAAAGTTTCATGGAATGTTAAAAATGCAAATTTTTTTAAATTACTGCTAGAAATTGGCTGTCTAGATACACAATAGCCGTGTTCACATGATGGCAATTTTGGTCGGAATAAAGGTCGTGTTTAGAGCTATTTGGCGTAAGTATGGTAAGGTCGGCGTAAAGGTCGGCGTAGTGACCATCTGAACGATAGTCATGTTGGCCATTGGTCTGCGTTCTGCCAATACATCAACTCTGATCATTCCTAAGACCAGACGATCATGGGGAGATCAAGCATTTGCCTCAGCAGCTCCCGGATTGTGCAACAGTCTCCCTAACACACCGAAGGACTGTAAATCAGTAGATCATTTCAAGGCCAGTCTGAAAACTTATCTAATTGCCAACTTTAACTAATATCATCTTTTTTACCATGCATGATGTGTATCTAAGTATATTATGTAGCTCATTGTAAGCGCCTTGAGCACCCTCTGGATGGATATGTTGCGCGTTATAAATGTCTTTATTATTATTATTATCTTTTGCTTGTGTAGGATCAGCGCAGCACTCTACAGCAGATGGCTGGACAGTGCAGTAAAGTCCTGGATCAGTTCAATCAACCAGTCCTAGACAGTCTGGCCACTGAGATTAAAGGATGCTTAGGTAAATATGGCTCCTAGAATTTCTTTGACTATGAAAAGGAGATAGGGTGGTAAATAAAGTATATTTAAAAGCAAAAAATCAAGTATTTCAGAGTTTTTATAAATTCCACACCAAGAAGTTTCTTTATGATGTTATACAGTATGTCAGATTAATGCCCACACATGCCCAGTCAAGCAATTTTCATTAATATTTCAGGAAATTTTGCTCTATTTCCTTTGGCTGTCATTGTTGTATCCTCCCTGTATAGAGGCTGTAAGCAACCCTGGAATGAAGGAAATCAAAGGTCTGGGAGAGAGACTATTTGGACTAGAGCAGCTCTTACTACAAGCTCGTAAACTTCTCAATGAACAAGCTGAAATGGCTCAGGTGAGTATTCAGAGAGAGACAGAGATTCCTGAATTCTCCCAGAAGAGTCTGATAGGCTTGTTTCTCTAGAAAAGAATTCTGTATTTACTTATGGGAATCACGATGTTTTTTAAAAAATGATTTTCATCCTTTGTTATGCCTCCGCCACCGAAGGTGGTGCCGGAGGCATCATGTTTTCGGGTTGTCCGTCCGTACGTCCGTACGTCCGTACGTCTGTCCGTACGTCCGTCCGTACGTCCGTACGTCCGTCCCGTTTGACCGTTATCACAATATCTCAAGAACCATTTAAGATTTAAACTTAAGACTCGGGAATAGTATTTATCACCATAGGAAGACGATCTGATTAGATTTTGGAGTACGTAGGTCAAAGGTCACAGGTCACAGAGGTCAACTTATGAAATTCCTTGTATTGAGTTTGTTAGCGCGATATCTCAAGAACCATTTGAGATTTAAACTTCAAACTTAAGGATAGTATGTATCACCATAGGAAGACGATCTGATTAGATTTTGGAGCACGTAGGTCAAAGGTCAAGGGTCACAGAGGTCAACTTATGAAATTCCATACATTGAGATTGTTATCATGATATCTCAAGAACCACTGGAGATTTAAACTTCAAACTTAGTGATAGTGTGTATCACTATAGGAAAACAATCTGATTACATTTTGGAGCACGTAGGTTAAAGGTCAAGGGTCATAGAGGTCAACTTATGAAATTCCATACATTGAGATTGTTATCATGATATCTCAAGAACCACTGGAGATGTAAAAACTTCAAACTTAAGGATAGTATGTATCACCATAGGAAGACGATCTGATTAGATTTTGGAGCACGTAGGTCAAAGGTCAAGGGTCACAGAGGTCAACTTATGAAATTCCATACATTGAGATTGTTATCATAATATCTCAAGAACCACTTGAGATTTAAACTTCAAACTTAATGATAGTGTGTATCACCATAGGAAGACAATCTGATTAGATTTTGGAATACGTAGGTCAAAGGTCAAGGGTCACAGAGGTCAACTTATGAAATTCCATACATTGAGATTGTTATCATGATATCTCAAGAACCACTGGAGATTTAAACTCCAAACTTGTTTAAATTGCTCTATGGCGGAGGCATCATTTTCGACTGCGCGCAGTCAAAATTCCATCTAGTTTTGTATGATTTGTTCTTCTATGTAATTCTTTTGTATACACTTTGTTTTGCCGAATAAATAATAATAATAATAATACATTGTAGATTCAGCAGTAGTTGTGCTTTGTTTGCACTCATACATACATTAGGCTTAGAATTCATGGGGTTAAAGGTAAAGACCAGTTCTGGTCATGTGATTGCATTGTGAAAGAAACATTGTGGAATCGATCAGAAAAAGTTGATCATCTAGCATATAAGTATTGGTGTGTACTGCAAGGTTCTGGAATCATCAAAATGATAAGAAATTTGACCCAGTCTTGGTAAAGTTACAAGCACTGTACACAGAAAGATGTATATGGGACTACGCGACACGTGCGTGATATCTATCCGTTCCAAATAGATATAATAATTTACCAAATATATCAATTAGTAGGCAGTTTCTCTGCAAAATTTGTGTCATTACTTATTAGTCAAAACATATTCTTTCCCATGATTGGTAATAAGAGCTTCCATTTGATATTTTGAGAGGCGGGCATTTCCAAAACTTGTCTTTACCTTTAAATTAAGTATTTGTGAAGAATGAATGGGTGGATGAATCTTGTTCTTATGTTAAATCCTACTGAAGTTATATCATTTTATTGAATCGAATCGAATTGAATTCGCATTAATATTTCATTCTCGATAAAAAATTACATTGATACAAAAGATACAAAATTATTCATGAACAAATTTAGAAATGAAATGGGGAACTACATAAATAAAGCCCTTAGGCCTTGTACAAGCATTGTTCCCAAAGCATTCATAGCATAATCTAAAGCAAAGATAAACAAAAACAAAGATTTAAAAAAACAAAATGAAATTATGCAATGAAGAATGATTATATCATCAGGAATCATGTAGCATTAAGCAAATGATTAATACCAAATCAGGGGGTGTTTAATAAAGCTGTTCGTAAAGTTACGCATGACTTTATGAACGACTTGTATATGAAGTGCCAGATAGGATGCTCAATTATTTTCCTGATATTTCCAATAACCTCAATTAAATTATGGCAAAAAAATATACTTTGCATCAAAAATGTTTGTAATAGTAAGAATGTTAATCTACATCTGCACAGTTCAACTTTAGTTGATGCAGTTAATAATGATTGAACATCACCTTTGGCTTTTCATATACAAGTCGTTCATAACGTCATGCGTAACTTTACGAACAGCTTTATGAAACACCCCCCTGGACAAATGATTAGAGAATACATATTGTAATTATGATTGTTTCTTGTTTGTTTGCTGCTCAGGGACTTGTTCAGAACCAGACTCGAGCTAGTAACGTGAAAGATCCCTCTGTATTACCAGACCTGTGCTTGAGTCATCAACAACAACTCACCGTCATGTACAAGAAGCATTTACAACTTACAGATATGAGCAGGAGATGTGAGATAGCAAAAGAAGAGCTCTGTCAGAATCTACATGTTAGATTAAGGTACAATCTCATTATTATATTTCATTAGGTTTGTTTGTCTGTCTGTATGTTTTTGTCTGTGTAGGTATGTAAGCAGGAACACAGTCAGAGCTAACGTGTCAGATTATGACGTACATGTATGATCATATCATTGTGTCGTATGTCGTTCTCTCCAGAGAATAGGGACTTTTAGATTCGCACGAAGACAATGGGGATTGCTACGATCGACGTCCTTTTAACGCACTGCATTGAATGGACGTCACACGTATCAGTCCACGCAAATCTAAAAGTCCCTATTATCAACATGTGGTCAACCAGGGGGGCGTTTCACAAAGCCTTTTTTCAATGACAAATGACAAAATCAGTGACAAATCTGCTGATAACCAATCAGAAGCAAGGATTTCAGTAGCTTATAACAAAAACTGTCATTTGTCACTGATGACAAGTTTTGTGAAACGCACCCCTGGTTTGTGGGTTCAGAGGTCGCTAGGGAGGCCGATGCAAGCCATGAGTTTTCTTAAGCAATGAGGACAAGACCACAGTATCAAACGGTCTTGGGTTAGGAGCATGTAGCTCGCCGACTTTGCATGATGACTTCTTGGTATATGCTGCCTTAATCCTGTGCTTTTCAAAAGTTGATGCGCCTTTGACGGGAACATGCCAAACAGAATGATTCTGAACTCAAATGATGTGGGGTGAATCCAAAAGCCTTTACAGGATGTCTTCAGGGTGTCCTTAAACCTTTTCTTTGAGCCACTAAAGGATCTTCTGTTCTATTTGTTTTTATTTTTGCTTAAAAAATAATTTGTTTCACAGTTTTATTGCTCGTTCCTGACAGAACGACATCGGCCAAAACAAAGAAACTCAAGTGACGTCATGCTTTAGCAGTACGCTGTGTATGTGAGTGGCCTAGATCCGAAGGATCGATAAGTTCGCTCAATGTACGCAGCAGGGTTGGACGGGATGATACATCCCCCAGCAGTGGACCAGCGAAGCACAGACGCACAGAGTTTCCAAGCCAGGAATTATTTACGACTTGACTATCACGACACGACTTAGAACCAGACTAGGCGTAAATAGTCAAATCTGACTGAGCGCCATAAATATAAACAACAACAACACTAAAGGATCTTACATGCATTATATACTTGGTGATAGTATGATGTGAGGAGTACCTCTATCCGTCAGGTTTAGTAGCTTACTGTAAGAATCTCCAGCTGATGGATACAAAGCAGTAACATGCCTTTAAAAAAATATTTAAAAAATAAAAAAATAAAAAAATTATGACTCTCTTCATCTTCTGTCTCTACTTTTTTTTCTCTCCCTCTCCCCTCTTTCTTCCCTCTTATCACCTTGTCTCATTTCTCCCCCCTCTCCTTTCTCTCTCTCTCTCACTCTGTCTATCTCTCTCTCTCACTCTGTCTCTCTCACACTCTCATTCTCTGTCTTTCTCACTCTCTCTCACTCTCTCTCACTCTCTCTCTCACTCTCTCTCTCTCTCCCCTCCCCCTCCTCTCTCTCTCTCTCTCTCTCTCTTTCTCCCTGTAGATGGGTGATGTATGTCGAGCAGCAGGTTAGCAGTGTGCATGGTAAGATGGTAGTATACCATGAAAACCTCAAGAGACTCCGCAAACGTCTAGAGATCATCCGTCAGGTTTGCATGACACCCAGGCTCTATGCGTCTGCAGTGGTAGAGGTCTGCAGGAGACGACATTACAATACAAAGTATCATGAGGTTAGATATATTCATCCACTTGCATTGACAGTTTAAAGGGATCGTTTAACAATGGTAAATCTGAGATGCACGGCCCTGCGTGTTATCAGTGTCTGTGATATGGTGTAATATTGAAGCCCTAAAAAATTTGCGCTTCAAAATAATTTTGATGCCTCAAAAAAGTAAAAATCTTTGAGTGACCGGTTTTACCATACTTGTTTACCCCCAATAGACTGTAGTGTTATGAAAACCGTTTGGCAAACGGTTTTCGAAATTTGTAATTCCAATCATAAATATCTTGATAATCAGACAGGCGATCAGCTTTTAAAAGTCATAGGGTTCCTGACTGACCTAAAGGTTTATAAACATCATTGCAGCATGAGCTAAATCCAGGATTTTGTTTCAGAATCTGAGACAAAGTTACTGGATCCCTTTAAGCAAAATGTTGTGTACCAATACCAATTTAGTTTACAATTAGGCCTAAAAAAAAAAAAAGATGTTATATTGCCCTTTAGGTGCCAAAACATGGGTCGGTTGGTCGGTCGGTCGGAAATCTTCTTCTTTTATTTTACTCCCTCTTTGAGCTGATATAGTTTTGAACGCTTTAATACATTTATTTTCTCTCTAAAAAAAGCCGACCGTAGATTTCAAGATTTTGGGGGCGGTCGCAAAGGGCAATACAACATCTTTTTTTTTTAAGGCCTTAGTTGTAAACCACTTAGTTATGAACTAATTAGTTTTGTTAGTCATACATTCACAGTGATTTTTTTCGTCTTCATATAGCAAAGTTAGGTAAAGAACATTGATTTCTGTAACAATATTCAAATCTTATTAACTTTATAAAAAATAAATTATTCTGTAATAATATTTTTTTTTCAATAGCTTATCCAAAATTGCAACATTTTACTTTAAATTTTAATAGAAAAATAAATGAAATGAAATATTTTTCTTGTTGATGTATATATAGTGGTCTGGGAGAGTGAGTCAGACATCAGTGTGTGAACACGAAGAAGAACTGAAGAGAAGAAAACAGTTTGCTTCCCTCATGCACAATCACTTCCTCAATGCACTCTTCCCTGGATTCTATGAACTGCCTCCAACGTTTGCAGTAAGTACTCATCATTTTGTTTGTCACGCTAAAAATTGAGAGAGAGAAAGAGAGAAAAGCAAAGAGAATAGAAGAGAGAAGTTTAGATAGAAAAGAGAGGAGAGAGAGAAAGGAGGAAAAAGACAAAAAGAGAGGAAAGAGAGAAAAGCAAAGAGAAGAGAAGAGAGCAGTTGAGAAAGAAAAGAGAGGAGAGAGAGAGAGAGAGAGAAAGGAGGAAAAAGAAAAAAATAGAAAAGAGAGGAAAGAGAGACAGAGAGAGAGAGAGAGAAAAGAGGAAAAAGAAATAGAGAGATAAAGAGAGAGAAAAGAGAGGAAAGAGAGAGAAGCAAAGATAATAAAAGAGAGCAGTTGAGAGAGAAAAGAGAGGAGAGAGAGAGAGAGAGGGGAGCAAAGAAAGACAGAAAATATGTGTTCATAGAAAGAGAGCGTTAAGCTAGAATTTACAGATCACACTTAACGAGATCGAGTGAAAACAAGGAAAGGGTAGAAATAGGAACAGGAAAAAAAAGGGATAAGAATGAGAGGATGATATAAAAATGGAGTTTCAATTCCGAGAGAGTACACTGTATAGGAACAATGTTGAGTTAGCTTACTATTCATTTCATAACTATTCTTTATTTCACTTGATATCCTAATGCACAGACCACACCTCCTGGTAACTATGACAACTCCCTACCCAATATCATGGACAGAGACATCCTTTTACTCAGGGAAAAGGTGCCTGAACTCGCTGAAAGTCTAGAGTAAGTACATGATCCTAGTCAGATCCTCTGGCAGATTCATCATCATCGTTTAGAGTCCATTTGTCCCACTTTGTGGGGTTGGACATTTCATTTCTTTAATGGCCGCCTTCCAAGCTTTCCTGTCTGAGGGATCCACACGGCCGACACCCGATGTTTTGGCATCCTCTTCGATGGCTTCCCTCCAGGTTTTCCTGGGTCTCCCACAAGGTCTTCTTCCGGTGACAGAGAAGTTTAGAGCCCTCTGGAGCCAGTGTGTTGCCTCTCTTCTTGCCACATGTCCAAACCATTTAAGTCTATTCATCCTCATAACCTGTGCCACCCCCATCAATCCCATTGATTGAAGGAGGACTTTGTTCTTCTTTCTCTCGTGAAGTGATACCCTGCGCATCCACCTCACCATCCTCATCTCAGCTTTCTCCATTCGCTGTACACTGGATGATTTCATTGCCCATGTTTCGCTCCCGTACGTCATGCATTTTCTAACACAGGCATCATACACCTTCCCTTTCACTCTTAACGGGGTCGCCCTTGAGGTGAGGAAAGGAGAGAGTTCACGAAACTTTTTCCAAGCACTTTGGATTCTTGCAGTCACAGCTGCTGTCTCTCCTCCTCTGACAGCCAACATGTATCCCAGGTAGCAGAACTTATCCACCTTATCATATGTCGTTCCATGGAGATCCAGACCTGTCACATTGTCACTGGTACATTTCTGTGAGATTGTACCTAAGCACCTCTTACAGATGAATGTCTTACTTGCTGCTTGCAGGCTACCACGTATTCTACTGCATCTGCGATGGACCCAGCTCCTGCATTTGGTGCATCTGATTGAGTTGGCTCCAACACCTGTATAGCAAACTCCACAGGGGTACTCTCCTGTTTTCTCTGTCTCACCTGCATCAGCAGAAGACACCATGACCTTGGACTTTCCAACATTCACTTTCAGACCCTTTCCTTCTAGGGCTGCTTGCCATGAAGACATTCTAGCTATCAGTTCTTGTTCGCTCTTAGCCATCAGCACCAAATCATCTGCGTAGAGCAGTTCCCATGGAAAGCTTTCCCGGATGTCCTTTGAGATGACATCCATTACGATGATGAAGAGGAGAGGACTGAGCACTGAGCCTTGGTGAACTCCTACTTTGACATCAAAGCTTTTGCTGTCACCACACGATGTTTGGATGTGTGTCTTTGCTTCTGCAAATAATGCCATGACTGCTCGTACGAGCCACTCCTCAACACCTGCCATCCTCAACGCCCATCTGACAACCTCCCTTGGTACTCGGTCAAAGGCCTTCTCTAGGTCAACAAATGCAAAGTACAGCTGCTGCTTCTTTGCAAGAAACTTTTCTTGCATCTGACGAACGGTGAATATCGCATCGATAGTTCCCTTTCCTGGCATAAAGCCAAACTGCATTTCATCAACTGCAAACTGCTCTCTGATTCTCTTTTCCAGAACTCTCTCGTAGATCTTCATGGCATGCTCGAGAAGCTTGATGGCTCGATAGGACCCACAGGCCAGTGGGTCTCCTTTCCCTTTATAGAGTGGGACTACTGCACTCAGAGTCCAGTCAGATGGAATGTGACCTTCATCTAGAATATCATTGAACAGATCTATCAACCACTCAACACCATGCTTCCCTGATGCTAGTATGAGTTCCGTGACAACTCCTGATGGACCAGCTGCCTTTCCCTTGCTGGAGAATAAAAGGGCGCGAGCAACCTCACCTTGTGAGATGAGACATCTCGGCCCCTCTGTTGCGTCACACTCAGTGATCCCATCCCATGAGTTTTCAACATTCATGAGGCATTCCATGTAACTCCTCCACGCTTCTTTCACTGAAGCAGCCTCAATGACAATGTTTTCAGCCTCATCTTTCACACAAGTTGGGCCCATCACGTCCACAGCAGCTTGTGCCATCTGCTTAACTATCTGGAATAGTTTCTTTTAATTCCCTTCTGTTATTTCCTCCAGAAGCTCGCTTCTCTTGGCCTCCTGGGCTTTCCAAATCACTTGCCGTGAGTTTCTCTTTGCTATCTTGTATGCTTTGTGGTCTTCCTCCCTCCCTGAATGATTCCAGATTTTAAACTTTGCATTCTTCTCCTCAACAGCCTCTGCGACATCATCATTCCACCACCAGGTTTCTTTGTGTCTGCTTTTTCCTCGTGTCCATCCACACACCGCTGCTGCTGCCTCAAGCCAAATCTTTTTCATTGCCAGCCATTTATCTTCTATACCACTGGCCTCTTGGACCTCTGCATGTCTGGATTCAATGATAGACCGATAGTCCTCCTGTACTTCTTTCTTCTGAAGTTTCCAGATCTGCAGCCTTGGCTTGAATTTCCTTCGTTTCTTCTTACCGGTCTTTATGTAGAGGTCTGCAGCTACTAGGTGGTGCTGAGAGACACATTCCTCTCTGGCAAATGCTTTCACATTCTTCACCATGGCCCAATCAGTGGCTCTTACCAGGATGTAATCAATTTGGGTTTTGTTTCCCCCAGAGTCGTATGTGATAAGGTGATTGTCTGGTTTGTTGAAGAAAGTGTTTCCAATCATCATTTCCATGGCTTCAGCAAATTCTAGAATTGTCTCCCCCTCTGTGTTCCTTCTGCCAAATCCCATCCCTCCATGCGCACCCTGGTAACCATCTGCCAACTTGCCAACATGTCCATTTAGGTCACCTCCTATGATGATCGATTCCTTATCAGGAATGTTTGCAACAATAACATGCATCTGATCCCAGAAGGTATCCTTCTCCTCCTGTGTCCTGCCTGACTGAGGTGCATAGACAGAGAGAATGTTGATAAGTTTGCTACCCATGACTAGTTTAAGTGCCATGGCTCTTTCGCTACTCCTGTCCATGCTAATCACTTGGGTAACCCACGTCTCGCTTATCACGATCCCTACCCCAGCAGTACCATCATCTTTACCTTGCCAGTAAAACTTATACCTGGCTCCTATACTACCAAGCCAACGGGCACTGCCTCCTTTCCATCTGGTCTCCTGCAGACAACAGATGTCAATCTTTCTCCATCTCATCACATCTACTACCTCTCCTGACCTTCCTGACATACTCCCTATGTTCCATGTGGCTACACGTATGTTGTTCTCTGAACCTGAGTGTCTGATCTTGTCCTTCTGACCGTCCACAGCGCCAGCATCAGGCTGTTTGCCGTCATTATGGACACAAGTTCGGTCTCTTCTCCCACCACGGCTTTGCGTGGGTCGGTGGAGTGACCCACGCCGTCCTTCGGGCTGGACAGTGCCCATATTGTTCTGTCTTGCCATTAAATGAAATTTGGTGGAGCTTTATTTTACACCGGATGCCCTTCCTGTCGCAACCATGAGTGGCCTCTTCCCAGTAACTCTTCCGCCCGAAGCCGTTGGTCACCGAGGCGCAGCTCATATGCCCCCTGCAACCAGGAGCCAGTGGCCGACTTGTCCTAGATGCATGACCAACCGGGGCCATGCTTTGACAGGTGTTATTTTTCATCCTGCAGGGTGTCTAGGCACCCACCCACCGAGAGACTCAGTGGGGGGCCTGATTAATCGCCGGCCACTCGACCATGAAACTGGCAGTACAGGCCTTACATGATTACCTGTAGCAACAAAACAGTTGGCCAGACAAATTGTTGCCTAGAATCCTTAATATCAGCCTTTCAGACGTGTCTTACAAACAGTATGAGACAATACATGTATAAACAATTAACAGTTGTGACTAAATCAAAATGATTGCAACTCTGTACTAAAGAGATACAAGTTTGTATGTTTTAAAGGACTTGCGAGCATTCCAGATGACGCAACTCTTAAAAACACAGTTCCCTTGTTTCTTGTCAAATGCCATTAATTTTTGTGATAACCCCTAAATAATGCTAACTGTACAGAACTAAGGAGCATGACATATCTTTCGATTTGTAAGATGTGTACTGTACAAGGATAACAGCTACTGTATAAATCCAACAATAAAAACTGTAGGCCTACACTGTACTCCAATACTAAATATCTCAAACTTGTACAAATTACAACACATAACATCATGCATTGTGTGTGAGCTATGTGCATATGAAATATTTACGCTGTGTAGAATACTGTGCCTCTATTAGAGACTAGCATGGGCTCTTGAGCTACCTCTAAACCCATAGAAACGGTATGCACACTACACGTATGGATGGTTACATTATCTTCTCGATATGAAGGTAATAATTATACATACATAGCAGTCTGTACATATTCTTTACATCTCATCGCCATGTACTCTCCTATCACCACTAAATACACAGAATACTTGTATGTTCTTAACAATAATAATAATAACATTCCATTTTAATGAATAATCACTTGACAAACTCAATGAAATAATCAAATTCAATTTTAAGATATAGGGTTAACTTAATTCAGTGTTGTAGTACATATGTTTCATACATAAGTTGTATGAGGTTTTGTACATGAATAATCATTAGCATGCATTCATTACTCTTCAAGGTTTATTTAAAGTTATGATTGCAGACGTGACTAATACATGGTTTAAGATAATTTACATCTTATAATCAGGCATGATTACAATAAAATAAAGGAGAAAAATAGAGAGGCTAAAATTCAAATAAAAACATCATTCTTATGTTCAAAGGTACATATTGACTTTGTATTACTTTGATTGAAGTAGATTAATTGTTCCACTTTAGAAGTCTTTCATGCTGCATTTCAATATTGGTAGGTTTTCAGGCTGACCAATCATAAATCTTCCACTGGAGGCTGCCCTGACCCAAAAAGGGGCCAACGCCCCCACAATTTCAGGGATACAATTGCCCTTAACTTGATTTCAAGTTAATAGACATTCTGGAGGTCATGATTCAAAGGAGCTAGAGGCATCAAAGAGTGGACTCCATCTCTGCTGCGGCCGTCTCATGATGATGATGAATCATAAATCAACATAATGCATTGCATTATATTCTAAATTTCAGATGAGTCGCCCAGATATATATCTGACCTTACATGACCTTACATGCCGTCTATAAGATCAGTAGGACGTTGAAGTTGATCACACTGTTAACAGTAAAGTGTGCCATTATTGGATCATGATCAATTGAAGAACAAAACGACTTCATCTCATCTTCATCTCATTGTTCATCTCGTCTTGGTCATGCTGAGGTGTAAAGGAGATTATTCCCTATGATATTGTCCACTGTCTTGGTTGGTAGTCCAGTCACTTTGTAGAGATCTTCAATCTTATTGTACACTCCGAAAGCCTGTCTCCAGTTATGGATGAGCTGCGCCCTTTTCTCCCCCACGCTCTGGAGTGACTTGAGCTGTTTGACTGTCCCCTCGTTCAACGTCTTCAGGATCTTATTCCTGTGCTTGGCTTGAAACTCTGGATCTAGCTTGAGAGGCCACTGATTCTCCTTCATGTCAGTCCCAACTGCTAATGATGACGTAGATGCCATGACAGCTTTGACAAACTTGACAGTATTTGACTTGTGGGATGACTTGGGTTTCTTCTCTTTGTCATGCACCTTGGGCTTTGTGTGTGTCTCTTTGTTATGAGCTGGAACATTGCAGGTTATTTGGCCGGTTGCAACTGACAATGGTTTCACCACAGCTTGAGGTGGTGAAGGTCTATTGGGATCATTCAGAGTGAAGGTACTCCGCCTGTCAGGCTTGGTGGAAGTCATTTCTTTCTTCTGGTTCATGCTGCTTAGCTCTCTTCTCATGCCCTTCACCTCACTCAAGAGCTTCTTAGATGTTGGGGTTTTGACTTGTGTTGTGGCATTCTTCATTTGTTTGAGAAGGTTCTGTTCAAGTGAATGCAGTCTTTGATGCACGGTGGTCTCAAAGTTTGCTTGTCGATCCAAGAGTGGCTTGAGCATGGCATCTTTGCTATGAGCTACCGGTCTGCCATCTACATCTAGAGCTCTAGCCTTGGTAGATCTTGACCGCTCATCCTCCTCTAGTGGTCTCTTCCTGCTGGGCGGGGCAGCGATGGTCTGAGTGGTCTCCCTGGTCAAAGGTTTGTTGATGATCTGCTTGGACTTGGCAGCAAAGTGAAGGGTGGTGTAGGTGTCCATGTAGTTCTTCTCCTCTGGGGCTATGTTGGTTATCATGCAAGCATGGGAACTGCCTCCTAGAGAGTCCTGCAGTAATCTTGTAAGCTTACTGTCTATGTATGGGATTCGTGGCAGTTTCTGGTTGAGGGCATCTACCACCTGACCCAGTACAAACAGAGATGTGTCGATGGCACCACTCTCCTTCAACCTAATGCCTTTGTTACCAGTCTTCTTGTTGTTCTCACTCCCAGCGAGATCTATGAGATATAGTTTACCAGTCTGTATGTGATGCTGTAATCCGTCTTTTCTCTCCTTTACTATTTTGAGTAGGAGAATGGAATGGCTTCGGCTTGAGCGACTGTTCAGTTTAGTAGCAGCTGTCGTCCTATTTCTACTGGCTGGTATGAAATACTTAGCAAACTCATTAAAGCTGTTGATGGTTTTCTCTGCTAGCTTAGGGATAAAGATGTTTCTCTTTCTGTCCTCTCGTATTGAGAGGTCATGACCTTTTGGCTCCAGGAGATCATAAATCTTCTCTTGGTAAATTTCCAGATAGGAGAAAGATACTGAATAGCTCCACCCTCCTCCTCCTTCTTTTGGTTTCTCCTGGTTGATAACATGAAAGATGTGGTTCAGTGACCTTGGGATGACCCCTGGATTGTCTTCGGATCCTAGCATGGTGAATGTTTTACCTGTGCCTGTTGGACCATACGCAAACACACTTGCATTTTGACCATTGAGTGCATTGGTGAGTAGCGGCTTCACACATCTATCATATACATTCTTCTGTGATGCCTTGCTGTCAAGATATGCATCAAAATGAAAATGAAGACTCTGTTCTGTGTCTCGCCAGTTCCAGATCTCAAGGGCTTTATCAGAGAGGCCCCGCACGCAGGGCTCCTTACCGTCATCTTCATGGGGCTTTAATGCAGGTCTCAGACGGATAGCAACATGAACTCTGCTTCCTTGTTTGGATGACATTCTCCTTACGTTGTTTGGGTTTGTCGATTTAAATCAAATGATAATGATGAAGTGATGTTCCTACATGTACATGCTCGTAGTACATTCAGAGCCACGAAACACAAAGATAACGTAGCAATTGATCGCTGTTTCACTATCGACCTTGATGATTGTACAAACGATCAATCAATCGTGTGATCAATAGTTAACCTGATTTATGTAAGTTTCTAATAATAATAAAGATCTGAATTTATATAGCGCTCGATACGAATACCATCTCTAAGCACGTTACAGATATCCTTTCCCTGGGGAGTATTCCTACCATATGGTCACCGTGAGGGCGTATGGCAATCAGTAACACAAAGGCTCTCGTCATTCTATCAGGTCCCCATTTCTGATGTTGGTATGGAGTGGCAAATGTAGACCAATGCCTTTCCAAAAGACATGAGAGCCGTGTTGGTGATAACAAACACGACCTTTGCATTTCAAGTCAAATGCTCAGATCACTTGACTACACAACCTTTGCACTTTATCTGATCATTTGATCAAATGTTGATAGAAGTTAATAAAACCTATGTAATGATGCTGCTTGTAAGTATCGGCGTGCATGGTGATGTAGATATACAGTAGGCTTGCGGGTGCACCATGTGAGAGAGAGGGAGGATTGAGGAGTCCTGAAAAGGACTCTCGGTAATCTTTCTTGAGGGTGTGTAGTCCTGAAAAGGACTGTTGGTGTAGTCTTGAAAAAGACTGTTGGTTATCTTTCTTAGCTAATAGTTCTAAGGAGAACTATCCCACCACCCATCCTCTCCAAGCGCTAGAAAGATTACCGAGAGTCCTTTTCAGGACTCCTAAATCCTCCCTCTCTCTCACATGGTGCACCTGCAAGCCTACTGTGTAAACCTACGTAATGTATCTCATTTTATTTTCATCCCACCCTCCACGTAAAGAAAATGGTTTATCAAAATTTTAACATGGTTGTCACTGTACTGTTGCATTTTACAGGGCTTTCTTTTCTGTGTACCAGCTTTCCAGGCTTTTGGTTGATTCATTATTTTCTAGCACTCTGTCTTAACCCTTTATACTGTAGCACAGGCTATTTTGAAACTGCATGGCCCGGGGGGGGGGGGGGGGGGGGGGGGGGGGGGCTTCTAAGGCCCCCTCCCCCCATATGATCTCGGCCGTGAAACGACCGATCGCCGCAAAAATTTGCATACATGTCAAGTAAAGTATATAGAATACTATGGTAATTTCAATTTTTTGAAAAATTCACTCATTTGCATATTTATGGTAATTTATGCAAATAAGGTCATAAAATTCACATTTTTGCCCATAAATCAGACATTTTTCATATTTAAGCATTCTTTTTCACTACATATATTTGTTAGACCATTTGGAATATAATACAACACAAAAAAATTGAAAAACCAGGGTTATTCCTTATGTTATCTATTGTTTTGATAATTTCTTATGTATTTCTCTGTTTTCTTAACTTATGTATTTTATTGTTTTTGTTGTTATATTTCATTTCCAACTATAATTCAACTATTTTGACCCCAAAATAAACACCTAAACTATAAACAAGACCAAATAACCAATGTTTTATCTCTTTATTTGAAAAATGAGATTTCCATATATTTTGTACACAAATCACAAAAAAGAGCCATTTTCGGGCTGACATGCAAAGACAAAAGAACATGTGACTTTGTAATGATAGGTCCGATTTTCGAAAAAATTTCTTTCAAAAGATGCGCAAGACTCGAAAGAAAAAAGTCACAAAATTTCAGTGCAAGATTTTGTTGCATTAAAAAATTAATGCGAAAAATGTCGAGGAGGGGGCTTCTACAGCCCCCCCCCCCCCCCCCTCTCTGGCTAGATAGGGTTAAGTCAATATAGTAAAAGTATTTGTTTTTCCACAGATAGTTTTAAGTGTCTGTCATTTAAACTCTATTTCTCTCATCCTCTCTCTCTCTCTCTCTCTCTTCATTTTTCATTCTTCCCTTCTCAGGCTTCCATCCGATGAACACTTCTCCTGTGATACCTCACAATGTACCAAGCAGCTGCCACCTCGTCCACTCTCCACAGAGATTGAAACTAGGACAGAACTCCTGTCTGAGGAGCCTACAGTTCCCTCAGACCCCCTTCAAGGACACTGCGATCTAGCCTCCATAGAGAGCCACTCTGACAGCACAAAAACACTCACAGATGCCTTGGTTGAGGGTGAAAGACCAATTATAGGAAGGCAACTCAGCCAGCCCAGATTACTATCCCTAGATATGCTTCAGACAAAAGACACCCTTCAGTCTCCTGAGACTCCAGAGCTTGATGCAAAGTTTGAGTCTGTTTATAGAGATGCGCCCTTTTCATCTCTGCTTCCAGAAGTTGATAGTGAGTTTCACTCAGCGATCGGTAGTCCTATGGATGAGGGTCTGGTGAAGAAGGCTAAGATGGATCAGATCCTGCCTGCTCTAAGACCTATGGAGGAGAACCAGACCCTGAAAGAACAGCTCCAGGAGAGAGAGAAGATCTTGGAGGAGCTTGAAGAGCGAAAGATGGTCCTTGAGAAGAAACTGAGTGATTCAGAGTGCATGATTGGTGACCTGCAGGAGAGCATTAGCACTCGATCTGAACGTCTGGAGGAATCTCAGAACGTGGTGGACTGCCTAAACGATGTCGTTCAGACACATGTCACAGAGCTTAGGACAAAGTGTGAAAGTATCAAAAAGTCTGTTGCAGAGACCAGGCAGCAGATGAAGACAGAGGTTGTAGAAGCAATGACTAAAATCACAGAACATTCAGCCCAGGTTTGCAAAGATACAGAGAGAGTGCGTTTATCCGCTGTTCAGAAAGCTGTTGGACAAGCTCAAGTAGGATTTGAAAAAGAGAAGGAGAGGTTAGGCAGTCAGATCTCTGAGCTTCATGAACAATTGGAGGTGGCTAATCAAAGACTACAGGACCTAGAGTGTAAGGTCAGAGAAAAGGAGGATAGTTCTGAGATGCTCAAATCAAAATACCAGCAAGACTTGGAAGGGGTGAAGACGAAGATGGAGGTGGAAGAGAAGCAGATGATTGCATCCATGAAGATGGAATTAGAGATGGAGATAGCGGAGCTGGAAGCAAACATACAGGAGAAAGAGAAAGAGATTAAACAGCTTCAAATAGAATCTGCTCAGAAGCAGGAGGAAATGGCCAAGAAGTTCTGTGAAGAAAAGATGCAGGAGCTTGAATGCCTGAAGAAGGAGATGGAAGCAAAGCACAAGAGTGAATTAAACAATCTTGAAATGGCATCCCAGAGCATGCATGTTGATGAGTTTACAGACTTTAAGAAATCCAGCAAATTGCAGATGGAGAGTGAGTTAGAAAAACAGAGGAAGCTTTTAGGGGAGGAGCACAGGGAAGTCATTTGTAGGGTGGAGAAAGAAGCGGAAGAACGGTTTAGGATAGCTAGGGAAGAGATGCATGCTTCTTGGCAGAAGACTGTGGAGGAAGAACAGAAGCAAGGTTTAGCTGTGATGGAAGAACACCAGAAGAAGATGGAGGAAAGAACCAGAGAGATAGGTGAACAGAGGAAGAATATTGAGGAAGAGAAGAGGAAATTGGAAGAGGAATTGAAGGAAAAGTTCAAAAAAGAGTTGCAAGAGTTGCAGGAATTGAACAGCAGGGGTATGGAAGAAGTGAGGAAAGAACAGCATGAAGAAAAGATGGAAAGGAGACGAGTGGAAGACGCAGAAGCTGTTGAAAGGATGAGAAAAGAGCTGGAGGAACAGTTTGAGGCCAGACTTGCTGAAGTGACGTCGTGTAGGGACAAACATGAAGCTGAGTCAAGGAACCTTCAAGATGCTCTGTCACAACTCCAGACTGAGATGGGTCAGAAGGAGGAGGAGCTTAATGCCAAGTGGGCGGAGTCCATCGCCACGGAGAAGAAGAGCTTGGTGCTAGCTGCTTTGGAAGAGCAGAGGCAGGAGGAAGAGAAGAGGTTGAGAGCATTGAGGCAGAGACTGGAGGAGGAGAAGCAGGAAGGCATCAAGATCGCCGTGGAGATGGCCAAGTTTGAGCAAAGCCAAACTGATACACAACAGGTGAATAAGCAAATCAGAACCTAAATGATTTTTATGCCTTATGTTTTCAGGCTGTCCGTCCGTCCGTCCGTACGTCCCGTTCTTGTAATCACGTTATCTCAGGAACTGATTGATGAATTCCGGTCAAATTTGGGTCATGAATGTATCTTTCAGAGCCAATGAACTGATTAGACTTTGGGGTCATGAGGTCAAAGGTCACGGGCTCATTATGCATGCAAAAGTAGCTTGTTAACGCATTCTTATTAGAACTGACGAATGGATTACTAATACTACTATGAAACTCAGAACATATATGTATCTTGCAGAGCCAATGAACTGAGTAGATTTTGGGGTCATGAGGTCAAAGTTCAAAGGGTCGTACATGTAAATGAAAAATAGCTTGTAATCACGATATTCTGAGAACCTGTAAATGGATGACGATCAAACTTGAATTTTAAAAATTAATTCTGTTTTTGTTTATAAAATTGCTTGATGGCGGAGGCATCATTTTTTACTGTGTGCAGTCGAAGAGCCATCTAGTTCAATCCAGCAATTATGTTGTCTTGATATAAATTGAATGGTGATTTCCTCATTATACATATTAGTTATTTGTAAAAGATTATCACATTTAACTTTCACTTCTTATATAACCGTAATGTCAAGAGTTCCCTCTTTATGCAAATTTGCTAGGTCAAAGTTATATTCATTTTACATTTAATTATTATGTATCAGTGCGTATAAAATCATGAAATGCAGCTCCCATTGGATTGCAAATGTTGACCCTTTTTTAGTAGAAGTATGTTTCTACGTCTCATACTAACCAACACACAACACACTCACACAAACTCATACACAAAGATCGTTTAAACACTTTTTCATTTTAAATTTTTACCTTAAGAT
>NW_022145598.1:36807557-36842557 GCF_000002235.5 Strongylocentrotus purpuratus | reverse complement strand
GTTTTTCTATCTTTACTTGTTTTTAGTATATTTAAGAAACATTTTATGTAAATCTTATTATATTTGGGAATAACCTTGATAGGCCATTGGCCTCTGTTTCTCCCACCACGTTATGATTTCAATTAAAGATGTTTCATTTAAATGATAATTAATGTATATATGCATATAAGTTTTACTTGTGTTATTTTTCTTTAAATCAGATGTGGAAATAAAACTTGAACTTGAACAAGCTGTTTCAAAACTAATGTAGTCTGGATTAAAAAAAAATTATTACCACAGAGCTCTTGACTGCTAAGATGCATTAGTCTTAAAGAGAAGGTTGAGTTCTGGGAAGAAGTAAGAATAAATTTGTGAGCGTTATCATTGTTATTATGCAAGGGTGGAAGAACATCAGATTAAACATGTTCCCTGAAAAGCTTGGCTCTTCAAATGCCTTCATATTCTAAATACGACATGAAACATCGTAAAAATTGGGGGTAGGTTTTTTTCGCCATGTGCTCGTGTAGTCCAATATACATCATTCTGTGTACAGTGTTTGTAACTTTGCCAAGATTTGGCCAAATTTCTTATCATTTTGATGATTCCAGAACCTTGCAATACACACAAATACTTATATACTAACTAAGAGGATCAACCTTTTCTGATAGATTCCACACCGATTTTTTCACAATGCAATCACATGCCAAGAACTCAACTTTATCTTTAAATTGATCAAAATTGTGATTTAAATTATTTTAATGATTTGCTCCAAACAAAAGTTACATTTCTGTAGAAAACAATCAAAGATATTCCTTGTTTCTTCAGCCTCAGGGTGGGGGTTTGTTTGTAGGGGGGTGCTTTATCTGCACACCTATGACTAGAAATAAAGAAACAAAATCTTGTCTAAGTATCATTCCAACCTGAAATGGATCGGTTACAATCAATTCAACACTAATTTCGTATTTTAGTCATTAGTTTCCCTTAATAATACAATTAGTACAATGATGTTGGCAAAATGGCGGTAATGTATTACATAGAAAATATGTATACACATGGCACAGTTTCACAGAAGTGCATATATGGGACACATAACTGAATGAATATCTTGGGTATTCATGTTTGTTGTTTATTGGTATTAATGCAATTAAGATTGACAAACCTCTTCTTGATATTAAATTACAGCATCAGCTTAGGAGATTTGGTTTTCATCTTCTTTCAAGAAGGACAAGAGAACTTCATGGTATACAGTCTAGAACCAACCCTCTATTTCTTACACACTGAATCACTTAGTGCTCTAGGCCTCAGGGCTACAGGACAGGCTGCATCCAAGTTGTAAGATTGCTTTTTTTTCACTTTCTCTTTCTCTCTCACTCTCTCTGCCTCTCTGTCTCTCCCTCTCTCTGTCTCTCACTCTCTGGATCACTCTCTCTGTCTCTTTCTCTTTCTCTCTCACTCACTCTCTGTCTCACTCTCTCTCTGTCTCTTTCTCTCTCCCTCTCTCTCTCTCTCACTCTCTCTCTCTGTCTCACTCTCTCTCTTTGTCTCTCTCTCCCTTTCACTCTTTCAGTCTGTCTCTATATCTCCTCCCCCTCTCTCTCTTCATCTTCCTACTGTTAAACAAAAATGATCATATACAGTAGGCTTGCGGGTAGACCATGTGTGTGTGTGAGAGAGAGAGAGAGAGAGGGGGATTGAGGAGTCCTAAAAAGGAATCTTAGTAATCTTTCTTGAGGGTGTGTAGTCCTGAAAAGGACTGTTATAAATGAACATGATCTTGATAATGATGATGATGATGCTGTAATACTGATGATGATGATGATGATGATGATGATGATGATGACGACGATGACGACGACGACGACGACGACGACGACGACGACGATGATGAATTCCAAAACTGCAATAATGCTAAAACAATATGACTGTCCAAATGATAAAGATAGACTTGAAAAGAACTCGCTGGAAATTTGGAAATATATTGATCAAAATTTGTCAATAGAAGATTTAAAATTGCATTAAACTGTGCACTTGTTTTCAGTAATCTACACTCGTAATTGTTTCTTTTCTTTCCTTATTGATTATTATGCAGCAGTTGGATCATAGCTCGCATTACTGATAAGGAGTACTGCCAGGCCAAGAAGGTAAGTATCGAAATTGATTCATGGTATTTTAATCATTCCATTTTAATCGACGTCCTCTCTGTTTGAGATATACTTATGTTGAAGTGAAAGCTTTTTTGCTAATAGACCGTCATAAAAAATACAAGGTGTGGTGATTATATTATTTTTTTGAAAATTAAAACACAATAATGTATTGGAAAAAGTCTAAGATATTTAGTCTTTATACATTACCAATCAGTTCTGAGATTTCAGTATATCTTATCATTGTTGTTAAAGGTAAATAATAGCTCAACTATCAGACCAAATAATGAACTGATATGATACATTTTATATTTATGTTCATAACTCCTCAATAGTTGTAATGTGTAGGACACTAAATTTGTGTCCGCTAAATGGAGTTAAATTGGGAAGGAGTGTGGAAATTCCCCATTCATGGGCCCATGCCTATGTAGTACTCTATGCCATTCAACATGATGTATATTTATCTCTGGCCTAACTGACAAATGTATGAAGAGTCCCTGCCACAGGGAAAGAAATCCATATTGGATTGTCCCTTACTGACTCAATGTCTCTAACTGCGTCATTTGATTGTTTCATTATTAATGATAATAATAATAATATTTAATTTTTATCAAGCGCTTAATACAAATGTCTCTAAGCGCTTTACAAATATACTATTACCCCGGTCATTGGATTCAGTGCTTGCCCGCACACACTGTGTGCACAATCTTCCAGCCTGGCGTTACTTGACGCTCACAAGCTGTTTGACCAACAATGACGGCCGCATCCTACCGGGTACCCATTTGACACCTGGGTGGAGAGTAGCAAGTGCAGGTTAATATCTTGCCAAAGGATATTAGTGCCGTGTCGGGATTCGAACCCTCGACCTTCGCATCTCCAGTCCAGTCAAGCGCCTTAAACCACTCGACCACGAATGTCTGAACCTGTGTCATTTGATTGTTTCATTATTAATGTCTGAACCGGTGTCATTTGATTGTTTCATTAATCACAGGCGCAGAATAGATTCAAGGTCCAAGTGGGTACAAAGTTCTACCGAGTCAAGGCAATACGCTATGATCCAAAAGTTGAGCACATCCTCCGCAAGTGAGTTCATTACCTTGTCAAGACAATACGCTATGATCCAAAAGTTGAGCACATCCTCCGCAAGTGAGTTCATTACCTTGTCAAGACAATACGCTATGATCCAAAAGTTGAGCACGTCCTCCGCAAGTGAGTTCATTACCTTGTCAAGACAATACGCTATGATCCAAAAGTTGAGCACGTCCTCCGCAAGTGAGTTCATTACCTTGTCAAGACAATACGCCATGATCCAAAAGTTGAGCACGTCCTCCGCAAGTCAGTTCATTACCGTGTCAAGGCAATACGCTATGATCCAAAAGTTGAGCACGTCCTCCGCAAGTGAGTTCATTACCTTGTCAAGACAATACGCAATGATCCAAAAGTTGAGCACGTCCTCCGCAAGTGAGTTCATTACCGTGTCAAGGCAATACGCTATGATCCAAAAGTTGAGCACGTCCTCCGCAAGTGAGTTCATTACCTTGTCAAGACGATACGCTATGATCCAAAAGTTGAGCACGTCCTCCGCAAGTGAGTTCATTACCGTGTCCAGGCAATACGCTATGATCCAAAAGTTGAGCACATCCTCCGCAAGTGAGTTCATTACCTTGTCAAGACAATACGCTATGATCCAAAAGTTGAGCACGTCCTCCGCAAGTGAGTTCATTACCTTGTCAAGACAATACGCCATGATCCAAAAGTTGAGCACATCCTCCGCAAGTCAGTTCATTACCGTGTCAAGGCAATACGCTATGATCCAAAAGTTGAGCACGTCCTCCGCAAGTGAGTTCATTACCTTGTCAAGGCAATACGCTATGATCCAAAAGTTGAGCACGTCCTCCGCAAGTGAGTTCATTACCTTGTCAAGACGATACGCCATGATCCAAAAGTTGAGCACGTCCTCCGCAAGTGAGTTCATTACCTGTTCAAGACGATACGCCATGATCCAAAAGTTGAGCACGTCCTCCGCAAGTGAGTTCATTACCTTGTCAAGACGATACGCCATGATCCAAAAGTTGAGCACGTCCTCCGCAAGTGAGTTCATTACCGTGTCAAGGCAATACACTATGATCCAAAAGTTGAGCACGTCCTCCGCAAGTGAGTTCATTACCGTGTCAAGGCAATACGCCATGATCCAAAAGTTGAGCACGTCCTCCGCAAGTGAGTTCATTACCGTGTCAAGGCAATACGCTATGATCCAAAAGTTGAGCACGTCCTCCGCAAGTGAGTTCATTACCTGTTCAAGACGATACGCTATGATCCAAAAGTTGAGCACGTCCTCCGCAAGTGAGTTCATTACCGTGTCAAGGCAATACGCTATGATCCAAAAGTTGAGCACGTCCTCCGCAAGTGAGTTCATTACCGTGTCAAGGCAATACGCTATGATCCAAAAGTTGAGCACGTCCTCCGCAAGTGAGTTCATTACCGTGTCAAGGCAATACGCTATGATCCAAAAGTTGAGCACGTCCTCCGCAAGTGAGTTCATTACCTGTTCAAGACGATACGCTTTGTATTTCCTTTTTATTCTGTCTCTATTCTAAACGGTTTATCTTTATTTTCCACACCAAACACACAGTTAGAGAGATAACAATATTTCTCTCAGTAAATTCTACATTTGGTATGAAAAACAGAAGATTTTAAAGTAGAAAGTTTTTGAATGACAACACAGCTTTTGTGTTTGCATTTTTCCTTACCGTTTATTTCAGAGAAAATACCCTTTATCAGCAAGTTTTGAAGGTTTGTCAATGAACATTGAAAGAACTGCTTACTTGCTTGTCATGCACCTACAGATATATAATGCTCCTCTTTTATTAATGTTGTTTTAACACAATAGATACATGTGCAAAGAGTCCACACATGGTAGAGGTATTTTGCTATAAAAAAACTAAATTCATCCCCAAGACAATTGTATGTAGACTATGAAGGAATTCTTACATACATATATGTAAATCAGATGAAATCATATTCATATGCTTTTGATCCTCAGGATTAGTCAAAATTTATTGGTTTTGGGGGTTTCTTAAAGTTCAATGAATATATTTTATATTGTTGTCGGCAACTTTTAATTGTACTTAAGATGTGAATATTGTCTGCACTTCATGTGGCTCAAATAAACTGCTTAAAATTGGTATAAATAGGAATTGGCAGTAATGTGAAAGGTATTATGCTGTAACATATTTGCTGAAAGCAAATTCTATACCTAAGAGAAACGATTCATCTGGAGTATAAACCTATTTAACAAGGGTTGTGACTATTGTCTATGTACATTGTACCTGTTCACTTCAATGTACGAGTATTAATCTAGATACTTCTGTATACTGTATCTGTGTATTACCCAAAGAGATGCTTGTAATATATCCTCTTTGTACGATGCAAATGTGTAAAATGCTGCATTAATATGTTTGTTAATATTTCAAAATTGTATTTGATAGACGAGACACTGGTGTATTTTAATGCCTTATTACCGTGTGAGTCAAAAAAAGTTTACACCTAGAAAATTACTAATTTGTTAAAAATCATCTATGAACAGTAAATTATTATACATCTTATAAAACAGTGTTGTATCCCAAATCATTTGGTATCATTTTTGTGTGGTATGTGTTCTCGCTTGAATGAACAGGAGGCATTGTTTGCGAGAGTGCAAAAATCGACTTGCGTCAAACTGATGCCTACAGCATGTATTATGTTCGGATTACCGGAGTGAGAGAATGAATTTAATGTATCAAATGAAATGCATTGCATAATTTTTTTAATTTTTTTTTTAACAAATTTGTTTTATTTCTCCAGATGTGTGATACAAACCATGACATACAATTGAATAAAATTAACGTGTTCAATATTGATGCTTTTACATAAACATAATTAAACACAAACTTATTTGCAGTATAATATAACTTAGCAACAAAGTAAACGTATAAGTACCTAAACATAATATGTCAATTGTAAATGTTATTTACTTATATATTACAAAAAAAAACTTAAACAAATCTGGAGGTAATTTTACTGAAACAATCCTGCCCCCTCCCTGCCCCCTCCATCACACAAACATACTCACCCTCTATCACACAAACATACTCACCCACCCACTCATAAGCAAAGTCACACACACACACACACACACGCGTGCACACATGTTCGTTCATATTTGATATTCGATATTTGATATGTGTGGCATGATTAATTTTGTTAGGGATGTTATTTGGATCTGCAAAGACTGAATTAATACCCAAATCCCAATTGTTTTATTCAAACATCACACAAGCAACTTTGGCACATATCGATTTTTGTACTCTCACAAACAATGTCTCCTGTTCATCCAAGCGTGACTGAACACATACCACACAAATATGATACCAAATGATTTGGGATAAAACACGCTTTCATAAGATGTATAATCATTTACTGTTCATTGATGATTTTTTAAATAATTAGCAATTTCCTAGGTGTAAACTTTTTTTTGGACTCACACTGTATGTTGGTTTCACAAATCATTTTCCCCTATTAAGGCTACAACATAGGCTATGTTCATATAAAATTAAGTTTTATGTATTTGTTATGTCAGAAAATAGAGGTTTCTGAATGTGAACACAGTGTTTAGGATGTACATGTATAAGATGAATGTAAAGTACATTGTTAAATCATACAAATTATCTTAACAAGTAATTTTTGTCCAACGAGAATATATCATATCAACCTCATAAAGTTTATATGGCATTCCATGGGCCAAAGAGTAAGGAGTAAGAAGAAAAGAAAGAATAAAATGAAACCATGCTCAAGGAGCCCAAATTAGACTCGAGTTCCATGCGGGCCTTTTCTATGCAAACACATATCCGCGAGTCAAATAGTCTACTTAAAGTCAATTTTCAGAGTGTACCTTAACTTTCAAGAAGTAAGATTTGAAGGTCATATTTTGAATAAAAGCAACATAAAACCCTTAGCATACTGATCAATCTTTGTGTGTGTGATTGGAACACTTTAAGCATGTTGTGATCTGCTTAAGAGTCAATAAGCTGCTTGCAATTATCCATGATGAAAGCATGTACAAGGCATGTATGAAGGAGGAGTATTTGTGGTTTAGGCAAAGAGGAATTTACGTTCTTCGGACATTAAATATCTTCTTTACAAATTATTTAACCAAAACAATCAAAGTATGTGTTCATTTCTTGTCAAAACACATATGGGTTTTTGTATAAGAAACATTCAAATAAGATGCATTATTAAGTAATTGCATTTGTAGATGTCATGACTCTTAGCGGGATGTGTATGAAAAAGGGTTGCTTTAAGTAGGTCATGTTGCCTTTTTTCAGAAACAAAGGAAGAGTGAGTGAATGAAAACTAATGTAATTGGAGCATTTAATTAGAAACTGATTTTGATATTGATGTATGTATACTGTGCAATAGAAGATAAATCAATGATTTAGTTATAAACTGATATGTTTGAAGTCTTGATATTTTACTTGATGCATTGTTGTTCATTTAAAGTAGAAAAGGAGATATTGAGTATAAATGTACATCAATTATACTACCAGGTTATACATATTAAAGTTTTTTCTCCAGATGGACTGAATCAAGTGTGTGTGATTATGTTCATATTTAACCCACTGTGTACTCGCTATGACGTATAGGTGGGCTCTTTGATAACAAGGTTTGAGGTAAATAATTGGTTGAAACTAAGATTTTCTAAAAATCATGAGTTTGATACAAAACAAAATGACCAATGACTACAAGATTCCTTACTTCTATGATCTTATTTATTTTGTTCTGGGTTATATCAATCTCTTTTATGAAAGCTGCCCCTTTCAAAATAGATTATTATTATTAGTAGTAGTAATACAAACATTGGACACTATTTATATTTAAGATTTTCAAATAATAATAATTATAATAGTATATAAGATATGTATGGCTCAACAAGGCGCAGCTTGTGTAAAAGATGAAATACATGATAAATATATACAAATAACAAATAACTGCTGTCGGTAGAGAATAAATTTTTCATTAATATTTATACAATATTGGATGGCTTTGAATGTGATACAAGAATATCTTGCTCAAGCTATGACAATATTGGATGAGTTGAAGACAAGTCTAATAATGTCTTAGCGAGAACAATATATTCTTTTATAACACGAAAACAAAGCCATACAATATTATTATATTATTATTATTATCTATATTAGTCTGACTAGCAAAATATCAAAATTTGACTCAGTAAATATGGCTTTGTTTTCGTGTGATATCAATATGATATTGAAATCGATAGTTGAAGTTCCCGGATGACTTAGCAATAAGAAAACAATATTGGTCAGTCATCCAGGTACTGCGCTAAAGATATTGAATACACTGATTTATTGTACCACTTGGAACCCTTATATAGATAATAATATATAATGATAATAATAATATTAAATTTATAATTTTGATTAGACACAAAGCGCATACAAGTAAAGGCATTAATCCTCATTACCAGGTCACTCTGAGAGGACCTAAAGCCATTGACCGTCTGGTTGCTTACTTACAAGCATGTATGCCTTCTTAGTCAGGTAAAATAACCACCACCAACCACCACCACTTACAAGCAGAAAGAGACAACATTATCTTACGAAGCTTACATTAATTACATACCGAGAGGAACAAAATAGAAAAGTGTTTTCAGACACTTTTTGAAAACTGAGAGTAAGGCAATTCTTAAGTACATGGGGTAAGGAGTTCCAGGTCTTTGGAGCAATAACATAAGAGTATCTATCACCTCTCTGGTTAGTGTTTACTGGTTCGAGAGACGGTAAGTGTTTTACTACTGGCTGATCGTGTATATACATGGATGTGTGCAAACGGAATAGATCACCTAGCTATGCTGGGGCCTGGTTATTGAAACACTTGAAAGTGTATAATATGATTATTAACGTGTAGCCAGTGAAGATCAGTGATGAGAGGGGAGACGTGGACAATTTTTTGTTTACAATGAATGATCGAGCCATGCTGCTTTGTTTTGGAGGAGGTGAAGGGAGTTAAGATCTTCAAGCGATAAATCATGGAGTAGCGAATTACAATAATCTAGACGAGACAAAACGAGAGATTTTTACAAATACATGAGAAGAAACGTTATGAACTTCCTTATTCTACTGTTTTCTATTCGATGGCCCTTTTTGGAGCACTTCTTTATTACTTCTAAATTCCTTCAATGGATTCAATGGGAACTCGCTCGTAGTAATTGATATCAGTCGAGATACGAACAAGGTTGACCACCCATCAGGATTGCCATAGCAACCAATGTTGCTATCATTCCAAGGAGGAGCATCGCAAAGGGGATGTAGGAAGACAAATCTGTGGATATTGGAAAAGATAAAATATGGTAGAACAATTGGATGTGGATTAGATATATTCACATACGTATCCATGGGAACAGGGAATGACCCCCCTGCCCCTCCTCCTCATCACCCCCCTCCCCCTTCCTCTCCGTCCCCTCCACCTTCTAGTAGAAATAGAAGTGAGAATCTTCTAATGGTATATTTCTAGATATTCCAATCCTTATTTTTGTCCTGTAAAGGATTATCGAAACTGGGTGTACTTAGTTATCTATGAGGAAAATGTTACAAATTCAGGTTTTTTAAATGGTTGTTAAAAAATAGTTCATACCATCAGTAACCATATCGCTGGTTGAGCGACGGATGTGAATCGGACCATTACTGATTGTCTGAGTGGACAGAAAGGACGAAGATCGACGTTTGCGGTCGGGAGGTGGAGTTTCTGAGGGGCATCCTGCGTCTCGAAACAATTGAGCCTTCGCGGCACCACAGACCTTCACTGAACAGTGAATGTACACCTGAAAAAACATATGTGATGATGCATGCATTACAATACATTTTTTGATACTATCTAAACATCCAACCACATGTGCTTTTAAAGTTTCCCTAATTTTTAAAAGGGAAGTCTACCCTGATATTAAGTTGGTTGTAATAGAAGCAGAAAAAGTGAGAGAAACAGGTCAGTGAAAGTTTTAACTAAATCTATATAAAAAAAAAGGTGCAATCAATCGAAAATAATTGGCTTCTCTGTGACGTATCTTGTGAGTGCCCTTCCATTCTGCCATGTAATGTCAGAAATCTATATTTATCTTCAGAAATTTTCAACCATATATTCGCCCTAAATAAGATTATTGCAAATATGTATTTTTAAACAACCCCTGTATGAAACATATCTATTCCATCATCAATAACTAAGAAAATAAAAGTTTACGAAGTTCTATGTATAGGGCGAAATGGAGAGGAGCTCTTATGGTACCTCACAGCGTTGCAATTAAATTTGTGTTTCACTGAAGATAACTACAATTTTGTATACCGTAACTTTCCTATTTTTAACCGGATATTGCTCAAATTTTCACTTATTTGTTTCTCTCATTTTTCTGTCGTTATCAAAACCAACTTAATATCAGGGTGGACTTCCCCTTCAAGGTGAGCAATTTTGATCAAAGAAAGACAAAAAAGGCTTTAAAGAAAGTCTTTAAAAAGATGACGCAATATGTAATATGATTCCAGGTTTCTGTATCTTTTACCATGGAGCTCAGTGAATGTGTTCAAGACTTTGCGATTCATTTACATGTAGGTAATTACTGAGCCCAAAGAGACAGGGCAGACATGACTTATCTAAGACCTAGATCCTACAGCTTATTTTTCTTCTTCCATTCTCATGAAATTGGCTAACAAAATTGTAATAAAATTAGGTGTATAAGTTCATTCCATGTAAATATTTCACCTCAGTGTAATCTCCAACAAAGGCAAATGCACTAAAAGAAAAGCCTTCTCGATTCAATCCAAGGAGACGATAGATAGCAACTGTTTCATCATCCGGGCAACTGTAGAACCAATTGAAACATGTACTCGAGTTAGCAGGAGTCATAGCCGTGGGAGAACGGCCGGAAATCATGAAATATAGTTGAAGAAGAAGAACAATATTAATCGTAGTAATAATAATGATAATAATAACAACACCAAAAATGTGTACAATTTGTACTATGATTACAACAACGATTACTATTGTTACTGCTACTACTGCTACTACCACCACTACCACTACTTCTACTAACTTTGTTTACCCATAGAAGCCTGGCTTATTTTGTTCCATCGGTTCATTGCGTCTTCGGTTTACACAAACTTTCGTGAAAAATCAAGTCATGAATCCCCAAGGGTTAGGTATAATGTTTGTGAAATGCTTCCCACCCAACGCCAAAGTGTTGCGTCTAGTTTACTAGACACTCTGAAAAACCTACATCAAATCTAAGAAAACTTGTATCTCGGCCCAGCACTTTTAATACGGGTTACATACATTCTTTTTAAAAAAAGGCTAGCGGTCAAATCCTCGTTATTGTTGAAATATTATTCATATTTGTTTGGCAATCAGTCAGGACTGAATATTTTTGCCACTAATATTCATTGTACTATTTTGTATTCTGTATCGGTATCTCAAAGAGCATCTTTGAAAACATGATTATTTGCATTAAGTTTACCTGACCATTGGGGGATATTTTCACAAAATATCGTTTAACCCGACAACATGAAGCACACGACTTTTCGTAATTTTGAGGTTACTTTTTAAGAAAGATTGTGGAACCCGACTTGAACACCCGACAGAACGAAGTAAGGCAAGAAGCCTCATCAGCATCAATGCCAATTTTCCTGAGGGCCTTCAAAGTATCATTACCCAGCAGTAAACCAGTTACCGAATAACACCTGGGTGGAGAATGGCAAATGTGGATTAATGTCTTGCCAAAAGACCTAAGCGCCGGACTTGTATTGGAAACTCTAACCCTTGGATTAAGAGTCAAGTGAATGAACCACTATCCCATCACTATATGATATATATTTCTTGAGGCTCATGAAAAGTTCTACTAACCCTGAAGAAATTAGAGAGTAATGTGGCTCTTTGTCTGAGTCTTGAGTGGTTGTCGCCCAGCAGCTGTCGATAAACATACCAACGCCTGGTACCGACTCAAGATACACACCAAAGTAGAGGTCATCTCCTTTCCCGACAACGGAGGTGGTTTCGGATTCACTTCTATCAAAAGCATTTGTCTGGAACCTTTCGAGTCTCATACTGAAGTCACCAGAGCCCTTGTCACTAAAGGACACCTCACCAAGCTGTGGTCTGAAGGACCCACTGATGACTTCCTCTTTCTTGAGGCAACATTCAACCCGAACCTGCATGTGATATTTACGGGTGATTACCGTACCATCTTCCGAACCAGGCTTGGCGTACGTAATAACGTTAGAAAAGGTAACAGTTGTGTTATCCTCCTGTAATGACAGCAAGTAAAATCAAATTAATTAATGTTACCAAAACAAAAAATGAAACCCAGTATCCTGTTTGATTTGTGTCGAAAGACTGATGTATACATTCTAATGTATAATACTTTATTTTTGAGATTTTAAGATGACGCTGAGGTTAATGTTGTATCTCTCTCTGTCCTGTAATGGCATTACTGAATATGAACATGAATCAGTAATACATGGAGTTACAGTTCGGGCGATATCACCGGTTATATCCCCAATGCTGAGTTATAGAAAGAATTACTTCTCATTACAATAATGAAGTATACCATCATGATGTAATCATATAATCACCCATACCAAAATGCTGGTGTTAACTTTTGTTGTAATCATTGGTGTCCGGAGGCTTTGGGGCAGAAGCCCCTCTCGCCCCCCCCCCCCCCCCCCCGATGAAAGGAAAGACGAATGCTCCTAAGAGACCAACGATTAATAAAGTGAATAAATTGAGAGTCGCGCACTGTCCTTCAAGACATGATAGGCAGTTTCGTTGAATTATGATCACAAGTCAGAGCGGCGACCGATCGATTTGTGGCCTGCTCAACAAAAACAAGCAGTGCCCGGGCGGCCGCCGCTCGGTGGCCGGACGAAGTTGGCTATAAACTCGCCACCCGGCCGCCGAGCAGGCTACTTTTGGGGATGTGACCATAGCTTTACTGATCATCCGGGAGACGTGACACAACGTTGTATAATGCGTATCAAATGACAAGTTCATATATATGTAAGGACAACAATATGGATAGCTTGAGATAGAATTGAAACCCAAGTTTCTCCAAACTTCAAAAACCAATTATTTATAAAGACATTTTCGAAGATTGCGCCGCAACCGCTTGGAATTTTGAATCGTCGTTTCATGACTTTTTCCCCTCAAGTCTTACGGACATTTTGATACCATTTTCGTCGAAATCGGATATACCTGTAAGGCGTTACATAACAATAAGTATGCGCATGTCATAAAAAAAAAAAAAAAAAAAAATCGCATCAAAATTTGCATAAATTATCATTATTAATTACATTAAAATAACTTTTTTGTGTTAGAAAAGAAGTTTCATATGACTAATGAGTTTCAACATTCAAAAAGAGGAGTTTGACACGTTTTCTGTAAAATGCATAAAATTAGCGCATTTTGCAAAATTAATTAGGCTAACGACAAAAATTTGCATATTCGGAAAAAAACTAATTATACCATCTTGTTCCTTTCGTAAATATCTACAAACATGCAAATTTTCGTTTTCATCGGACAATCGACGGCCGAGTGGGTGCTCAAAATAGCCCAGTACAATAAGGGTTAATGTGATGTGAAAATGGACAAAATACATTGTTAACTTCTTTGTGCATCAAATTCACTTTCTTTATTGATTTTAACATCAAGTGCCATCGTAGCGGAATAAGATGTCAAAAAACATTATCACCGTCATATGATATTTCCTAAGTTTACAAAGAGGAAAAGACACAGACACGTCAACAACACTGCGGAATCGGATGCAGAGCAGGATAGATTCCGGGACTTTGACAATCGGTACTTAAAAGAATATTTTGAATGAAAGTAGATAGAATTGCATTTATGCCAGCATGTCATGCCTGTCGCAACAAACTTCAAATTAAACATATTGAGGCTCTGCCCATGGACCCAACGCAGTTGGGCTGCGCTCTACTGGGAGCCAAACATTATGTTTAAACCCCCTCTTCAAAAATCCTGCACACGCCCATGGTATGGTAGCCATGGGATCAAGGGTGATTCATACCAGTTATCATTTAAGGAGTCTTACCTCTAAGATGGTGCCACATTCATTGTAGTCTGTAGTGAGAGTGATGATATCAGTGGTAGCGTTGATTACGCCGTTGCAGGATCGGTTATGAAAATGAACACCAGATGCGTCCCCTCGGACTAGCCGTGCATCTACGTTGACCGTCATTGAAGTACTTCCACACTCAACAGATGTAACTGGTATAAGAGAATTGTCAAGAGCAAAGAAAATGTCAATTACGTCACCCTTTTTTTATTTCATCTCAGGTGTCAGAAGCAAAAATTGCGGTAATTAGGGTGTGTATGGGTGTGCGGGTGAGAGTGTGAGTGTGTGTTCAAGCAGACGGGTTGTTCAAACATTCTGGCAAAGTCATGAACAGGAATTCGTCCAGCACAAACAAAATATTATAGATACTTACGCTTATCTTGACACATATCGCCATCAAATCCTGCTAGACATTCGCAAACGCCTTGCTCACAGCTCGCTCCATTGAGACAACGGTTATTACATTCATCTGAAAACAATTAGAGATAACAGTTGCTCTATCAAATGATGTGGCACCAGAAAGTACGAAGGTAAAGACCTTTCAGATTCTGAATGAAACGTTTATAATTTTAAAGATTACAAATGTATGATATGATTGAAAAGCAATAAACAGGTAACAACAATTTTAATCTTCCAAGGACTTTAAAATATCTTATCCTATGGCTCAATATAATGTGCACGTCCTTTACACCGAGCTCACACAACGAGAGTGATACAGCGATTTACTTAAACAGTTAGCAGTCCAGCGCATATTTGTGAATCCTGGGGTTTTTCCGGCCTTTCAGCCTTTCAAAAAAGTGTGGAGGAGGGGGGCTTAATTTGTTGCATCATGCTCCGTGTCGGGTTGGGTTTTTGGGCTACCCTAACCTGGCCCTTGGGAAACGTTTGTTAGAATGTTTGTGATATACATCCCTATATATACACAATTATAATCGTGATTAAGTTATGATAAAACATCGATAATTCTCGGTTTTGTTTTATCTGGGACGCACTGTATATAAAGAAAATTCTCTACAAAACCCAAAACATCGTCCTGATTATATTTACCTGCAGTCTAGAGAAACGTAGAGTTTGTCAACAGAAATATGAATGGAGTAACTTCACCCTTTAAATGTCCTTCTAGTGACACCCGTATCTTGGGTCGCACAACTTGTGACAATACAGATATGACTTCTTCTTTTTTTTTTACCTAAATGACAGAAGTTTCCGCTGAAGCCCTCGACGCAAACGCATTTATCCTCCTGACACGTTCCTCCATTGTGACAAGGGTCGGACGATCCACATTGAACTGTTGGAAAGAAATAAGAAACAGTTGTTGACAATGTGGTCTATCGAATATACAGTGAGAAAAAACTGGATGAGACAAACAATTAATGTGAAGCTTTAGAGCTGGACTGCACTACTTGTAGTTGTTGTTGTTGTTTGGTTTTAAGGCCCTCTATATAGTAAACAATGCCTAAGCGGTACCCTGGTCCCCTTTTTCTTATGTTAATTGAGAGCAGATTTGATGAAATAACCACCTGTCGGTAAACATTCCTTTTTCTCCTGTAATACTGCTTATTTTTTTGTGAAATTTCTACAAAGCGAACAAAATCTTGTCTACGCTTGAATCGAGACCATGGGGTGTTTCACAAAGATTCTAAGTCAAACTTAACTCTAAGATGGACTTAACAATTATGGAGAGCCATGTGTAGCCTTTTAATGAAATATATTCAAAAGCAAAAATTCAAGTCAGTATTTTAGACTTTCATAAATTCCACACCAAGAACATAAAATCTCCCATGATAATAGATAATATGAATGATTTGAATCAACATTTTACGTCTTTTAAAATAATAATAATAATACATATGATTGATAAGGCGCCAAATCCACTTGACAGTCAAATGCTCAAGGCGCAGCTTGTGCAAAAGATGAAATACATACATGATACATTTATACAAAGTGCGATAGGAAAGGTACAGACATGAAAGGTAATGGTAATCAATTATAAGCTAAATTAAACAGATATTTCTTAAGATTGTTTTTTAACACCTCAGCAGAACTGCTATTCTTAACCCATTGAGGGAGAGTATTCCATAACGAAGGCCCAGCATGAGCGAAGGTTCGTTCCCCCCACTTTGTTTTAACCCTAGGAGTAACAAGTAAGCCAGAGTTTTGAGAACGTAGCTGTCTAGAAGGAAAGTAATGCTTAATCAAGCCGATGTTATACTGCGGAGCAGAGCCATGTATACAGTGAAATAATAGCAAAATAATCTTGAAAACAACACGTTTTTCTACGGGCAACCAATGGAGTGATTTGAGGACTGGTGTGATGTGACCAGGCGCGGATCCAGGGGGGGGGGCCGAGCGGGCCTTGGCCCCCCCCCCCCGCAAAAAAAAAAAAAAAAAAAAAAAAGAGAGAAGAAGGAAAAGAAGGGAGAAAGGGAAAAAGGAGAAAAGGGGAAAGAAAGAAGAGGAAGAAGAAAAGTAAAGGGGGAAGAAGAAGGGGGGCCGAAAGGGCCTTGCCTCCCAGGCTGTTAACCCCCCCCCCCCCAATCAAAAAAAAAATAAGAGAGAAGGAAGGAAAGGGAAAGAAAAAAAAGGAAAAGAGGAGATACTGGCGTACTGATAGAGGGGGGGGGGCTTGGGGGAAATCAAATTCAAACGTGGTTTATTTCTGATTCCACAACGGTGTATTACAAATAATGCTGAAATGACATAATTTCCGAAATTTTTCCTCACTTTTTAGTAAATTATACGTTTGGATGTGTTTGTTGGAAAATAAAAAAATTCCTAAATTTACAACCAGGCAAAAAATATGATTCTTGAGATTCCTACATGTCAGGGCCCGAGGTACGGCGGGGATCGAGAGCCTCGAGGCATCAAAATATGCTCATCTGACCGTGATTAAATGCCTAAAACCCCTAAGCTTCCGGGGGCTTTGCCCCCTGGATTCCATCTAGGGCCCTACGGCGGGCCCTTAGATGATCATCTGACGGTAATTTAATGCCTAAAAACCCTGATTTTTTGGGGCTCCGCCCCCTGGACCCCACGTCAAATAGTGACTTGCCAAATAGTGACTTGTCACAAAATAATAAGGTATACACAAAAATATGCTCATCTGATCTTAATTAAACGCCTAAAACCCCTGAGCTTCCGGGGCCGGCTCCGCCGCCTCGACCCCACCTCTTTGAAATTCAGACAAGGATTAAGAGTATAGAGAAAGGTACAACGCATCGTTTTCTTTCTCTAATAATAAAACGTCAAAGCCTCGCGCAGGAGGGGAGGAGGGGGGGGGGGACTGAATTGAGACGAGGATTCAGAGGCGAGAACGGTAATACGAATCTTTAATTATTTAATGAAACGTAAAAGCTTATGCGCTTCGCGCGGGATGGAGGGGGAACTAAATTCCGATGAGGATTATTTTCGAGAACGGTACAATGAATCGTCTTCTTCTCTAATGATTAAATGAAGATTAAAAGCTTCCGCGCTTTGCGCGGGAGGGGGGAACCTGAATTCAGACGAGGATTAAGAGTCGAGAACTGTACAACAAATCGTTTTCTTTCTCTAATGATTTAATGAAACGTAGAAGCTTCCGCGCTTCGCGCAGGAGGGGGAGGGGGAGGAACTGAATTTAGACAAGGATTAAGAGTCGAGAACTGTACAACGAATCGTCTTCTTCTCTTATGATTAAATGAAGATTAAAAGCTTCGGGAGGGGGGAACCTGAATTCAGACGAGGATTAAGAGTCGAGAACTGTACAACGAATCGTCTTCTTTCTGTAATAATTTAATAAATCGTAAAATTTTCCGCGCTTCGCGCGGGAGGAGAAAAACTAAATTCAAACGAGAATTATTTTCGAGAACGGTACAACGAATCGTCTTCTTCCTTTAATAGTTTAATAAAACGTCAAAGCTTCCGCGCTTCGCGCAGGAGGGGGAGGGGAGGGGGACTGAATTTAGACAAGAATTAAGAGTCCAGAACTGTACAACGAATCGTCTTCTTTCTCTAATAATTTAATAAGTCGTAAAATTTTCCGCGCTTCGCGCGGGAGGGGAAAAACTAAATTCAGACGAGAATTATTTTCGAGAACGGTACAACGAATCGTCTTCTTTCTTTAATAGTTTAATAAAACGTCAAAGCTTCCGCGCTTCGCGCAGGAGGGGGAGGAGGGGGGGACTGAATTTAGACAAGGATTAAGAGTCGAGAACTGTACAACGAATCGTCTTCTTTCTCTAATAAGTCGTAAAACTTTCCGCGCTTCGCGCGGGAGGGGAAAAACTAAATTCAGACGAGAATTATTTTCGAGAACGGTACAACGAATCGTCTTCTTTCTTTAATAGTTTAATAAAACGTCAAAGCTTCCGCGCTTCGCGCAGGAGGGGGAGGGGGGGGGGACTGAATTTAGACAAGGATTAAGAGTCGAGAACTGTACAACGAATCGTCTTCTTTCTCTAATAATTTAATAAGTCGTAAAATTTTCCGCGCTTCGCGCGGGAGGGGGAAAACTAAATTCAGACGAGAATTATTTTCGAGAACGGTACAACGAATCGTCTTCTTTCTCTAATAATATAATGAAACGTCAAAGCCTGGGAGGGGGAAACTCGCACCCCCCCCCCCTGCACCGATCCCCCCCCCCCGCATTACGTCACTGTTGGTCACCATAACGTACCAATATTTGGCTCGCATAATTTCAAATTTGGGCCCCCCCCCCCTAAGAAATCCTGGATCCGCGCCTGGATGTGACTGTACTTGTTGGACAGGGTCACGACACGAGCAGCAGCATTCTGTAATCTTTGTAATTTTGCGAGTAGGTTGTGAGGCGAACTAAACAAAAGGCCATTACCAAAATCCAAGCGAGAAGAAATCAAAGCATGAGTAATTTTCTCGGTGGCACCACGGTTAAGATATTTACGAATAAAACCCAAATTGCGTAACTGATAACGTACTGATTTTGAGACATATTGAATTTGAGTAGACATTTTCATGTTTGAGTCGAGAAACACACCAAGGTTGCGACATACATTAGATAGGGTAATTTCATGTCCAGCAAGAGTAATTGAAGTGATGGAAGAAATCTTCTCTAACTGAGTCTCAGAACCATACATTATAAATTCGCATTTGGCGAGATTTAATTTCAGTGAATGTGAGTTTAACCAATTATGAACATCTTGTACACAAGTCTCAATGTTATGGATAGCGCTGGCTGCATTGCTCTGATTGGGTTTGAAAGAAGTATATATTTGAATATCATCAGCATAAACATGATAAGAGAGAGAATGGCGATGAAAAATACTCTTCAAACCCGTTAAATATAACGAAAAAAGCGTGGGCCCGCCCACAGAGCCTTGTGGAACTCCGCATGTAAGTGGTACAAAATCTGAAAGGTAGCCGTTTATCAAGACAGCTTGAGAATGGCATGACAGGTATGATTTAAACCATTCCAGGGCTTGACCTTTAATACCGAGTGACATGAGGGTATTCACCAGAACAGTGTGGTTAACAGTGTCAAAGGCGGAAGACAAATCAAGGAGTACAATAATATTTTACCAATAACTTTTACAAAACATTTTCAAAAATGCTAAGGGCTTTCCATAATGGTCAAGTCCATCTTAAAGATATGTTTAACTTAGGATCTTTATGAAACACCCCTGGTCTTTCACTGTGCACGCAAAGTTATTTTACCACTAGACGACTTAGGCGGATAGAGTGGTATTCTGTTACACAAGATGCAATCAAAGACAGACAGCCTCTCAATCTAGTTAATTAGTGCATTTTTTTGCCAAAAATCTTGCCAGGAAAATTCCCGTCACAGATAGTCACTTTACTGATATTCTCTGCTTAAAATTAGCTACAAGTGATCTGGTTTTTTTAAACAAATTTTGGATTTTGTTATGTTTTCGCTCAGTAAAACAGAGTTACCGTAAGTAATCCCCAATTATACAGCTTCCCCACCAGGTTAGCGGTCTCCTATCACCTCCCAAAACTGAAAACCCGACTTCCTAATAACATTTTTACTTTTACAGAACCCAAATTTTGTAATTACCTTCCCAGTGATTTGAAAGAGAGACCCACTTTATATGGTTTCAGAAATGCACTTAAACATTATTTTCCCCAGTAGACAGCTCTTTGTAATGGTTAATTTTGTCAATCATTTGATTGATGTTCGCTTTTTCATCTCGCACCCATGCCTAGCATGTCTCGAGAATAAAGCAGTCCCATTTTACATTATACTACTGCTATCTTTCTGTTTCGCTTTACTTCTCTCTTCATCTGTCTGCCCCACCCCTCTCTTTTTTTTTTACAAACACTCTCGCAATCTACCCGCCTGTCTCTCTCTCTCTCTATATATATATCTCTACCTATATATCCTTTCTATCCCTCCTCTATTTTTCTCTCTATCACTTTTAGCCGTAATTATTGTACATGCATTTTGTTTCCTTTATCTTTTTGTCTCAGTCTAGAGTATTCTGTTTTGTCTGTTTATCTAACTCAGTAGTTTAAGTCAGTGAACCTACACGCAACAAGCCTAGCCTTTAAGTAGGTTAAATTTGTATGTCTGTATTTAATGATTTACAGCGATTTAGTTTTATTTATGATATAATTTTTAACTGAAAGAAATTTTAATATTTAAAAAAATGTATTATGCTTTGTTAATTTTGCATGGAGCATGAATAAAATCAACCTATCATATTTGTATCTGACACATTGGAATCAAATGCAAATAAAAAAAAGTCGAAAGGAAAACAAATATCTTTTAAACTAACGTTTCATTCCACACAAGATTGTATCCAGTACAATGATTAATATCTTTTTTCATTTAAAAGACCTTTCCTTAGAGAAAATGTTACGATTTATGTATATATGCAGGCGCGTGCGCAAGAGGGGGGGGGGTGAAACCCCTCTTGATTTTGTTTATGTGTATGTTTTTCGGGAAACCCCCCCCCTTTTTTTGGGGGGGGGGGGGGAGGGGGCTATTTTGAGCACCTCCCTGACTGGGGGGGGGGGCCTGGGAGGCCCCCCCCCCCTCCTATGATCTCGGCCGTCGAATGTCCGATGAACACGAAAATGTGCATGTTTGTAGATATTTACGTAAGGAACAAGATGGTTTAATTAGTTTTTCTTCTAATATGCAAATTGTTGTCGTTATAGCCTTATTAATTATGCAAAATTCTAATTGTATGCACTGTATGCATTTTAAAAAAAACTCTACATATTTGTCTGTAGACTTGTGAAGAATCTTGAAAATGTATTGAATAGATGTTTCCTTCAACTCAAATTCATGAGGTTTTCATTATTTCTATGATATTTGAAAATGCATAGGTTAATTTGCATAAACATGAATACGCAAATTACGCATTCATGAATAAATCAAATCAAATTTCAAATCTGGAAATATACAGGGAACTAGAATCATTACAAAACAAATTCAAACTCCACTTTTTGAATGTTGAAACTCATTATTCATATGAAACTTTTTTTATAACACAAAATAGTTATTTTGATGTAATTAATAATGATGATTTATGCAAATTCGATGCGATTTTCAAATATTAATTTTCTTATGTATTTTATTGTTTTTTTTAATTTCTTATTATATCTATTGTTTTATTTCTAATGTATACTTTTGTTCTGGAATATATCAAGTTACTTTGAGAAACATTTACAAGCAATTTGATATCAATTCATATCTCCCACTTAGGAAGAAATATATCTAAACCTGTATTCACATTTCTGCTTGTACATGAATATGTGCAATTATAGCACTTTTTGATGACATCCGCATACTAATTGTTATGTAACACCTTACAGGTATATCCGATTTCGACGAAAATGGTATAAAAATGTGCTTGAGGGACAACAGTCATGAAACTACGATTCAAAATTCCAAGCGGTTAGGGCGCAATCTCTGAAAATGTTGAGGGGGCCTCCCAGGCCCCCCCCCCCCCCCCAGTACAGTAAGAGTTAAAGGATACGTGAGCGATACGGTACCCATACGGTACCAAGTGGCGGGTCCAGGGGGGCCCTGGGGGCCCGACCTCCCCCCCCCTGGAGAAAAAATGTGTTTATTTATTTGGAGATGGGCCCTGACGCTCAAGGGTGGATTTTCAAAATTTTCGAGGGCCAAAAAAAATAAAAAAAATGAGTGCTTACTACCCATTACATGTTCGCAGGTACCATGGAATGGCCTTAGGCGCTATTTGAAATGTTTTAAATTTACCGGAAGCACCGGTAAATTTTGATTGTTCAATTTTCTTAAAAGCAGAAGTGTTTGATGGGTAAATGTTCAAGTGCTTATAAAACACCCACAGGGGCATCCCAATATATCAAACATTAAGGAATTACTATCCATTCAATTTTCAAAATTTCCAAAAACTTTGCATTACCTTTAAAATGTTATTCTACTCTCAGCCTTCACTAATCCATAAATTACCCAGTCATGTTTTGTCTCAGGTATTCACATTGATACTGAATAATCTCATAACTTAAAAAAAAAATCATGATTGTCTCTTACTGGAATCTCATCTACACATACATGTATATAAACAATAACTTACTAATTTGTTTTGGCTTGAAAAAGTATATCACCATGAATATACACTGTTGCTCATAACGGTGGAATATTTTTTTTTATCCCAATTTATGGAATTATTTTAAAAATAATTTAAAAATACTAGATCTAGATAATAGTATACAGTCTCAGATTTTATTGAATAATAATGTGCCAATATGTGTTTTGCGTGACTGCTAAAGCATGTATATTATGCTACTATGCTTATCAACTAGGGGACCTATGCCCTTAAGTCATAAATGACAGTAATGAGGATTAATGCCTCACAAAAGGGCACTAATGTAGCACATCGACACGGTGTTGATCCTGGGGCCTCACAGTTACGAGGCCATTGCTTTGTCACTGAACCTTGACTGTACGCAGCGGGGGCTAGGGTAGGGGGCAGTTTCCATAAATTTAAAAAAACACAGAAAATGCAATAAATATTCCAATAATTTATTGCATTTTACCCCGGTCCCCAACATAAAAAAATACTCTGGACGGCCATGCATTATGGCTCAAGGCATGGGCACACAGAAGATTTTTTTATGTTGGGGACCGGGGTAGAATGCAATAAATTATTGAAAATTTATTGCATTTTTTTTTTTTTTAAATTTATGGAAACTGCCCCCTACCCTAGCCCCCGCTGCGTACAGTCATGGTTCAGTGACAAAGCAATGGCCTCGTAACTGTGAGGCCCCAGGATCAACACCGTGTCGATGTGCTATATTAGTGCCCTTTGTGAGGCATTAATCCTCATTACTGTCATTTATGACTTAAGGGCATAGGTCCCCTGGTTGATAAACATAGTAGCATAATATACATGCTTTAGCAGTCACGCAAAACACATATTGGCAAATTATTATTCAATAAAATCTGAGACTGTATACTATTATCTAGATCTAGTATTTTTAAATTATTTTTAAAATAATTCCATAAATTGGGATAAAAAAAAATATTCCACCGTTATGAGCAACAGTGTATCAAAGGGAATGTGACATGCTGATATAAAAAGAAACCAAGAAACCATATCCAACTTGAAGCTGTCCAATACCAAGAACACAAATGAATATATGGAATGGTTGGATCTGGGAGAAACAGAGGTGTAAGTGGTAAAAAGGAATGGATTGAGATGGATGGGTCTTGAGTTGAGGAAAGAGGATGATGAGCCTGTGAAAAGAGCGTGTGATCTGGAAGTGGATGGCACAAGAGGCAAAGGAAGAGTGAAGATTTCTTAGAAAGAAATGGTGAAGAAAGAAAGCAGTAAAGTTGGTTCAAATGCGGAGGGTGCTCGAGACAAGAAGAAGAGGAGAGAAGGAATGTCATCATAACCCCGAAAGTATATAACCCTTGTAAAATGACAATTATGATGATGATGATGATGATTACGTCAGCAATTGAAAGAATGGTTTTGATGGTTTACACACCGGAGATTGTACATTGTAGTCCTTCAATGTTGGAGTTGTCCGTTCTGAACACCCATCGTCCGGGTACACCGATGTTCGATGTCGTTTCGATATCGACCAGGGTATCTGTTCGAGATCCAGGGGCACTACAAAAGGCCACTCCGTCACCAGCGTTGACTCCGACCTTAGAGTCAAGCATGTAAACTTTGAAGCAATACTTCCGAACAAATGGAACTTGATACGGGTTCAATTCATGTTTTTGTTCTACTCATTTCATGTCATATTGCCCTGTTCTGAGAGAGAGAGTGAAAATCGTCAGAGTTGTTTGACTTATGTATTTCTTGATGAGAAACTAAATTGACATACTCTAAGCTACTGCAAAGCTTTTTTTTTTCTTTGTTTGGTTAGAAATAGTGTCGTGTTGGGATCGGATTGTCAAGATGAGGAGCATAAAATGCAGAGACTCTGTAGTAGTGCTTGCACTTTACAATTCAAGAAGGATTTATTCAACTTGGATACATAACAGTGTTGATACAATTTCAATGTGTAGAATTTGAGATACAAATAATATGTCTCTCTGGTCTCTGTAGTCTATCTCTAACTCCTTCTATAGTTGAGAATCCTCACTTATATCATGAAGTTCTAGGGGCGTTAACATTTGGGAATGAGTAATCTAAATGCTTTGATTGGTCAATGGTCAGGGTTGCTATGATATTTGCTTTCTTGTGAATAATGTTGTCATTTTTCGACCAATCCAATTTGCATGATATAGTAGTGCCAAGATATTTGTACTCGCTAACCTGCTCGACAACGGAATCGTGAATACAAAGGGATGCATGACCCATTACAGTTCTCTTACGAAAATCTATTATGATCTCCTCATTCGTTTTTGCTACATTTAATTGTAAGTGTTGCCTGTCACACCATTCAACAAACTGTTGGATCAGTGAAAAATAACTTTCAGTATTATCACCCTGTAATCCCCGTATCATCGGCATAATCATAGAGCAATTGTCACTAATATAGCACATTGACACGGTTTTGATCCGGGGGCCCCCGGCCCCCCCACACTCAGTGTTATTTAGGGTACGCATATGCGTGTTCCAACCGACCCCCCCCCCCTTTTCAGCAAAAGTCCGGTGTGTAAAGTCAATACGGCTCGACCTTTTTCTTGTGTATACGAGCCTTTTTCAGCACCCCCCCCCCCCTTTTCATCAAAAGTCCAGTGTGTAAAGTCAATACGGGTCGACCTTTTTCTTTTGTTACGAAAAGGACATTTTGGCAACACGCATGGGGTCCGTCCGTTCTCGGAGTGGGGGGGGGGGGGGGGGCCGGGCTGGGGCCTCACAGTTACGAGGCCATTGCTTTGCCACTGACTCATGACTGTACACAACGGAGGCTAGGGTAGGGGGCAGCCCTCATAAATTAAAAAAACAAAGAAAATGCAATAAATTATCAATAATTCATTGCGTCTTTTTCCCCCGATCCCCAACAGAAGAAAAAAATCGTCTGTGTGACCATACATTTTCGAAGATTTTGTTATCATTTTGAAACTGTGTGGAATTTAGCCAATACGATCATACCAATTCAGCTCCATTTTCAAAAAAATAAGGTGACCGTTAATTAATTAATAACAATACATGGGCCGGCTGATTGTGCGAAATATGACCAACACGGAATAGCCAACAAAAAGCCAACATCGGTATTGGCTGGAATATTACGTAAAAGCTATAGGCGCTATTTCGTTTTGTTAACGGCTGGTTCAAATTATCTAATATTTGTGGAGGGACACAAACATTAGAAATCGTTATATTTATGGATTTTTCAGACGTCTCTCAACCAATTTTGAGCAAACAAAGACGATTTTGTCACTTAAATTTAAACTGTGCCCCTGGTTGCTCATCTGACCGTAAAACAATTAAATACCTAAGTTTCAAATACAAAGAAACACATACGAATTTATCAAAACAATAGATAACATAAGGAATAACCTGGCTCTTCCAAACCTGGCTCTTCCAAATGTTGTTGTTGTATTATTATTCCAAATGGTCTAAAGCATATATGTAGTGAAAGCGAATGTTCAAATATGAATAATATATGATTTATGGGTTTAAAAAAAGGGAATTTTATGACCTTATTTGCGTAAATTACCATAAATATGCAAATGAGTGAATTTTCCCAAAAAATAAAATTACCATAGTATACACTTCAATTGACATGCTCAGTAATATAAATAATATAAACTATAATATTCGGGGAACTTTTTATACAAGGCCACCATGGGCTTTTCCTTTGTTCTCCCATTTCATTTGAAGCCATTGTATTAACTGAACATTCTTTATATACTTGCAGGCGCGCCGGAAGCAGTTTGGGATTGGGGTGGCAAATATTCCAGGGGGCTCACCTTCCAGGGGCAGTAACGTAATAAGAAAAAACGTTTGGAAAGGGGGGGGGGGGGGTAGAAGAAAATTCTGCATTATACCACCACTCTTACACGTTACATGCAGGTCCCGCGAAACGTTTTTCAAAGTGGAGTATTAACGATCAGGTATAGCGTAAATTGGCGTGGGGTCCAGGGCCTGAGCCCCCGGAAGCTCAGGGTTTTTAGGCATTAAATTACGGTCAGATAGGCATATAGGGGCCCTCTCTAAGTCCATTAATGTGGTCCAGGGGGCAGAGCCCCCGGAAGCTCCGAGGTTTTAATAATTATTCATCTACGGTCAGACGAACATCCAGGGGCCGCCTTAAGGCCTTTGGTGGGGTCCAGGGGGCAGAGCCCCCGGAAGCTCAGAGGTTTTAGGTATTTAATTACGGTCAGATGAGCATCCAGGGGCCCGCCTTAGGGCCCTTGGTTAGGTCCAGGGGGCAGAGCCCCCGGAAGCTCAGAGGTTTTAGGTATTTAATTACGGTCAGATGAGCATCCAGGGGCGCGCCTTAGGACCCTTAGTGGGGTCCAGGGGGCAGAGCCCCCGGAAGCTCGGGGTTTTAGGTATTCAATTACGGTTAGATGAGCATCCAGGGGCCCTCTTTAAGGCCATCGATGTGGTCCAGGGGGCAGAGCCCCCGGAAGCTCAGAGGCTTTAATATTTAACTACGGTCAGATTAGCATCCAAGGGCAGCCTTAGGGCCCTTGGTGGGGTCCAGGGGGCAGAGCCCCCGGAAGCTCAGGGGTTTTAGGCATTTAATTACGGTCAGATGAGCATATTTTGATACCTCATTTGTGACATTGGGAGGTCACTTATTTTTTCTCTCTCTTTTTCATCCCTTTTCTCTGTAACATACTTATTTTTTGCCCGACTGTAAATTTGGGAATTTCTTATTTTCCAACAAACGCATGAAAAGGTAGACTTACACAAAAATAGAGAAAAAAAATACCGGAAAATCATGTCATTTCAGCAACATTTGTAAATCACTGGTATCGAATAAGAAATCACCCCCACCCCTCCCCCCCCCCCCCCATCACCAGCGTTCAGGGGCTCATGTGATCTCATCCCTATAACAAAAAACAGACATGCTTTCCCATTCTCTCACAATATGTCCATGATATGCGCGTATCGCTATTATAAAAACCTCCGTTGATGAATATAGGTGGCATGCGCATGCAATGTTTAGGAAATTTAATTTCTGTTAACTTTCCTTGTCTTTGAATGGAATTATATATGTAATTTAATTCAGGTTTTTATTATTGTAATGTTCTTTTGGATTAAAAATACAAACTATCTTTACTCCTTTACTGCTTTTTTTTTTTGGAGGGGGGGGGGCGTTTTTTTTCCCCTGCCCCCCCCCCCCCCCCACTTCCGGCGCCTATACTTGCATTTGCTGTGTTTTTTATGAAAATGAAATGAATAAACGAACTTAAACTTGTAAATTTTTCGGCGATCGGCCGTTTCACCTCCGTGATCTTAGGGTGGGGGGGGGGGGGGGGGGAACGGTTAAAGGCTAGGAATTGTCTCTTTAATTCGACATTTGGTATTTCGATTTGCCGCTGTCGATTTGAGAAAAGGAAAACAAAAATGAAATAAACAAACAGCAACAACAATAACGACAAAAACATGAATTATGGCGAAAGTCAGCGGAAGAAAAAAATGCTTCTTTGAATGATCGACTCCCATTTTTGCACTGCCATAGACCGGAAATCAGAGGGGAAACATTTAACGGCCTCTTGGAAATTTGATGTGACGTACAAAGATATTAAAAAAAATCTCAACCCCCCAAGAGGGACATTTTTTCTCCAAAATAAACAAAAAACAAAATTAACCCCTTTAGTGAAAGCAAAACGTATGTTGTAATCTCACAGGCCAAGTAAAGGACTTCGTCCATGAAATTAATGTAAAATTACAAAGGGAACTTTTCATATTTGGATAGGGGCACTTATCAGAGGGAGAAAAGGGCACTTATGAGAATAGGGGGAGGGGCACTTATTAGAAATTTCAGAAGGGCATTTTATCTGAAGTAAAAACAGTCGCAATTTTCCCAACATAATGGGAGGCACCCCCCCCCCCCCCCCCCCCCCCCCACGGAAGCGCCGCCTCTGATAGGAAATTGATGGGCTTTTCAAAAGTTGGTTCACTACTGCAGAGTTGACTTCATTCGCTTATCTCCGTTTTTTGCGCGAGCAACTGTGTACTATATTTCGTTCACACGCCGTACGCTTTGACCTTTGATGACGTGCCCATTTAAGATCGCGCGTATATGGCGTGCCGTATGACCAATTATTCAGTTAAACACTGTTTATCGAGCGAAAAACAAGTTATCGAAAAGCAGAGTTATTCGTATTTCGCCGGGAGTGGGCGCTTTTCCAAGTATCACTTAAAGAGATTCGATCATACTAGTATTCCTCCGAATGCAGACTAGAGGGGCATGCAGCTAACTTATGACCTTTGAAAAACCATAGGTTTAGCATGGGATGCATTATTATTTGTCCAATTTAATTGAACACGACTGGAGGGTCAATCTTTATCCATGAGCAATGACTTACAAAATAAGCTAATTATTGTTTGTTGATTGGCCATCAACAACATTTTTTACAATAATAACGATAATCATAATGAAGATATAGCTGGTAACAACAATAATAATATTGGTATTAACAACAATAATCATTCATGTTAAAAACGACTCATGGGCCCATGAATAGTGACCCTTTTCTAAAATTATGAATAGCGTTCCTTATGAATAGCGAGGTTACCTTGTCATGTTGACACTATGTTATTTTTTCATTTAACTTTGCCCCCTTCCTCTCTATTGTAGAATTTTTTAATATTTTTTTTTACTGCATATGCTTTTGCCCTGCTTACTCTCTTACTATATTTCCTCCATCTTCCTCATTTGGAAAGATGATCATATCCGACATCAAATCTACCTTAATTAACTGGTAATCTATGTGTTCTACATCTAAATTTACTTAAAGTTAACGCTCCCTTCTGACATAATATCCCGGGATAATATCTTCAGGTATTTTTCATAAACCAACTTATTCTTAAACATCCTATAGTTCGTGCAAATACGATTTGACCAGGTAGCTGCACTCCATTCCTTAATATACATATACAATTTTTTTTATGGAGGCGCAATAGCTCAGTCGGTAGAGCAGTGGTCTCGTAATCCGGTGACCTGGGTTCGAAACCAAGTCGATGCGCTAGTGCCCTTTGGTAAGGCATTAATCCTCATTACCAGGTCCCTCGGAGAGGACCTAAAGCCGTCGGCCGTCTGCATGGTTGCGTACTAACAAGCATTTATGCTTTCTTAGCAGTCAGGTAAAATAACCACTACCACATACATGTCAGAAAGCCTGGTTTCATAGTACATGTATTTATAATCCAGGCAGCACTATATCCTTCTACTAGAGCTCGCCAGATGTTCCCAAGTCCAGCATAATCAAAACTGTCTGCAAGAAACTCAACCCATTGTGACTTAATTTATATAAATTTGAATACTTTGATTGCTTCCCTTTAACTAATCTAACCCAATAGCCAATAATTCTACACTTAATTTTATCGAGTAGGCTATTTTACCACGTCCAGTTTCACCATAAACCAGTAAGGTGTGCACTTATATTTTGATAAACAGTGTTTATCGCTCGATAAACCCTGTTTATCTGAATTATTAGTCAAACGGCGCGCCATATACGTATGCACGATATACGCACGGCTACGCTAGCGCTATGCGCTCGTATAGCTAGCTAGAGCAAATCTTCGATCGCCAATAATACAGTGCAAGCGCTGCGCATGCATGTACAGTGCAGATGTATGTGCAGTCTGTGAACAATGGCATCTACCAAATCGTGACGATTTATCTTTCAATAATTCGGTTTCTCGTGAAGAAAAACAAAGCAGAACACAGAGATGCCTACCACAGGAGGTAACGACGAAAGGACTGGATCTCCTCGGGATAGTGGTGACGAAAGTGAAGATGAGAGAGAAATCTTGGAAGAGAGTCCTTGTGGAAGATGGCAGAAGAGGCGAGTGAAGGTGAGAATCAATCGGTTCCGTGTAGGCTAGCTAGGCCTATGCCTAGCATCCAAAACTACCGGTAACACTATGACTAGACCTACAGGCCCACTATAGACTCTAGATCTATAGTCTAGGCCTACTAAGTAGACTCTACTTTCTATCTGTAACAGTATAAACACTAAACACATCAATTTAAAATGCACATGACACCCCCTCTAGACGTTAGTGGGGCTTCTAAGCAATGTCTGGACACCAATTCTGAGATTCTGAGTAACAATTAGGGCCTTATTTATCGTCATCAAACTAAGTCCCCCGACGCAGACGCAATAAAGCTAGCTGTGTAGGCCTAGACTAGAGTCTAGATCTAGAGAAATAGGGAGGCCAATACCCGTGGCCGTGAGTAAGCGCTCTCTTCTTTTTCTTCCAGTGTTAGTGCTCCTTCACCTTCAAGGTGATGAAGATAAACGCACTGGCTAGGAACAAAGAACATTGCCATTGAGCGCTTTACAAATGAGTTTACGGTCTCATTGGCCGATCCGCTCGAGTGGCTTCGAATTTAAGTGCGAGAGGAACTACTTTACTTCAGCGCAACTCAAGTTTAATGGCGAAGTGAATACTTAATTACGTCACACCACAGAGATTTTGGTTTTTCGCAAGCCTCAGCTCAAGGGATCACAAATTATTACAGTTTGAAAATACTGTTCCCCCCATTTTTCGGATCAGCTTAGTAGGGAGACATGAGCGCTGCTCAGCCCAAACTAACCCTGTAAGTTGGGGCTTTGATCGGATCGGAAGATGGGAGTGAAACCCTCGCACCTTTGATCGGTATTATTTTTAATGCCAAAAATTTTCAGGTTTTGGGCTATCAAATGCTAAAAAACATGCATATGCTGGGATTATTTTTTCTTTGAGAGTTGTTGTAGATCATGTTTTTTTTATATTAAGTGCCTATTCATGACTTTGAAATTGATAATATGAGTCCAAGAATAGAGGCAAAACATGCGAGCCGCCATCTTAGATTTCAATGACAATATTAGGGTGTCTGAACGATTTTTCAGTTTTTTAATTTGGGATCGTTTTTCACCAACTTTGTTTGATATTTGAACAAAAAATGTAATCAGAATAATACATTTCAAATTTCAAGTCTCACCGATGTTTCTATCAAAAGATACAGCCCTTTAAAAACGCTGGAATATTCATATTATTTTGGTCAGAATCGACGAAAAAGACACAGAGTTATGTTGTTTTGCTAAATTCAGCCAAACAGCTGTATCGCGTGATATGCAAGCGTATGCATAGCGTACGCATGTTATGCGCAAATTGCAGCTTGAGCCACGTTGTCTCCGCGATATTTGCCATTGACTAGTGTGGCTAGCCGTTCGCACAATAAAACCCGGAAGTGAATACACGTTATAGTCAATTGCAATATACACGTTATAGTCAATGGCAATATCCCGGAGACAACGTGCACGTTGAAAAACAGAAATTCTGTTTTGCCGTGGACTTTGTACACATGAAAAAACTAAAATTCTGTTAAACATAAGATTTTCATTAAAACATGAACTTGTAGGGTACAAATGTTCTATTATAAGTATTAAAAGCCACCACCTTTGACAAGCCACTGATAACCACTCAAAAACATACGGACGGGACTGGATAAACTTGATGCAAAGTACTATAGTGAAAATATAGAGCCCTACTAGGGTCTAGGTTAGACCTACGAAAAATTATCAAATGTTTAGATTTACCAACTTCAAATTCGAACTTAGACAAGCAGACTAAAGTTAGCGGAATGTGTCGGAACACAACATATTCCTGATGGAACGATACAGTACTAGCCTACCGCCGACGTCCACGAAACATTTCAGTCTTGGCTGTAATGTCAGCGATCCGCGATCGATCAATTTTAGGCGCACTTGCCAGCCCCTTTTTCGAACTGTACAACAGCGTGTGTACAATATCGTGCACCTAGCGCCCACTGCTGGCGTGTGTGTGCCTAGTATTACGTCTACGTAATAGCGCCCCTAACGATCTCTATTAGTCCAGCGAAACGAAATGGCAGCGCCCTGTCTCCTGAGATATCGCTAATTATTCAGAATTATTAACCATGATTTTAGGCCGGATACTTTTTCACTGCATAGTCACAAAAATAGTGTAAGTTTTACAATTTTCTTCTTGAAAAATGAAAAGTTTTGAGGTAAAAGGTGTTTTCCGCGATTTTCTGTTCGAAATTGCATTTTCTGTGAATTCCGTCCGTTTTCCATGAGCGCGGAAAATCAGTGTCCCTACACAATGTTTAAATTGCTGTTTTGACCAAGATATTTTTAGAATTCCGAGATGCAGCCCCTTTGGAAATATGGGGATTCACCTGCTCTTTCATATGACAGCTCATTTATTGAGTATCACCTTCAGGATCACAAAGAATAAAGGTTTGAATCTCGATTTGAAAAAAAAATGTTGACTAATTTTGCATGGTCGCGCAATGCACGTAGACTGCATAGCATAGGGATGCGTGCAATCTCTATGGGAAGAATTTTAGCAGACAACATCGGGTGCGCGATCAGACACCCTAACAATAGACAAAATATTAGTGCCTACATTATAATGATAACTGGTCTCACCTGCGTAGCAAAAAGCGAGACATACAGTACCGTAAATCTATGTGTATATAAAGACGCACCCCTATTTTTAAGCAGAAAAAAACAAGAAAAAAATTGAGAAAAAAAAAATCCAGAAGAAAAAAAAAATCTGGATTTTTTTGTTGCTTTTTTTGCTTTTTGTTAAAACCAGATCAGATCGCGTCTTATTTCAGCGTTAGGAAATACTTTCATTTTATTACGAGGCACAGTTGAAGTGCTTGTGAACTAAGTTACACCTTAGTGCAACAACAACATAATCCAGCAGTCAAAACAGCACGTCCATTAGAACATATGGGACTACCATGACTAAACGATGGTACAAGACATTTCTACCGACAATTTTATGTTGCATTGTTGCATTGTTGATATGAAGACGAAAATATACTGTATAACTTATTTTTGTAATATAATCTGCTGGTAGATCTAGATCTAACTCTGTACCATTGCATCGCCAAAAAGGGACAGATCGTTACTTACAGAGCTAGCTACCACGATGTGCGGTGTAATACGGAATTGCATGTTAAAGTCGCAATTCCGTATTACACCGCACATCGTGGTACCATACCAAATCTGCCTGCGATGCAGTACTAGCTTAAAAATCAATGAAGATCTTGGTAAATTACAATCATTTTGGAGGTAAACTTCTTGTAAATTTATAAGAATATCAATGAATTTGGTATCAGTTTGTAGAAAAATTTCTCTCCGAGTCCAAACAGAAATTTGGACAGGCTAGTTTTCGAGTGGTGGTTTGATATCCCCCGTGTAAGTGAGCTGCATGATAAAGGTGAGTGAGCTGAAGACAGGGCAGAGCTTCGGCCGGCAAAGTGCTTTGTGAAGGGCATAATTTATTGAGACTGAAAAAAAACAAAAAAAACTCTCTTCCCTTCAAATTAGGAACGTAGTTTTACTTCAAATAGTATAAAAATATACACTGCCTTGAGAGGTTCTGGTTAAAACTATGCGCAAGAGGTGACTCCAATAGTACTATTACCTCGTACCTCGAATAGAAGGCATGGTATATTTGTTTTATATCCTGCATCAAGAATTTATTTAAAAAAAAAAAAAAAAAAAAAAAAAAAATTTGGGAAAAAAACATTTAGAAGATTTAAAATATTTTGTTTTCATATTATTGAGATTTGAAAAAAAAATTGATTTAATTAAAAAAAAAATTGATTTAATTCAAAAAAAAAATTCAATTTTTTTTTTCAACTCCCAAATAGTAAACCAAAATAGTACTCTCATATACATGTAGTACTTTCTAAAAATAGCTTAAATATTTCTGGTCATGTGACGAGCTCTCAACCAATCAAAAGCCAACAAATTTTTGATGCAGGATATAATAGATCCTATTCTTTATTTGCAATTCATGTTGAGACACAGAGACACTAAAAAGTTGCATTTCATGGACTCGAAATATCCTGTACCTGTGTATAAGGCGCACCCCCGACTTTCGATTTTTTCCTAACGGAAAAAAAGTGTGCCTTATACACGGAGATTTACGGTACACAGGGCATGGGAAGCAAACCGTTGTGATGTAGGGCCATACATCTCAGATTGTACTGTAGAGTGAAGAGTGTACTATGATGTCATTCATGACTAAGTAATAGACAGTCTAGACATGGTGTGTGTGTGTGTGTGTGTTCTTTACATGTAGCTTTGAAAGCACCCATCTACTAGGTAT